>NC_134473.1:70336259-70488759 GCF_964194025.1 Convolutriloba macropyga | reverse complement strand
CTTTCGTTCAATGACCAATTGGATTTTAATAGACTGATGATCAAAAATTTCCTAATATAATTCATATTTGACGCTTTCTAATTCCATCTGGTGATCAAAATTGGAAACAAAATGGCGCTTTATTGCTTAGTTGTTGTTTTGAACACTTTTACACATTTCAGTTTCGTAAGACTGAGACAAAGATTGTAAGGGTTTTTCCCATTTAATGTCCCATGAAATTGTAACCCCCCGTTTTGTTGCAATTTGTATCATGACTGGAGGAACTATAGGTTCTCTCATCAGGAGGCTGAGGGGCTATATTAGGAAAAATCCATTGGTAGCATTTATTTCAGTCCTGCTGGTCGTTTAAATGCAATGTTTTGTTTCACTATCTTTTGCTCTGATCGGTTTTTTTGTCTGACTTTTAATTTTTTGCTCTCAAAATTGCCACTATCATGTAAAAACCGTGGAGGGCATAAGTTCTCATAGAATTTTAAGGCTCACTGACTGATTCAGTTCAATTAAAGTACAATTAGTATCTTGACAGGGTTGGAATATAGGTTATCGGATCATTAAGCTGAGGGATATATTGGGAAAGACCCGTTGGTAGCAGTTATTGCAGTCCTGTTGGTCTTTTAAATGCTTTTTATTGTTTTGCTAAGTTTTCGTCTGATCGTGTTTTTTGTTGGACTTTTAATTTTTTGCTCTCAAAATTGCCATTATTATGTAAAAACCGGAGAAGGGAGTAAGTTCTCATAGAAATTTAAGGCTCACTGACTGTTTCAATATGCGGTTCACCGACACCATTCTAGACGCTTAATTGTATGGTAAGAAGTGCACTTTTAAAAGCCTGACAACATTATGCTCAGGTGTATCGCAATAATACCCTTCTTTTGTGGTCTGGTTCACATATAAAATTGAAATTTCTCAACTTAAATGATACCGCCATTTATAGATGGAGCAAAATAAACGGATGTTCTTAAAAAACTAACGCAATAACAAAAATATGAAAATTTAATGTATATTTAAATTTGCTATATAGAGCAACATCAAGTAAAATGCAACTTAAAGATATCCTTTTTATAACTAAAACGATTTCAAGTCAACTAATAAACAAGACAGTAGAATTGAAAATTCTCGGAATACCGTGTATCGGTAAAACAAAAGTTTCTAAAGTTTTGTTTTCCTGATTGTTTTTAATTTTTTATTCAAGATAGTTGAGTGTAGATTTTTGAAGTTCCTAGTGACTTTTTGCAGTTTCAGTAACATTTTGAAACATTTGAATGTTTTGATTTGCTCCCTCTTCTCTTTCACTCTCTCTCTCTCTCTTTCTCCTCTCTTTCTATCTCTCTCTCTCTCTCTCTCTCTCTCTCTCTTCTCTCTACTCTCTCTCTCTAACTCTCTCTCTCTCTCTCTCTTTTTCTCTGCCTCTCTCTCTCTCTCTCTCTCTCTCTCTCTCTCTCTCTCTCTCCCCTCTCTCTCTCTCTCCCCTTCTCCTGTCTCACTCACGCTCTGTCTCTCCTCTCTCTCCCTCTCTCTATCTCAATCGCCAATCTCTCTCCTCTCACTCTCTCTCTCTCTCTCTTTCTCTCCTTTCTCTTTTTCCTCTTTTTCTCTTCTCTTCTCTCTCTCTTTCCCTCTCTTTCTCTCTCTGCAAGCATTCAAAGTTTTATAATTTTTTTCTTCAAGCAAAAAAATTCTTGTAATAGAGCTTTGCGCCTGTCATGCATCTCCTCCGACGTTGCTTTTCATCATTATAGCATACTTCGCGTGATTTTTCCTTCTTCGAGACCTTTCTACGCTCAGTTTTCATTATATTGAGTTGTTGGGTATTCTCGTTCGAGATCCACTAGATATAGTTTTGACGCCTTTTCTTTGGCTTTGGGATGACGAGATCAATCATTTGGAACAACCATTTTTACCATTAGTTCGTATGAAACCATGATTACTATGGCGTTAAGGCTGAAATGAGTTTAATCTAATTTGATACCCCATTCCAATGAAGTATCATTGGATGTAGTATCGATAAATTATCAGGTAAAAACCGGGGGCAATAAGATCTCTTAGACTCTTAAGGCTCACTGACTATTTCAATATGCGGTTCACCGAACTATTTGAGACGCTTAACTCCATAGTTTGAAGGAGCTCTACAACACTAAGCTGACGTGTATTGCACTAATCTTATGCAATAGTGTTCTATTTCATATTTCAAGATTGAGATTCCTCAATTTAAATGATACGCCATTTAATAATTGGAGCAAAATAATTGGATGTTGTTACCATGCTGAATCAATCAAAAAATTTGAATTTTGAGGCACAATTTTTTTTGCTATACCTAGAATCATCAAGTAAATTGTATCTGAAAATTCTTTCTATAATTAAAACAAGTTCAAGTTAAAGAATAAAAAAACAGAAAAATTGAAAGTTCTCGGATTACTTTATATCGGTATAAGCAAAACTATCTAAAATTTTGATTTCCCGTTTGTTTTTATTTTATATTCAAGATCGTTGAATTTAGATTTTTGAAGTTCTTGGTAACTTTTTACAGTTTCAGTAACATTTTGGAAAAATTCAATGTTTTGATTCGCCAAAATATAGTTTTTGAATTGAGAAACATAACAACTGTTGACTAGTATTTCAATTTAAACTCCTGGCTACGGTACTCCTGGCTTGTCTTCAGCAATGGCTACTTTTGTGCTATAAGTCAGTCTCGAATTCTTGTGGTACTTTGCACTGATCTATCGTACGCCAATCAAACGCTTTCAAAATTGTTAACAACATTCGCTCACAGGCTGACCTACCTGTGAGTCTTTTTCGAAGAATCAGAAAAAGTTAATTTTTTCGATGGTTGCACGTTGTAGACGGCAAACCATTTATGTTTAAACCATCAGAGAGGACCCTCATTAGGTGTCAACCTATAATTGGAGGGACGACTAGGAGAATTTATGAGTGAGACAAACACGTGAATATTATGTTGATTACGTCTTTACAACCTTTTTTTGACTTCACCTCTAAAAAGATTTTTTGTGCTTCCAGGAATCCACACGAAGGGCTCCACTACTTCTCAGTTTGTTGAGATGAGTAATTCCTCTGTAAGTCAGCAAATTGTTCTGGACTTGGTTTCTTATGCTTGGCACAAGATAAAAAGCTAGAGTTGAACCTTGGGTATCATTTTTATTTCCAACCAATAATTCATTCAGATAATTTACCGTAATTTCTTTACTCGCTTTATGACTTTGTCGATATAAATTCCATAGATATTTGAAATTTGATGACTGGTAAATAGTTCTTCGGTTGATTCTGTTGGCTGGAAGTTAATCAATCTTAGAATTCGCTTCTGTAGTAAATCAATAGATACTAGTGATCGTCTTGACGTATATCCACGAATAATGATGGCATATTGAAATATGGGTTGAAGGTATGTTCCTTAGCATCTCAATAGTAAGTTTCTCCACAATATTTCTCAGTCTTACGACAATTGGTGAGTGTTTTATCAATTTGTTTCTAACCTTTTGATATGATCCTTGATATTCAATTTATCGTACAGATCAATGTAAAGGTATTCTACTGACACTGATGGAAAAATTGAACTCCCATTTAAAGTTAAAAAAATTTGTTGCGGAGCCCAAAAACTGGACCTAATTGGTTTTTACTCATTGATTAAGGATAACTTTATTTTTTCAAAACAGTATGGCATTTCTCCAACTTCTTCGATAAGAGTTTGCGTGCTTTCCTTATCCTGCTCATACAAAAAATTCATGTCATCAGCAAACAGAAAAGGAATCAAGTTTTATCCAATCTAAGATAAACCGTTTATATATGTGATGAACATTAATTGTCCTAAGAGAGAGCCTTGAGGTAGAACACACTTTGTAACGAGTTAAAAAATGGGCGCAGTATATTTTCTAAGATCATTCAGAAGCAAACTTATATCTTTTACGAAATCTGCCAGTCGATAAAGTTCAATAAATACACACAACTATATAGGACAATTTCATCATATTTTTACATTTTTCAGCAACCAGGTTTAGCGAGGTAAGTTGAAACTTCACTTTCCGAACATTCAGAAATTGATGGGAGTATATGTCTACCTCACCATTCTTTGAGATGCCGATATGACAGAACATTGAGATAGATTCCCTTGAATCAAATAATATTTCGTTGATTTGTTCGCACAGCAATGTCTCGGATAGAAAAACTACCGATTGTTTGTTTCCCGCAAATTTTTGATATAAGATTCTAATTTATGCAAATGTTTCTTATCGACTTTATATTCAGATGTACTATCCAATTATCTCCTACAGGAAACTGACTCAATTTGTTTTGATTGCAGTTTTTAAGATGGCCCTCTAGCAGAAAACTGGAGTTGTTTTGCAGGCATCAGTCACTAGTTGTGGAACATGTTATTTTTCGAGTTCGATAAAATTTGCAAACGCACTTTCATCCTTGTTATTTTCTTATAACACAATTCTCTCATTCAAAATACCAACTGCATTAATATTGGACTGCTCACGTAAGTTCTTTGCAATTTTCGCTGGTAGAAGAGTTATATCATCATAGATATAGACAAAACTGCCAGAATATCGCAAGTTTTTCTTAGGAGTCATAAACAAAAACTCCAGACGAATTTTGCTATAATTGGGCAAGTACCCTTAGGGCTGGGAAACTTCTGGCGATATCAAGCTGATATCCGAGAACTTCAAGCTGATATCCTCTCTCTTGATTGTGATGCCAGTTTGATCCACTGCATCAATTAATTTCGTGTATCGATCCTCATTGTCTGTCTCGAGAATACCACGAGTACGGATGTTTTCTCTCCAACGGTATTGCTTCGTGGAATCTGCATTGATGCGATTTGCCACTTTCCGACTCACATCATTTTCACCAGTCTGCTGCTCTCATATTGGACACTTCTTGGGCCATGCCGAAACAACACAGGAAGAGTTGGTCCAGGAATCCTCTCGTGGTGTTCTTTGGCAGCCACGTAGGTACCCATGACAGACACTTGGCTCCTGCGACCCCAATGCACTCGATATAGTGTATTGCTCACTGGTCGTCATCCTCTGATGTTGAGGCTCGGGAAATTTTGGGAGGCATTCAAACCTGAAGCAATTTATTAAGTTTATTACAACAATTAGGCTGTATGTCTGCCATCCACGTTTTTAATGTTGTTTTTTATTGTTGTTGTTGGGGATTTTCAGTTTGTCTCGAAGTAATTTCTCCCTGTTGTTGGTTTATAATCTTGGCCACTGATATCGGCAGAGGTGGCTATCACATGCCAGCTGCCAAGGACACACGTTCCGCTCTGAGAAACTGTTTTGACGATTTTTCAGAATCTTCATAATTCGGGTTTTTAAACCATTCGGATTTAAGATAACAACTTCATATCTAATAATATTCCCAATCCGGCTATCTGGTAGAAGAACTCGTGTAGGTCTTTTTCGGTTCTGACCTTTTTGAGGTCTAAGAATAGATTTTTTTTCTTTTCTGCGTCACGCGGAATTGGAATGGGGCAATAATAGAACTTCTGTTAAGCAAAATCGACAAAAGTAAGCTGTTCAATTGCAGACACGCAGAGAGAAACATTAGATCCTGTCTAAATAGAAGCTTTTTTTGGTTAAGTTTGAATTTGTTCGTTATCTAGTTCAGTACTCTCTTTTGAAACCTTTCTAGTTTGTGCAATTCCAATCGAGAACCGTGAATGAACGGGGCCCATACGTCAAACTCGGCAGTAGCATCAATTTGTAGAGACACATCTTGACTTTTTCGTTCACTTTGATCGACAGATTTTGTCTCAATTACAAAAATCCATTGTTGGTCTTTTGAAATCAAATTTCCAAATGCTCGGACCAAGTTAGCGAAGTATTGATAAGTACACCAAGGTCCGTTACTGAGTTCGATGACTCTAGAGGGCCTCCGGCAAGTTAAAAACTGAGTATACGTCCTTTAATGACTAATTGAGAACACTTATTTGGAGCCAACTCCATCTTGTTTTCTTTCACCCATTGTGCAACTTGTACGAGGTCAGATTGAATCTCTGTCTCAAGATTTCCGTGTGCCAAGAGTTTTAAATCATCCGCATGCAGAAAAAGATCGCCAAACTTGACGACAGCTGGAACATCATTCACGAAAATGCAGAACATTAGCGGCCCCATGAGAGAATCTCGGGGAACACCACTGATCATGTCCAACGTCATAGAGGAGACAATGTCTACTCTCACTATATCTGCAAGTTATGTGTATGTGTCTGCATCTATGTGACCGGATATTGTAGGAATTGCGTACATTACATGTTATTTCGTATACCTAGAGCTATTTTAGATGCTGGTGAAAACAAACAAAGACTTTCGTTAGGTTTTAAACAGGGTTTTAGTTTTGGCGTTGCGTAGATCACTGCAAGATGCGTTACCTTTTGCAGTTTTTCATTCAGTCTAATGCTGAATTGGCCCCTATAAGGTAAGAAAAAAATGGGTATGTCCTTCTGCTTTAGCTTAATGTTTGAGTTGATTTCCGCTGTTGTTTTTGCGGTCTTTTTTGATTGACCTAAAGTTTTTCCAATTGTCCGATTAACAATGCCTGACGACCACTTTTTTGGAATCTTGACTTTCCGCCATATTTTTTCACTGAGTTTTAGGGCTGCGTCAGTTGCTTGTAGAACGAAAAAGTCTATGGATTGTACTCTGTACAATATTTCTTTTGATATGAAGAGGAGCGCAGCTACGGAAATTTAGAATTGTTCCAGTGTCTTTGGGTTCTGTGACGATTTACAAGAGACTTTGCTTGGTTCATCAACGTAGACTGCCATATCCAAGAAGGCTTGTTTATGTTTGTTGTCCATTTTTTTTCATTGTGTATATCTAATTTTATGCAAATCGTTTCCAATTTGAAGAAAATTATTTGTGTTGTCTTCAGCTGTGCAAATTATGTCATCTGCATATCTTGCGTTTTCTTCAAGTTTGGCTATTCGTTGGTGAGTGTTCGCATTCAAAGCATTTCCAAACAACGTCCTGCATTTTTTCGTACTGCCCCTTACTTACCTTTTGACATTTTGTGATAACAGTTCTCACATTTTTTGCACTCGAAGGCCTTGCTATTCCAAACCACTTTTTTATGAGATGGGAATTTTCGTTAGAGGTTTTTGTTTCTCCCAAGCTCGTCCTCAGTGCTAAGTTTTTCTTCAAAAGTTTGATCCAATCGACCTTTAAATAGCGGGGGGGGGATGTCACTGGAGTGATGTCAAAATAAATGGACGTTGTTTTAAATTTTAACGACTAGGATGTATCACTCCCTTCAGCAATAACAACAGTTGCCGTAAATCTACTACAACATCAACAGGCATAGTTGAAAGTGTTCTGTTATGAGCGGGAAAGAGTCAGAAAATGAACGATTTTGTCATTTATAGAGCAGTTAAAATTGAATTTGTATTTGCTGACCTTTTGTCTAAGTTCAGATGGTTTTCAGTTTGATGTTTTGCCGGAATTTTTCAACTCCGAGATTTAGGCATTATTTTAAGTGGACATTAGTTTAACATGATGCCTGCAGCTTATGCTTAAAATTGGAAACAACAAGTTATAGACATCCAAATAGTGCTTCAATTTTGAAAAGAGCTCAATTTTGAAAATTGCTTCAATTTTAGATTAGGTAATCGTTTGCTATGTAGCACTTTATATGTCATGAAGTGGCACATTCAATCCATTGGAACCTGTCACGTTTCAGCTTTCTCTGTTGGTACAGTTATCTCAATAAATAGGAATCTGAACTTCTAAATTTTTGAAATGAAATTAAGAAATGGAAATGTTTTTTTTTTTAAAAAAAAAATATATTCAGATGACCTTTTGTTTTTTTTCAAAACAAAAAAATCGGCTGCAAAAAATTTTTTGAAAGCTAATTGTAAAAGTGCAGGACAACCAATTATTGAGCTAGTGAAACGACCACCCCAAAAGTTGTGGATTACTTATGATCAGAAAATTAGCTCTTAACTATGGTAACCATTTTTTATGCAAATTAGTTTCCTTTTTGTACTTTTCTTTGGGTATCCCTATCAGAGGACAGCCATGTCATTACAGTACCATTGGAGGTGTGTAGTTTATTACAGTACTAATAGACATTGTATTTAAAAGGTCACCATATTATAAATGACAACTAACAACACACCTCTATTATTGAATAGCTGACGTGAGTGATCTCTGCATTAAACAGTATTTTTTACTTATTCACCAGCGCACGTTTGTTAAGAAAACTTTGTATATTTTTATCTTTGCACTTTCAATTTGGATAATATATGTTTTAGCGTCAAATTAAGTTTTTCGTTTTTGTACCTGTTTTTGGTGATACATTTATACTGTTAGTGAGTGCGTTTCGCATATTGATTGTACAACTCGTAGTATCTTCAGTTTGTAACTGCAGATATATAATGTCTGCCACACCCAAGAAACGAGAACGGCTGTCTGCAGGTGTTGAATTGTCCTCCTGTGGTGACATCAAAAGCGCACTAGAATGCACAAAAGAGTCAGGATATGAGTTTGTTGTGCTGCCAATTAAAGAACCGTCACAGTCATCATCGGAATGTAACTCTGCCAAGCGAAGCTTTAAAAGTAAGATGAACATTTTTTTGATGAGAATATATTGTTTTTGCCTTCAGTACTACTTTAATTCTTATATAGCACGTTTATGTAAAAAATATGCACGTGGGCCTAAAAATTTTACGCCCACAATACGTGGGGGATGCAGAAAGGGTTAAGTACTAGCTTATAGGTTCACTTCTCTTCCTTTCCGTAGCAAATTGGTGATGTAAATTTGGATAATCCATTTTTAATAATGTATTGCTCTCAAGCAAAGTTTGTAGCAATTATAGTAGTCCTGTGGTCTTTTTAGCTTACCCCCCCCCCCCCCCCCCCCACTTAATGCTAGCATCCCTTAGCGTCAGCTGGCTTCTTCCGAATACAACTGCTCGCCGGTCGTCAGTTAGTTATGTTTTATGTTATTAGTGTTCTTGATTCGGACCAAATACTTTTACTGCTTCTGTTTGAGATGAAAATGAGAAAGTATTGCTTCCTGCATGGCTATCAGCGGCTATGGGTCCATAACCTATCCGATAGTTTAGGTTTGCAGAATAAAGGTGCTTACCGGGTGCTAATTGTCGATTGACTTCAGAGGGTTTTTTAATCTATTTGATCTAAGTTGCAGTAAATTTAATGACTTTTCGGGTGATAAAAGGTGACCTAAAATGTCAAATGATTTTGCAAGTTTTTTGTTCCACCCCATTCGGTGGAAATTGAGCAGTTTGTCGTCTACAGGATTGGAGTATTATGTGCGAAAGTACATTACAGAGCCTCCTTGTCTAATTCACGATTTCTTGCTACCTTAAGTATCAACTACTTTTTCATCACGACATAATGCTATTTCTCCGAGGACGATTTAAAATTGGTTTCAAAAAGCCAACGAAGTTGTAGTTGTTGCACAGAGCTGCAATTCGCTGGTAATTTTTGCGGGATACAGGCGCTTATTGGCGTTTTAAACTGGTACCCTAGTTGCATTTGTATCATAATAAAAATAGATATATTAGTAGTACTGTGACTGCCTATCCACATCTTGCTTGTGGTGCGGCGAACTTGCTGCATCTACGATATGGCGAATGACATGCGGTACCCGGGTTAGGGGGGGGGGCAGGATGGGCATCCTCAACATCGGGGGAACGGGGCCATGAAGGCGGATTATTCTGTGCAGTGTGGTCGTGTTGGACTGATGGTTTTAAGTCCTGCCAGTTGGGTACCTCTACTGGTCTTTCGCACAGGTCAATCACTTTCAGGTCCAAGGTGTTCTTATTGCAGTTGAAAATGTGGTTTACGTCATGTGGTGCTACTTCTCATTTGGGTCTATCATGTGGTGCTACTTCACGACATAATGCTATTTCTCCGAGGACGATTTAAAATTGGTTTAATAAAGCCAACAAAGTTTTTAATGTTGTAGCAGCTGTTGTACAGAGCTGCAATTCTCAGGTAAATTTGGCGAGATACAGATGCTTCTTGCCGTTTTAAACTGGTACCCTAGTTGTGTTTGTATCATAATAATAATAGATTTATTAGTAGCGTGACTGCCTATCAACAACTTGCTTGTGGTGCGGTGAACTTGCTGCATCTACGCTATGGTGAATGACATGCGGTAACCGGGATAGGGGTCCAGGAGGAGCATCCTCAACATCGGGGCAAGGAAGGCAGATTATTCTGTGCAGTGTTGTCGTGTTGGACTGATGGTATTAAGTCCTGCGATTTGGCTACCTCTACTGGTGTTTCGCACAGGTCAATCACTTTCAGGTCCAAGGTGTTCTTACTGCAGTTGAAAATGTGGTTAACGTCATGTGGTGCTACTTCACATTCGGTTCTACCATGTGGTGCTACTTCACGACATAATCCTATTTCTCCGAGGACGATTTAAAATTGGTTTCATAAAGCCAACAAAAGTTTTTGTTGTAGTAGCTGTTGTACTGAGCTGCAGTTCGCAGGTAATTTTTGGCGGGATACAGGCGCTTATTGCCGTTTTAAACTGGTACCCCAGTTGCAATTGTATCATAATAAAAATAGATACTAGTAGTAGTGTGACTGTCTATCCTCAACTTGCTTGTGGTGCGGCGAACTTGCTGCATCTACGCTATGGTGAATGACATGCGGTAACCGGGATAGGGGGCCAGTAGGGGCATCCTCAACATCGGGGGAACGGGGCAAGGAAGCCAGATTTTATTCTGTGCAGTGTTGTTGTGTTGGACTGATGGTATTAAGTCCTGCGAGTTGGCTACCTCTACTGGTGTTTCGCACTGGTCAATCACTTTCAGGTCCGTGCTGTTCTTACTGCAGTTGAAAATTTGGTTTACGTCATGTGGTGCTACTTCACATTTGGTTCTACCATGTTGTGCTACTTCACGACATAATCCTGTTTCTCCGAGGACGATTTAAAATTGGTTTCATAAAGCCAACAAAAGTTTTTGTTGTTGTAGTAGCTGTTGTACTGAGCTGCAATTAGCAGGTAATTTTTGGCGGGATACTGGCGCCTATTGCCGTTTTAATCTGGTACCCTAGTTGCATTTGTATCATAATAAAAATAGATACTAGTAGTAGTGTTACTGTCTATCCACAACTTGCTTGTGGTGCGGCGAACTTGCTGCATCTACGCTATGGTGAATGACATGCGGTAACCGGGATAGGGGGCCAGTAGGGGCATCCTCAACATCGGGGCAAGGAAGGCAGATTTTATTCTGTGCAGTGTTGTTGTGTTGGACTGATGGTATTAAGTCCTGCGAGTTGGCTACCTCTACTGGTGTTTCGCACAGGTCAATCACTTTCAGGTCAGTGATGTTCTTACTGCAGTTGAAAATGTGGTTTACGTCATGTGGTGCTACTTCAAATTTGGTTCTACCATGTGGTGCTGATTCACGACATAATGCTGTTTCTCCGAGGACGATTTAAAATTGGTTTCATAAAGCCAACATAGTTTTTGTTGTTGTTGTAGTAGCTGTTGTATAGAGCTGCAATTCGCAGGTAATTTTGGCGGGATACAGGCGGTTATTGCCGTTCTAAGCTGGTATCCTAGATGCATTTGTATCATAATAAAAATAGATATATTAGTAGTAGTGTGACTGCCTATCCACTACTTGCTTGTGGTGCGGCGAACTTGCTGCATCTACGCTATGGTGAATGACATGCGGTAACCGGGATAGGGGGCCAGTAGGGGCATCCTCAACATCGGGGCAAGGAAGGCAGATTTTATTCTGTGCAGTGTTGTTGTGTTGGACTGATGGTATTAAGTCCTGCGAGTTGGCTACCTCTACTGGTGTTTCGCACAGGTCAATCACTTTCAGGTCCGTGCTGTTCTTACTGAAGCTGAAAATTTGGTTTACGTCATGTGGTGCTACTTCACATTTGGTTCTACCATGTGGTGCTACTTCACGACATAATGCTGTTTCTCCGAGGACGATTTAAAATTGGTTTCATAAAGCCAACAAAAGTTTTTGTTGTTGTAGTAGCTGTTGTACTGAGCTGCAACTAGCAGGTAATTTTTGGCGGGATACAGGCGCCTATTGCCGTTTTAATCTGGTACCCTAGTTGCATTTGTATCATAATAAAAATAGATACTAGTAGTAGTGTGACTGTCTATCCACAACTTGCTTGTGGTGCGGCGAACTTGCTGCATCTACGCTATGGTGAATGACATGCGGTAACCGGGATAGGGGGCCAGTAGGGGCATCCTCAACATCGGGGCAAGGAAGGCAGATTTTATTATGTGCAGTGTTGTTGTGTTGGACTGATGGTATTAAGTCCTGCGAGTTGGCTACCTCTACTGGTGTTTCGCACAGGTCAATCACTTTCAGGTCCGTGCTGTTCTTACTGCAGTTGAAAATGTGGTTTACGTCATGTGGTGCTACTTCACATTTGGTTCTACCATGTGGTGCTACTTCACGACATAATGCTGTTTCTCCGAGGACGATTTAAAATTGGTTTCATAAAGCCAACATAGTTTTTGTTGTTGTTGTAGTAGCTGTTGTATAGAGCTGCAATTCGCAGGTATTTTTGGCGGGATACAGGCGCTTATTGCCGTTTTAAGCTGGTATCCTAGATGCATTTGTATCATAATAAAAATAGATATATTAGTAGTAGTGTGACTGCCTATCCACTACTTGCTTGTGGTGCGGCGAACTTGCTGCATCTACGCTATGGTGAATGACATGCGGTAACCGGGATAGGGGGCCAGTAGGGGCATCCTCAACATCGGGGCAAGGAAGGCAGATTTTATTCTGTGCAGTGTTGTTGTGTTGGACTGATGGTATTAAGTCCTGCGAGTTGGCTACCTCTACTGGTGTTTCGCACTGGTCAATCACTTTCAGGTCCGTGCTGTTCTTACTGCAGTTGAAAATTTGGTTTACGTCATGTGGTGCTACTTCACATTTGGTTCTACCATGTTGTGCTACTTCACGACATAATGCTGTTTCTCCGAGGACGATTTAAAATTGGTTTCATAAAGCCAACAAAAGTTTTTAATGTTGTAGTAGCTGTTGTACTGAGCTGCAATTAGCAGGTAATTTTTGGCGGGATACAGGCGCTTATTGCCGTTGAAACTGGTACTCCAGTTGCAATTGTATCATAATAAAAATAGATACTAGTAGTAGTGTGACTGTCTATCCTCAACTTGCTTGTGGTGCGGCGAGCTTGCTGCATCTACGCTATGGTGAATGACATGCGGTAACCGGGATAGGGGGCCAGTAGGGGCATCCTCAACATCGGGGCAAGGAAGGCAGATTTTATTCTGTGCAGTGTTGTTGTGTTGGACTGATGGTATTAAGTCCTGCGAGTTGGCTACCTCTACTGGTGTTTCGCACAGGTCAATCACTTTCAGGTCCGTGCTGTTCTTACTGCAGTTGAAAATGTGGTTTACGTCATGTGGTGCTACTTCACATTTGGTTCTACCATGTGGTGCTACTTCACGACATAATGCTGTTTCTCCGAGGACGATTTAAAATTGGTTTCATAAAGCCAACATAGTTTTTGTTGTTGTTGTAGTAGCTGTTGTATAGAGCTGCAATTCGCAGGTATTTTTGGCGGGATACAGGCGCTTATTGCCGTTTTAAGCTGGTATCCTAGATGCATTTGTATCGTAATAAAAATAGATATATTAGTAGTAGTGTGACTGCCTATCCACTACTTGCTTGTGGTGCGGCGAACTTGCTGCATCTACGCTATGGTGAATGACATGCGGTAACCGGGATAGGGGGCCAGTAGGGGCATCCTCAACATCGGGGCAAGGAAGGCAGATTTTATTCTGTGCAGTGTTGTTGTGTTGGACTGATGGTATTAAGTCCTGCGAGTTGGCTACCTCTACTGGTGTTTCGCACTGGTCAATCACTTTCAGGTCCGTGCTGTTCTTACTGCAGTTGAAAATTTGGTTTACGTCATGTGGTGCTACTTCACATTTGGTTCTACCATGTTGTGCTACTTCACGACATAATGCTGTTTCTCCGAGGACGATTTAAAATTGGTTTCATAAAGCCAACAAAAGTTTTTGTTGTTGTAGTAGCTGTTGTACTGAGCTGCAATTAGCAGGTAATTTTTGGCGGGATACAGGCGCTTATTGCCGTTGAAACTGGTACCCCAGTTGCAATTGTATCATAATAAAAATAGATACTAGTAGTAGTGTGACTGTCTATCCTCAACTTGCTTGTGGTGCGGCGAGCTTGCTGCATCTACGCTATGGTGAATGACATGCGGTAACCGGGATAGGGGGCCAGTAGGGGCATCCTCAACATCGGGGGAACGGGGCAAGGAAGGCAGATTTTATTCTGTGCAGTGTTGTTTTGTTGGACTGATGGTAATAAGTCCTGCGAGTTGGCTACCTGTACTGGTGTTTCGCACAGGTCAATCACTTTCAGGTCCGTGGTGTTCTTACTGCAGTTGAAAATTTGGTTTACGTCATGTGGTGCTACTTCACATTTGGTTCTACCATGTGGTGCTACTTCACGACATAATGCTGTTTCTCCGAGGACGATTTAAAATTGGTTTCATAAAGCCAACATAGTTTTTGTTGTTGTTGTAGTAGCTGTTGTATAGAGCTGCAATTCGCAGGTATTTTTGGCGGGATACAGGCGCTTATTGCCGTTTTAAGCTGGTATCCTAGATGCATTTGTATCATAATAAAAATAGATATATTAGTAGTAGTGTGACTGCCTATCCACTACTTGCTTGTGGTGCGGCGAACTTGCTGCATCTACGCTATGGTGAATGACATGCGGTAACCGGGATAGGGGGCCAGTAGGGGCATCCTCAACATCGGGGCAAGGAAGGCAGATTTTATTCTGTGCAGTGTCGTTGTGTTGGACTGATGGTATTAAGTCCTGCGAGTTGGCTACCTCTACTGGTGTTTCGCACAGGTCAATCACTTTCAGGTCCGTGCTGTTCTTACTGCAGTTGAAAATGTGGTTTACGTCATGTGGTGCTACTTCACATTTGGTTCTACCATGTGGTGCTACTTCACGACATAATGCTGTTTCTCCGAGGACGATTTAAAATTGGTTTCATAAAGCCAACATAGTTTTTGTTTTTGTTGTAGTAGCTGTTGTATAGAGCTGCAATTCGCAGGTATTTTTGGCGGGATACAGGCGCTTATTGCCGTTTTAAGCTGGTATCCTAGATGCATTTGTATCATAATAAAAATAGATATATTAGTAGTAGTGTGACTGCCTATCCACTACTTGCTTGTGGTGCGGCGAACTTGCTGCATCTACGCTATGGTGAATGACATGCGGTAACCGGGATAGGGGGCCAGTAGGGGCATCCTCAACATCGGGGCAAGGAAGGCAGATTTTATTCTGTGCAGTGTTGTGTTGGACTGATGGTATTAAGTCCTGCGAGTTGGCTACCTCTACTGGTATTTCGCACTGGTCAATCACTTTCAGGTCCGTGCTGTTCTTACTGCAGTTGAAAATTTGGTTTACGTCATGTGGTGCTACTTCACATTTGGTTCTACCATGTTGTGCTACTTCACGACATAATGCTGTTTCTCCGAGGACGATTTAAAATTGGTTTCATAAAGCCAACAAAAGTTTTTGTTGTTGTAGTAGCTGTTGTACTGAGCTGCAATTAGCAGGTAATTTTTGGCGGGATACAGGCGCTTATTGCCGTTGAAACTGGTACCCCAGTTGCAATTGTATCATAATAAAAATAGATACTAGTAGTAGTGTGACTGTCTATCCTCAACTTGCTTGTGGTGCGGCGAGCTTGCTGCATCTACGCTATGGTGAATGACATGCGGTAACCGGGATAGGGGGCCAGTAGGGGCATCCTCAACATCGGGGGAACGGGGCAAGGAAGGCAGATTTTATTCTGTGCAGTGTTGTTTTGTTGGACTGATGGTAATAAGTCCTGCGAGTTGGCTACCTGTACTGGTGTTTCGCACAGGTCAATCACTTTCAGGTCCGTGGTGTTCTTACTGCAGTTGAAAATTTGGTTTACGTCATGTGGTGCTACTTCACATTTGGTTCTACCATGTGGTGCTACTTCACGACATAATCCTGTTTCTCCGAGGACGATTTAAAATTGGTTTCATAAAGCCAACAAAAGTTTTTGTTGTTGTAGTAGCTGTTGTACTGAGCTGCAATTAGCAGGTAATTTTTGGCGGGATACAGGCGCCTATTGCCGTTTTAATGTGGTACCCTAGTTGCATTTGTATCATAATAAAAATAGATACTAGTAGTAGTGTGACTGTCTATCCACAACTTACTTGTGGTGCGGCGAACTTTCTGCATCTACGCTATGGTGAATGACATGCGGGTAACCGGGATAGGGGGCCAGTAGGGGCATCCTCAACATCGGGGCAAGGAAGGCAGATTTTATTCTGTGCAGTGTCGTTGTGTTGGACTGATGGTATTAAGTCCTGCGAGTTGGCTACCTCTACTGGTGTTTCGCACAGGTCAATCACTTTCAGGTCAGTATTGTTCTTACTGCAGTTGAAAATGTGGTTTACGTCATGTGGTGCTACTTCACATTTGGTTCTACCATGTGGTGCTACTTCACGACATAACGCTGTTTCTCCGAGGACGATTTAAAATTGGTTTCATAAAGCCAACATTGTTTTTGTTGTTGTTGTAGTAGCTGTTGTATAGAGCTGCAATTCGCAGGTAATTTTGGCGGGATACAGGCGGTTATTGCCGTTTTAAGCTGGTATCCTAGATGCATTTGTATCATAATAAAAATAGATATATTAGTAGTAGTGTGACTGCCTATCCACTACTTGCTTGTGGTGCGGCGAACTTGCTGCATCTACGCTATGGTGAATGACATGCGGTAACCGGGATAGGGGGCCAGTAGAGGCATCCTCAACATCGGGGCAAGGAAGGCAGATTTTATTCTGTGCAGTGTTGTTGTGTTGGACTGATGGTATTAAGTCCTGCGAGTTGGCTACCTCTACTGGTGTTTCGCACAGGTCAACCACTTTCAGGTCCGTGCTGTTCTTACTGCAGTTGAAAATTTGGTTTACGTCATTTGGTGCTACTTCACATTTGGTTCTACCATGTGGTGCTACTTCACGACATAATGCTGTTTCTCCGAGGACGATTTAAAATTGGTTTCATAAAGCCAACAAAAGTTTTTGTTGTTGTAGTAGCTGTTGTTATGAGCTGCAATTAGCAGGTATTTTTTGGCGGGATACAGGCGCCTATTGCCGTTTTAATCTGGTACCCTAGTTGCATTTGTATCATAATAAAAATAGATACTAGTAGTAGTGTGACTGTCTATCCACAACTTGCTTGTGGTGCGGCGAACTTGCTGCATCTACGCTATGGTGAATGACATGCGGTAACCGGGATAGGGGGCTAGTAGGGGCATCCTCAACATCGGGGCAAGGAAGGCAGATTTTATTCTGTGCAGTGTTGTTGTGTTGGACTGATGGTATTAAGTCCTGCGAGTTGGCTACCTCTACTGGTGTTTCGCACAGGTCAATCACTTTCAGGTCCGTGCTGTTCTTACTGCAGTTGAAAATGTGGTTTACGTCATGTGGTGCTACTTCACATTTGGTTCTACCATGTGGTGCTACTTCACGACATAATGCTGTTTCTCCGAGGACGATTTAAAATTGGTTTCATAAAGCCAACATTGTTTTTGTTGTTGTTGTAGTAGCTGTTGTATAGAGCTGCAATTCGCAGGTAATTTTGGCGGGATACAGGCGCTTATTGCCGTTTTAAGCTGGTATCCTAGATGCATTTGTATCATAATAAAAATAGATATATTAGTAGTAGTGTGACTGCCTATCCACTACTTGCTTGTGGTGCGGCGAACTTGCTGCATCTACGCTATGGTGAATGACATGCGGTAACCGGGATAGGGGGCAAGTAGGGGCATCCTCAACATCGGGGCAAGGAAGGCAGATTTTATTCTGCGCAGTGTTGTTGTGTTGGACTGATGGTATTAAGTCCTGCGAGTTGGCTACCTCTACTGGTGTTTCGCACAGGTCAATCACTTTCAGGTCCCTGCTGTTCTTACTGCAGTTGAATATGTGGTTTACGTCATGTGGTGCTACTTCACATTTGGTTCTACCATGTGGTGCTACTTCACGACATAATCTGTTTCTCCGAGGACGATTTAAAATTGGTTTCATAAAGCCAACATAGTTTTTGTTGTTGTTGTAGTAGCTGTTGTATAGAGCTGCAATTCGCAGGTAATTTTGGCGGGATACAGGCGCTTATTGCCGTTTTAAGCTGGTATCCTAGATGCATTTGTATCATAATAAAAATAGATATATTAGTAGTAGTGTGACTGCCTATCCACTACTTGCTTGTGGTGCGGCGAACTTGCTGCATCTACGCTATGGTGAATGACATGCGGTAACCGGGATAGGGGGCAAGTAGGGGCATCCTCAACATCGGGGCAAGGAAGGCAGATTTTATTCTGTGCAGTGTTGTTGTGTTGGACTGATGGTATTAAGTCCTGCGAGTTGGCTACCTCTACTGGTGTTTCGCACAGGTCAATCACTTTCAGGTCCCTGCTGTTCTTACTGCAGTTGAATATGTGGTTTACGTCATGTGGTGCTACTTCACATTTGGTTCTACCATGTGCTACTTCACGACATAATGCTGTTTCTCCGAGGACGATTTAAAATTGGTTTCATAAAGCCAACATAGTTTTTGTTGTTGTTGTAGTAGCTGTTGTATAGAGCTGCAATTCGCAGGTAATTTTGGCGGGATACAGGCGCTTATTGCCGTTTTAAGCTGGTATCCTAGATGCATTTGTATCATAATAAAAATAGATATATTAGTAGTAGTGTGACTGCCTATCCACTACTTGCTTGTGGTGCGGCGAACTTGCAGCATCTACGCTATGGTGAATGACATGCGGTAACCGGGATAGGGGGCAAGTAGGGGCATCCTCAACATCGGGGCAAGGAAGGCAGATTTTATTCTGTGCAGTGTTGTTGTGTTGGACTGATGGTATTAAGTCCTGCGAGTTGGCTACCTCTACTGGTGTTTCGCACAGGTCAATCACTTTCAGGTCCCTGCTGTTCTTACTGCAGCTGAAAATTTGGTTTACGTCATGTGGTGCTACTTCACATTTGGTTCTACCATGTGGTGCTACTTCACGACATAATGCTGTTTCTCCGAGGACGATTTTAAATTGGTTTCATAAAGCCAACAAAAGTTTTTTATGTAGCTGTTGTACTGAGCTGCAATTAGCAGGTAATTTTTGGCGGGATACAGGCGCCTATTGCCGTTTTAATCTGGTACCCTAGTTGCATTTGTATCATAATAAAAATAGGTACTAGTAGTAGTGTGACTGTCTATCCACAACTTGCTTGTGGTGCGGCGAACTTGCTGCATCTACGCTATGGTGAATGACATTCGGTAACCGGGATAGGGGGCCAGTAGGGGCATCCTCCACATCGGGGCAAGGAAGGCAGATTTTATTCTGTGCAGTGTTGTTGTGTTGGACTGATGGTATTAAGTCCTG
Source organism: Convolutriloba macropyga (assembly GCF_964194025.1). Taxonomy (NCBI): domain Eukaryota; kingdom Metazoa; phylum Xenacoelomorpha; order Acoela; family Convolutidae; genus Convolutriloba; species Convolutriloba macropyga. Next base: position 70,469,302 of record NC_134473.1, on the reverse strand, counting down.
CGAGTTGGCTACCTCTACTGATGTTTCGCACAGGTCAATCACTTTCAGGTCCGTGCTGTTCTTACTGCAGTTGAAAATGTGGTTTACGTCATGTGGTGCTACTTCACATTTGGTTCTACCGTGTGGTGCTACTTCACGACATAATGCTGTTTCTCCGAGGACGATTTAAAGTTGGTTTCATAAAGCCAACATAGTTTTTGTTGTTGTTGTAGCTGTTGTATAGAGCTGCAATTCGCAGGTAATTTTGGCGGGATACAGGCGCTTATTGCCGTTTTAAGCTGGTATCCTAGATGCATTTGTATCATAATAAAAATAGATATATTAGTAGTAGTGTGACTGCCTATCCACTACTTGCTTGTGGTGCGGCGAACTTGCTGCATCTACGCTATGGTGAATGACATTCGGTAACCGGGATAGGGGGCCAGTAGGGGCATCCTCAACATCGGGGCAAGGAAGGCAGATTTTATTCTGTGCAGTGTTGTTGTGTTGGACTGATGGTATTAAGTCCTGCGAGTTGGCTACCTCTACTGATGTTTCGCACAGGTCAATCACTTTCAGGTCCGTGCTGTTCTTACTGCAGTTGAAAATGTGGTTTACGTCATGTGGTGCTACTTCACATTTGGTTCTACCGTGTGGTGCTACTTCACGACATAATGCTGTTTCTCCGAGGACGATTTAAAGTTGGTTTCATAAAGCCAACATAGTTTTTGTTGTTGTTGTAGTAGCTGTTGTATAGAGCTGCAATTAGCAGGTAATTTTTGGCGGGATACAGGCGCCTATTGCCGTTTTAATCTGGTACCCTAGTTGCATTTGTATCATAATAAAAATAGGTACTAGTAGTAGTGTGACTGTCTATCCACAACTTGCTTGTGGTGCGGCGAACTTGCTGCATCTACGCTATGGTGAATGACATTCGGTAACCGGGATAGGGGGCCAGTAGGGGCATCCTCAACATCGGGGCAAGGAAGGCAGATTTTATTCTGTGCAGTGTTGTTGTGTTGGACTGATGGTATTAAGTCCTGCGAGTTGGCTACCTCTACTGATGTTTCGCACAGGTCAATCACTTTCAGGTCCGTGCTGTTCTTACTGCAGTTGAAAATGTGGTTTACGTCATGTGGTGCTACTTCACATTTGGTTCTACCGTGTGGTGCTACTTCACGACATAATGCTGTTTCTCCGAGGACGATTTAAAGTTGGTTTCATAAAGCCAACATAGTTTTTGTTGTTGTTGTAGTAGCTGTTGTATAGAGCTGCAATTCGCAGGTAATTTTGGCGGGATACAGGCGCTTATTGCCGTTTTAAACTGGTATCCTAGAAGCATTTGTATCGTAATAAAAATAGATATATTAGTAGTAGTGTAACTGCCTATCCACAACTTGCTTGTGGTGCGGCGAACTTGCTGCATCTACCCTATGGTGAATGACATGCGGTAACCGGGATAGGGGGCCAGTAGGGGCATCCTCAACATCGGAGGAACGAGGAAAGGAAGGCAGATTTTTTTCTGTGCAGTGTTGTTGTGTTGGACTGATGGTATTAAGTCCTGCGAGTTGGCTACCTCTACTGTGTTTCGCACAGCTCAATCACTTTCAGGTCCGTGGTATTCTTACTGCAGTTGAAAATGTGGTTTACGTCATGTGGTGCTACTTCACATTTGGTTCTATCATGTGGTGCTACTTTACAACATAATGCTGTTTCTCCGAGGACGATTTAAAATTGGTTTCATAAAGCCAACATAGTTTTTGTTGTTGTAGTAGCTGTTGTATAGAGCTGCAATTCGCTGGTGATTTTTGCGGGATACAGGCACTTATCGGCATTTGAAACTGGTACCCTAGTTGCATTTGTATCAAAATAAAAATAGATATATTAGTGGTAGTGTGACTGCCTATCCACAACTTGCTTGTGGTGCGGTGAACTTGCTGCATCTACGCTATGGCGAATGCAATGCGGTACCCGGGTTAGGGGGGGGCAGGACGGGCATCCTCAACATCGGGGGAACGGGGCAATGAAGGCGGATTATTCTGTGCAGTGTGGTCGTGTTGGACTGATGGTTTTAAGTCCTGCCAGTTGGCTACCTCTACTGGTCTTTCGCACAGGTCCATGGTGTTCTTACTGCAGTTGAAAATGTGGTTGACGTCATGTGGTGCTACTTCACATTTGGTTCTACCATGTGGTGCTGCTTCACGACATAATGCTGTTTCTCCGAGGACGATTTAAAATTGGTTTCATAAAGCCAACATAGTTTTTGTTGTTGTAGTAGCTGTTGTATAGAGCTGCAATTCGCTGGTAATTTTTTTTACGGGATACAGGGGCTTATCGGCGTTTTGAACTGGTACCGCAGTTGCATTTGTATCATAATAAAAATAGACATATTAGTAGTAGTGTGACTGCCTAACCACAACTTGCTTGTGGTGCGGCAAACTTACTGCTTGTACGCTAGGGCGAATGACATGCGGTACCCGGGTTAGGGGGGGTGCAGGATGGGCATCCTCAACATGGGAGAACGGGGCATTGAAGGCGGATTATTCTGTGCAGTGTTGTTGGGTTGGACTGATGGTTTTAAGTCCTGCCAGTTGGCTACCTCTATTGGTCTTTCGCACAGGTCAATCACTTTCAGGTCCGTGCTGTTCTTACTGCAGTTGAAAATTTGGTTTACGTCATGTGGTGCTACTTCACATTTGGTTCTACCATGTTGTGCTACTTCACGACATAATCCTGTTTCTCCGAGGACGATTTAAAATTGGTTTCATAAAGCCAACAAAAGTTTTTGTTGTTGTAGTAGCTGTTGTACTGAGCTGCAATTCTCAGGTAAATTTGGCGAGATACAGATGCTTATTGCCGTTTTAAACTGGTACCCTAGTTGTATTTGCATCATAATAAAAATAGATATATTAGTAGTAGTGTGACTGCCTATCCACAACTTGCTTGTGCTGCGGTGAACTTGCTGCATCTACGCTATGGTGAATGACATGCGGTACCCGGGTTAGGGGGCCAGGAGGAGCATCCTCAACATCGGGGCAAGGAAGGCAAATTATTCTGCAGTGTTGTCGTGTTGGACTGATGGTATTAAGTCCTGCGAGTTGGCTACCTCTACTGGTGTTTCGCACAGGTCAATCACTTTCAGGTCCGTGGTGTTCTTACTGCAGTTGAAAATTTGGTTTACGTCATGTGGTGCTACTTCACATTTGGTTCTACCATGTGGTGCTACTTCACAACATAATGCTGTTTCTCCGAGGACGATTTAAAGTTGGTTTCATAAAGCCAACATAGTTTTTGTTGTTGTAGTAGCTGTTGTATAGAGCTGCAATTCGCTGGTAGTTTTTGCGGGATACAGGCGCTTATCGGCGTTTTAAACTGGTACCCTAGTTGCATTTGTATCATAATAAAAATAGATATATTAGTAGTAGTGTGACTGCCTATCCAAACTTGCTTGTGGTGCGGCGAGCTTGCTGCATCTACGATATGGCGAATGCAATGCGGTACCCGGGTTAGGGGGGCAGGATGGGAATCCTCAACATCGGGGGAACGGGGCAATGAAGGCGGATTGTTCTGTGCAGTGTGGTTGTGTTGGACTGGTGGTTTCAAGTCCTGCCAGTTGGCTACCTCTACTGGTTTTTCGCACAGGTCAATCACTTTTGGGTCCATGGTGTTCTTACTGCAGTTGAAAATATAGTTTACGTCATGTGGTGCTACTTCACATTTGGTTCTACCATGTGGTGCTACTTCACAACATAATGCTGTTTCTCCGAGGACGATTTAAAATTGGTTTCATAAAGCCAACATAGTTTTTGTTGTAGTAGTAGCTGTTGTATAGAGCTGCAATTCGCTGGTAAATTTTGCGGGATACAGGCGCTTATCGGCGTTTTAAACTGGTACCCTAGTTGCATTTGTATCATAATAAAAATAGATATATTAGTAGTAGTGTGACTGCCTATCCACAACTTGCTTGTGGTGCGGCGAACTTGCTGCATCTACGATATGGCGAATGCAATGCGGTACCCGGGTTAGGGGGGCAGGATGGGAATCCTCAACATGGGGGGAACGGGGCAATGAAGGCGGATTATTCTGTGCAGTGTTGTTGGGTTAGACTGATGGTATTAAGTCCTGCGAGTTGGCTACCTCTACTGGTGTTTCGCACTGGTCAATCACTTTCAGGTCCGTGCTGTTCTTACTGCAGTTGAAAATTTGGTTTACGTCATGTGGTGCTACTTCACATTTGGTTCTACCATGTGGTGCTACTTCACGACATAATGCTGTTTCTCCGAGGACGATTTAAAATTGGTTTCATGAAGCCAACATAGTTTTTGTTGTTGTTGTTGTAGTAGCTGTTGTATAGAGCTGCAATTCGCAGGTAATTTTGGCGGGATACAGGCGCTTATTGCCCTTTTAAGCTGGTATCCTAGATGCATTTGTATCATAATAAAAATAGATATATTAGTAGTAGTGGGACTGCCTATCCACAACTTGCTTGTGGTGCGGCGAACTTGCTGCATCTCCGCTATGGCGAATGACATGCGGTACCCGGCTTAGGGGGGCCAGGATGGGCATCCTCAACATCGGGAGAACGGGGCAATGAAGGCGGATTATTCTCTGCAGTTTTGTGTTGGACTGATGGTTTTAAGTCCTGCCAGTTGGCTACCTCTACTGGTGTTTCGCACAGGTCAATCACTTTCAGGTCCATGGTGTTCTTAATGCAGTTGAAATTGTGGTTTACGTCATGTGGTGCTACTTCACATTTGGTTCTACCATGTGGTGCTACTTCACGACATAATGCTGTTTCTCCGAGGACGATTTAAAATTGGTCTCATAAAACCAACAAAAGCTTTTGTTGTTGTAGTAGCTGTTGTACTGAGCTGCAATTAGCAGGTAATTTTTGGCGGGATACAGGCGCCTATTGCCGTTTTAATCTGGTACCCTAGTTGCATTTGTATCATAATAAAAATAGATACTAGTAGTGTGACTGTCTATCCACAACTTGCTTGTGGTGCGGCGAACTTGCTGCATCTCCGCTATGGTGAATGACATGTGGTACCCGGGTTAGGGGGCCAGGAGGAGCATCCTCAACATCGGGGCAAGGAAGGCAAATTGTTCTGTGCAGTGCTGTCGTGTTGGACTGATGGTATTAAGTCCTGCGATTTGGCTACCTCTACTGGTGTTTCGCACAGGTGAAGCACTTTCAGGTCGGTGGTGTTCTTACTGCAGTTGAAAATGTGGTTTACTTCATGCGGTGCTACTTCACATTTGGTTCTACCATGTGGTGCTACTTCACGACATAATCCTATTTCTCCGAGGACGATTTAAAATTGGTTTCATAAAGCCATCAAAAGTTTTTGTTGTAGTAGCTGTTGTACTGAGCTGCAATTTGCAGGTAATTTTGGCGGGATACAGGCGCTTATTGCCGTTTTAAACTGGTATCCTAGATGCATTTGTATCATAATAAAAATAGATACTAGTAGTAGTGTGACTGTCTATCCACAATTTGCTTGTGGTGCGGCGAACTCGCTGCATCTACGCTATGGTGAATGACAAGCGGTAACCGGGATAGGGGGCCTGTAGGGGCATCCTCAACATCGGGGCAAGGAAGGCAGATTTTATTCTGTGCAGTGTTGTTGTGTTGGACTGATGGTATTAAGTCCTGAGAGTTGGCTACCTCTACTGGTGTTTCGCACAGGTCAATTACTTTCAGGTCCGTGGTGTTCTTACTGCAGTTGAAAATGTGGTTTACTTCATGTGGTGCTACTTCACATTTGGTTCTACCATGTGGTGCTACTTCACGACATAATGCTGTTTCTCCGAGGACGATTTAAAATTGGTCTCATAAAACCAACAAGTTTTTGTTGTTTTAGTAGCTGTTGTACTGAGCTGCAATTAGCAGGTAATCTTTGGCGGGATACAGTCTCTTATTGCCGTTTTAAACTGGTATCCTAGAAGCATTTGTATCATAATAAAAATAGATACTAGTAGTAGTGTGACTGCCTACCCACAATTTGCTTGTGGTGCGGCGAACTTGCTGCATCTACGCTATGGTGAATGACAAGCGGTAACCGGGATAGGGGGCCAGTAGGGGCATCCTCAACATCGGGGCAAGGAAGGCAGCTTTTATTCTGTGCAGTGTTGTTGTGTTGGACTGATGGTATTAAGTCCTGAGAGTTGGCTACCTCTACTGGTGTTTCGCACAGGTCAATCACTTTCAGGTCCGTGGTGTTCTTACTGCAGTTGAAAATGTAGTTTACTTCATGTGGTGCTACTTCACATTTGGTTCTACCATGTGGTGCTACTTCACGACATAATGCTGTTTCTCCGAGGACGATTTAAAATTGGTTTCATAAAGCCAACATAGTTTTTGTTGTTGTTGTAGCTGTTGTATAGAGCTGCAATTTGCAGGTAATTTTGGCGGTATACAGGCGCTTGTTGCCGTTTTAAACTGGAACCCTAGATGCATTTTTGTCATAAAAATAGATTTATTAGCAGTAGTGTGACTGCCTATCCACAACTTGCTTGTGGTGCGGCGAACTTGCTGCATCTACGCTATGGTGAATGACATGCGGTACCCGGGTTAGGGGGGCCAGGAGGGGCATCCTCAAGATCGGGGGAACGGGGCAAGGAAGGCAGATTATTCTGTGTAGTGTTGTCGTGTTGGACTGATGGTATTAAGTCCTGAGAGTTGGCTACCCCTAATGGTCTTTCCCACAGGTCTATTACTTTCAGGTCCGTGGTGTTCTTACTCCAGTTGAAAATGTGGTTTACGTCATGTGCTACTTCACCTCTGGTACAGCAGTTATCAGCCTTGTTACAGATCCTACTCAAGTAAGAGTTTTGCAGGGGGCAGTATCCAGTTCTGTTGCGCTAATTGGATACGTGCAACCCGTGGCAGCGTTTGTTCTGCTATCTTTGGTGGATCTGTACCTATTTGCTTGCTGTCTTTGTTCAACTGAGTGTAGAACGTTTGTCGGTGGATACTTTATTGTTTGTATGTTGTTTCATACTGTCCCTATCAGTATCATTCAGTGTCACCCTCATTGTGTATGTAATTGATGTCAAGACATTATTACACAGCCAGTATTTGTGCAAAGAGTAATGTTTTGTTGATTGTAGATGGTTCCAGTTTATTTTGCTGATTGTCGAAGCCGAAATTGGAGCACCGTAGTTAAGAACGCTCCGACTGATTGCTTTGTAAGTCACTAAGAGTGTCTCTGTTTTGCAGCGTCTGTCGTTACCAGCAATCTTTTTCAGTATGTTTTCGCCTTTTTGTAATTTTTGGTGCTCCTTACGTTTTCATCAAAACTGAGCATACTATAGGTGAGACCAAGTAGTTTAAAGTTGGACTTTTCTGGCATTGAATTGTTGATAGTGAGATATGGGTCAAACTTGGCCTTGCTCCAGGTTGTGAACACAGTTTCACTTGATTTTTCAGGTGATAACTTGAGTTTTCTAGATTCTAAGGCGTCGTGTAAAATGAAAAAGTTAAGGTAGGGAGTTATAATGTTATGTAATTTTTCAACCTGTGGTTGAGATGTAGTTGAAATTATATCATCAGCAGGGTAGAGACAGCTTGCTCATGTAATTGTTGAAGAGCATTGGCGATAGTACACCATCTTGGGGGACACACTGTTCGACTTTTCTCTACTACTGTTTTTTATTATCTACGTAAGGAATTGTGCCCTGTATAAAGCAGGCCATCTTTTAGTGCTATTCGCTAGAGGTGCCTCGAGTATGTCTCTTAGTAGTAGGTTGTGATCATCCGTGTCTGAAGCGGCGGTGAGGTTTAATGCTACTAGTAGAGTACGGTTGCTGGGTTTCTTTTGATTTTAAGGGCTTCTTGTATATCGTTGGCGAAAATATTGAGCTGTTGTTGTCGAGTGCTCTGATCTGCAGCCATGCTGATGTTCTTTTAGTGGATATTGAGTAAGTTTTTCTGTTAGTTTTGCAATTGGGGGAGAGGAGTTCGATTGGTCTGAAGCTTTTAGATTCGTCTATGGGTTTTCCCGGCTTGGCTTGAGTAGAGGACTGTCCAGATGCTCGGGATTTTTGTACTGTTTACAGAAAGGTTTTTGATGTCAGTGAGATATCTTACTGCTATGGGGCCTAGATGGTGCCAGTGGATTGGCGCTATTCCATCTGGGTCCAGCGTCTTACTTTAATTTGTGTCTCTTATAGCTTCCTTCACTGTGTTAAACTTAAACTTTTTGACCTCTATTTCCAGTTTCTTTATTCTCATTTTTTCTTTTTTATTTTTCTAGGAGTTTGGAGTGTATTGTTGGTGAAATTTGTTGGCGTTACTTGACGAGTGTCCTTTTACTGTCTCCCAGAGTCTAAGTAAGTGTTTGTATAAATTCGATCCATTGTTTGCGTTTTTGACTTTCAATAAGTTTTTTTATGGTTCAATTGCGTAATTTTTAGCTCCCGTAGATGTTTTGTTTTACTTTCATCTCTTTTCAGAAAGTTTTACTGCTCGGCTGCGGAAATTGGCAACCACTGTTTTAAATCTTGCTTGTAGGATATGCCTACCAGCCGCTGCATTGATGGCTTTGTAGACAGGTGTTTGCCTTTGTTGTTACTTTAGCTTTAGTTCACTGTTGTCTTTAAAACTTGCCCAGTCAGCTTTGCGGGAGTTGAAGAAAGTTCTTTGTGCTGTTTGTGTATGATGAGGTCACAGGTGATGTACAGAACTATTGGTTGATGGTCCGAGCCTAATGCTTTCTCTGTGAGCCAGTCGATATTCGTTGCTCTGCTTTAGCTGACGAGACTGATGTCCGAGGACGATTTAAAGTTGGTTTCATAAAGCCAACATAGTTTTTGTTGTTGTAGTAGCTGTTGTATAGAGCTGCAATTCGCTGGTAGTTTTTGCGGGATACAGGCGCTTATCGGCGTTTTAAACTGGTACCCTAGTTGCATTTGTATCATAATAAAAATAGATATATTAGTAGTAGTGTGACTGCCTATCCAAACTTGCTTGTGGTGCGGCGAGCTTGCTGCATCTACGATATGGCGAATGCAATGCGGTACCCGGGTTAGGGGGGCAGGATGGGAATCCTCAACATCGGGGGAACGGGGCAATGAAGGCGGATTGTTCTGTGCAGTGTGGTTGTGTTGGACTGGTGGTTTCAAGTCCTGCCAATTGGCTACCTCTACTGGTTTTTCGCACAGGTCAATCACTTTTGGGTCCATGGTGTTCTTACTGCAGTTGAAAATATAGTTTACGTCATGTGGTGCTACTTCACATTTGGTTCTACCATGTGGTGCTACTTCACAACATAATGCTGTTTCTCCGAGGACGATTTAAAATTGGTTTCATAAAGCCAACATAGTTTTTGTTGTAGTAGTAGCTGTTGTATAGAGCTGCAATTCGCTGGTAAATTTTGCGGGATACAGGCGCTTATCGGCGTTTTAAACTGGTACCCTAGTTGCATTTGTATCATAATAAAAATAGATATATTAGTAGTAGTGTGACTGCCTATCCACAACTTGCTTGTGGTGCGGCGAACTTGCTGCATCTACGATATGGCGAATGCAATGCGGTACCCGGGTTAGGGGGGCAGGATGGGAATCCTCAACATGGGGGGAACGGGGCAATGAAGGCGGATTATTCTGTGCAGTGTTGTTGGGTTGGACTGATGGTATTAAGTCCTGCGAGTTGGCTACCTCTACTGGTGTTTCGCACTGGTCAATCACTTTCAGGTCCGTGCTGTTCTTACTGCAGTTGAAAATTTGGTTTACGTCATGTGGTGCTACTTCACATTTGGTTCTACCATGTGGTGCTACTTCACGACAAAATGCTGTTTCTCCGAGGACGATTTAAAATTGGTTTCATGAAGCCAACATAGTTTTTGTTGTTGTTGTTGTAGTAGCTGTTGTATAGAGCTGCAATTCGCAGGTAATTTTGGCGGGATACAGGCGCTTATTGCCCTTTTAAGCTGGTATCCTAGATGCATTTGTATCATAATAAAAATAGATATATTAGTAGTAGTGGGACTGCCTATCCACAACTTGCTTGTGGTGCGGCGAACTTGCTGCATCTCCGCTATGGCGAATGACATGCGGTACCCGGCTTAGGGGGGCCAGGATGGGCATCCTCAACATCGGGAGAACGGGGCAATGAAGGCGGATTATTCTCTGCAGTTTTGTGTTGGACTGATGGTTTTAAGTCCTGCCAGTTGGCTACCTCTACTGGTGTTTCGCACAGGTCAATCACTTTCAGGTCCATGGTGTTCTTAATGCAGTTGAAATTGTGGTTTACGTCATGTGGTGCTACTTCACATTTGGTTCTACCATGTGGTGCTACTTCACGACATAATGCTGTTTCTCCGAGGACGATTTAAAATTGGTCTCATAAAACCAACAAAAGCTTTTGTTGTTGTAGTAGCTGTTGTACTGAGCTGCAATTAGCAGGTAATTTTTGGCGGGATACAGGCGCCTATTGCCGTTTTAATCTGGTACCCTAGTTGCATTTGTATCATAATAAAAATAGATACTAGTAGTGTGACTGTCTATCCACAACTTGCTTGTGGTGCGGCGAACTTGCTGCATCTCCGCTATGGTGAATGACATGTGGTACCCGGGTTAGGGGGCCAGGAGGAGCATCCTCAACATCGGGGCAAGGAAGGCAAATTGTTCTGTGCAGTGCTGTCGTGTTGGACTGATGGTATTAAGTCCTGCGATTTGGCTACCTCTACTGGTGTTTCGCACAGGTGAAGCACTTTCAGGTCGGTGGTGTTCTTACTGCAGTTGAAAATGTGGTTTACTTCATGCGGTGCTACTTCACATTTGGTTCTACCATGTGGTGCTACTTCACGACATAATCCTATTTCTCCGAGGACGATTTAAAATTGGTTTCATAAAGCCATCAAAAGTTTTTGTTGTAGTAGCTGTTGTACTGAGCTGCAATTTGCAGGTAATTTTGGCGGGATACAGGCGCTTATTGCCGTTTTAAACTGGTATCCTAGATGCATTTGTATCATAATAAAAATAGATACTAGTAGTAGTGTGACTGTCTATCCACAATTTGCTTGTGGTGCGGCGAACTCGCTGCATCTACGCTATGGTGAATGACAAGCGGTAACCGGGATAGGGGGCCTGTAGGGGCATCCTCAACATCGGGGCAAGGAAGGCAGATTTTATTCTGTGCAGTGTTGTTGTGTTGGACTGATGGTATTAAGTCCTGAGAGTTGGCTACCTCTACTGGTGTTTCGCACAGATCAATTACTTTCAGGTCCGTGGTGTTCTTACTGCAGTTGAAAATGTGGTTTACTTCATGTGGTGCTACTTCACATTTGGTTCTACCATGTGGTGCTACTTCACGACATAATGCTGTTTCTCCGAGGACGATTTAAAATTGGTCTCATAAAACCAACAAGTTTTTGTTGTTTTAGTAGCTGTTGTACTGAGCTGCAATTAGCAGGTAATCTTTGGCGGGATACAGTCTCTTATTGCCGTTTTAAACTGGTATCCTAGAAGCATTTGTATCATAATAAAAATAGATACTAGTAGTAGTGTGACTGCCTACCCACAATTTGCTTGTGGTGCGGCGAACTTGCTGCATCTACGCTATGGTGAATGACAAGCGGTAACCGGGATAGGGGGCCAGTAGGGGCATCCTCAACATCGGGGCAAGGAAGGCAGCTTTTATTCTGTGCAGTGTTGTTGTGTTGGACTGATGGTATTAAGTCCTGAGAGTTGGCTACCTCTACTGGTGTTTCGCACAGGTCAATCACTTTCAGGTCCGTGGTGTTCTTACTGCAGTTGAAAATGTAGTTTACTTCATGTGGTGCTACTTCACATTTGGTTCTACCATGTGGTGCTACTTCACGACATAATGCTGTTTCTCCGAGGACGATTTAAAATTGGTTTCATAAAGCCAACATAGTTTTTGTTGTTGTTGTAGCTGTTGTATAGAGCTGCAATTTGCAGGTAATTTTGGCGGTATACAGGCGCTTGTTGCCGTTTTAAACTGGAACCCTAGATGCATTTTTGTCATAAAAATAGATTTATTAGCAGTAGTGTGACTGCCTATCCACAACTTGCTTGTGGTGCGGCGAACTTGCTGCATCTACGCTATGGTGAATGACATGCGGTACCCGGGTTAGGGGGGCCAGGAGGGGCATCCTCAAGATCGGGGGAACGGGGCAAGGAAGGCAGATTATTCTGTGTAGTGTTGTCGTGTTGGACTGATGGTATTAAGTCCTGAGAGTTGGCTACCCCTAATGGTCTTTCCCACAGGTCTATTACTTTCAGGTCCGTGGTGTTCTTACTGCAGTTGAAAATGTGGTTTACTTCATGTGGTGCTACTTCACATTTGGTTCTACCATGTGGTGCTACTTCACGACATAATGCTGTTTCTCCGAGGACGATTTAAAATTGGTCTCATAAAACCAACAAGTTTTTGTTGTTTTAGTAGCTGTTGTACTGAGCTGCAATTAGCAGGTAATCTTTGGCGGGATACAGTCTCTTATTGCCGTTTTAAACTGGTATCCTAGAAGCATTTGTATCATAATAAAAATAGATACTAGTAGTAGTGTGACTGCCTACCCACAATTTGCTTGTGGTGCGGCGAACTTGCTGCATCTACGCTATGGTGAATGACAAGCGGTAACCGGGATAGGGGGCCAGTAGGGGCATCCTCAACATCGGGGCAAGGAAGGCAGCTTTTATTCTGTGCAGTGTTGTTGTGTTGGACTGATGGTATTAAGTCCTGAGAGTTGGCTACCTCTACTGGTGTTTCGCACAGGTCAATCACTTTCAGGTCCGTGGTGTTCTTACTGCAGTTGAAAATGTAGTTTACTTCATGTGGTGCTACTTCACATTTGGTTCTACCATGTGGTGCTACTTCACGACATAATGCTGTTTCTCCGAGGACGATTTAAAATTGGTTTCATAAAGCCAACATAGTTTTTGTTGTTGTTGTAGCTGTTGTATAGAGCTGCAATTTGCAGGTAATTTTGGCGGTATACAGGCGCTTGTTGCCGTTTTAAACTGGAACCCTAGATGCATTTTTGTCATAAAAATAGATTTATTAGCAGTAGTGTGACTGCCTATCCACAACTTGCTTGTGGTGCGGCGAACTTGCTGCATCTACGCTATGGTGAATGACATGCGGTACCCGGGTTAGGGGGGCCAGGAGGGGCATCCTCAAGATCGGGGGAACGGGGCAAGGAAGGCAGATTATTCTGTGTAGTGTTGTCGTGTTGGACTGATGGTATTAAGTCCTGAGAGTTGGCTACCCCTAATGGTCTTTCCCACAGGTCTATTACTTTCAGGTCCGTGGTGTTCTTACTGCAGTTGAAAATGTGGTTTACGTCATGTGGTGCTACTTCACATTTGGTTCTACCGTGTGGTGCTACTTCACGACATAATGCTGTTTCTCCGAGGACGATTTAAAGTTGGTTTCATAAAGCCAACAAAAGTTTTTAATGTTGTAGTAGCTGTTGTACTGAGCTGCAATTAGCAGGTAATTTTTGGCGGGATACAGGCGCTTATTGCCGTTGAAACTGGTACTCCAGTTGCAATTGTATCATAATAAAAATAGATACTAGTAGTAGTGTGACTGTCTATCCTCAACTTGCTTGTGGTGCGGCGAGCTTGCTGCATCTACGCTATGGTGAATGACATGCGGTAACCGGGATAGGGGGCCAGTTGGGGCATCCTCAACATCGGGGCAAGGAAGGCAGATTTTATTCTGTGCAGTGTTGTTGTGTTGGACTGATGGTATTAAGTCCTGCGAGTTGGCTACCTCTAATGGTCTTTCCCACAGGTCTATTACTTTCAGGTCCGTGGTGTTCTTACTCCAGTTGAAAATGTGGTTTACGTCATGTGCTACTTCACCTCTGGTACAGCAGTTATCAGCCTTGTTACAGATCCTACTCAAGTAAGAGTTTTGCAGGGGGCAGTATCCAGTTCTGTTGCGCTAATTGGATACGTGCAACCCGTGGCAGCGTTTGTTCTGCTATCTTTGGTGGATCTGTACCTATTTGCTTGCTGTCTTTGTTCAACTGAGTGTAGAACGTTTGTCGGTGGATACTTTATTGTTTGTATGTTGTTTCATACTGTCCCTATCAGTATCATTCAGTGTCACCCTCATTGTGTATGTAATTGATGTCAAGACATTATTACACAGCCAGTATTTGTGCAAAGAGTAATGTTTTGTTGATTGTAGATGGTTCCAGTTTATTTTGCTGATTGTCGAAGCCGAAATTGGAGCACCGTAGTTAAGAACGCTCCGACTGATTGCTTTGTAAGTCACTAAGAGTGTCTCTGTTTTGCAGCGTCTGTCGTTACCAGCAATCTTTTTCAGTATGTTTTCGCCTTTTTGTAATTTTTGGTGCTCCTTACGTTTTCATCAAAACTGAGCATACTATAGGTGAGACCAAGTAGTTTAAAGTTGGACTTTTCTGGCATTGAATTGTTGATAGTGAGATATGGGTCAAACTTGGCCTTGCTCCAGGTTGTGAACACAGTTTCACTTGATTTTTCAGGTGATAACTTGAGTTTTCTAGATTCTAAGGCGTCGTGTAAAATGAAAAAGTTAATGTAGGGAGTTATAATGTTATGTAATTTTTCAACCTGTGGTTGAGATGTAGTTGAAATTATATCATCAGCAGGGTAGAGACAGCTTGCTCATGTAATTGTTGAAGAGCATTGGCGATAGTACACCATCTTGGGGGACACACTGTTCGACTTTTCTCTACTACTGTTTTTTATTATCTACGTAAGGAATTGTGCCCTGTATAAAGCAGGCCATCTTTTAGTGCTATTCGCTAGAGGTGCCTCGAGTATGTCTCTTAGTAGTAGGTTGTGATCATCCGTGTCTGAAGCGGCGGTGAGGATTAATGCTACTAGTAGAGTACGGTTGCTGGGTTTCTTTTGATTTTAAGGGCTTCTTGTATATCGTTGGCGAAAATATTGAGCTGTTGTTGTCGAGTGCTCTGATCTGCAGCCATGCTGATGTTCTTTTAGTGGATATTGAGTAAGTTTTTCTGTTAGTTTTGCAATTGGGGGAGAGGAGTTCGATTGGTCTGAAGCTTTTAGATTCGTCTATGGGTTTTCCCGGCTTGGTTTGAGTAGAGGACTGTCCAGATGCTCGGGATTTTTGTACTGTTTACAGAAAGGTTTTTGATGTCAGTGAGATATCTTACTGCTATGGGGCCTAGATGGTGCCAGTGGATTGGCGCTATTCCATCTGGGTCCAGCGTCTTACTTTAATTTGTGTCTCTTATAGCTTCCTTCACTGTGTTAAACTTAAACTTTTTGACCTCTATTTCCAGTTTCTTTATTCTCATTTTTTCTTTTTTATTTTTCTAGGAGTTTGGAGTGTATTGTTGGTGAAATTTGTTGGCGTTACTTGACGAGTGTCCTTTTACTGTCTCCCAGAGTCTAAGTAAGTGTTTGTATAAATTCGATCCATTGTTTGCGTTTTTGACTTTCAATAAGTTTTTTATGGTTCAATTGCGTAATTTTTAGCTCCCGTAGATGTTTTGTTTTACTTTCATCTCTTTTCAGAAAGTTTTACTGCTCGGCTGCGGAAATTGGCAACCACTGTTTTAAATCTTGCTTGTAGGATATGCCTACCAGCCGCTGCATTGATGGCTTTGTAGACAGGTGTTTGCCTTTGTTGTTACTTTAGCTTTAGTTCACTGTTGTCTTTAAAACTTGCCCAGTCAGCTTTGCGGGAGTTGAAGAAAGTTCTTTGTGCTGTTTGTGTATGATGAGGTCACAGGTGATGTACAGAACTATTGGTTGATGGTCCGAGCCTAATGCTTTCTCTGTGAGCCAGTCGATATTCGTTGCTCTGCTTTAGCTGACGAGACTGATGTCCGGGGAGCTTGAGATTAGACAGGTCTCTTTCACGTGCAATATTGTTTCTTCTTGTGTCCTCCGGTATTTTCGATTGTCATAGTGGGCTATGAGCAATGAAATCACCGACGATAATGCAGACATCTAACTCGAGTAGTTTACTGGTTGACGGCCTTTATCCTGCATCACAGCTAGACGAAGGTGGTATGTAGGTATTCACTTAATTGCTCTCATTACCGCCTGCAACGAGTTCTGTGGCTTGGACTTCTGTGTTTGTCAGAAGTCTTAAGTTTAATTTCTCGAAACTGAATTGTGTCCTGAATGATAAAAGCTACCCCACCCCCTTTCTCTTTCTTTGGGCCTATTTTGTGGGATTATGCAATAGCCATGTGGGTTTTTGAGGGCGGATTTTTTATTGAGGCTGGTCTCCTGGATGGTAGCTATTTTGATGTTATTTTTCTGCCTCCAGTCTATGACGTTGTCTAGATTTTGATTGAAACCATTACAATTCAGTTCAAGAATGTTGAGGTGTGTTGTCGTGATTGGGGAAACTGTCTTGTGTTTGCTTCTATTATGTTTTACCATGAGCAGCACTGACAGCCGACTTGTTCCGTTGCTCTCTGGTCTGTAAGTTGGTGCAATTCGGGTGTATCCATCCTCCGAGGCCGCACCAGACGCCGTATTGATTCCAGTTGCTACGGTGACAATTAGCACAAGCGTTGGGCCGAGGTTTGTTTCAATGCCGCCAAGGATGAGAAGCAGGGCAAATTTGTGTTTCCCAGTCAAATGCGTACTAGGGAACAGAGACTGGGCTTGCCTGATTAAAGAAAGTTTTATGGTGTCAGTGTGTCTTATTTAAGCATCACTGCGAAGTATTATTTAAGCATCAACTCAAAAGTGTCGAGTTGCAACAAACGGTGTCTGAATACTTTCAAAATGGACAAGATTAAACTAATCTGCGAAGCTCACGAAGGGCGAAGAATTGAGATTAGCCGCAATCTCGGAGTTTAGATATCTGGTTAGTCAAACTTGAAGGCTATGCCACCAAAAGAAATGTTTCTAAAACATATTCTATAGAAACTAAGTTGAAAGGATGCAAGAGTATATTGTGGCATTGAAAGGTACAGCTCTCCTTCTTAAAAGTCTTAGACCACTGAGGCATTTTAAATTTTTAGGGTTCTCTATATACAAGTTCGAGTGAGCTCGTTGCGGATCCTTGGTGATGATGATATTTTCTAAATGATTACCCCCCAAATGAATTCAATATTCAAAATCAACCAGGGGCCAAATAATTGAAAGCAACTAAATAGGTAATAGGTTTAACCTCTCTTTGCATAATCAAGAGGCTAAGGGAACTTTAACTTCTACATTTGTGCGTTTATACAATTCCATGATCTGGGGATGCTCGTCAAAAACAACATGACAAATCTATTAGGTACTTAGTGACTAGAGCGTGAGAGGTCCTGAATAATCTTATAGGGTAGCTTCTTAAAAGTAGCAATCAATTTTTGTAAAGCTTGAATGTTATGGATTGTTAAACGCTTTCATTTCTGTTTCCTGTTCATTATAATTTCCGGCTATAGTAGCGCGTATTGAATATATGCGTAGCGCACTTCATGAGCCGATGCCCAAAGGTCTCTCAAAACTTTACTGTCTCTATAAACCAAAGAGAGCGAGTTGATTTATCGTCGCTTGTTAAGTATAAATACAGAAAACCAAAGTTAAATCAAAACAAAATTTTCATAGAGTAGTATAATCATAATTGTATATTGAATTTGCCAGACAGATATAAGATAGATGATAAACGTAAATACTAAATTTGTACAATTCACTACTGTTTTCTCGCTCACGGCATATTAAAGCTTACTCAAGCGGACATCCAGACTTCGTTAACTAATAAAAAGATCCAGTTCTTAGTATTGCAAATTTTTAACATCTGTTAGAAAAACAAACATTTTTTTTAATTTTAGAAATATCAAATTTTGACAGCAGAAATTGAATTGCAATGCCTTCTAAAAGCGCAGCAAAAATTGTGGCGTAGATTTCCGTTAATTTTTAAATGAAGCCTTGGGAACGACGAGGTTGTCAAAAAATTAACAGGAAGAACTTTTCGAGTAAGTTATCCTTGCCAATATATTTCCACTTTTAAATTGATTCATCGTTGAAATTCGGCTAATGGTTGAATTCCCGATATAGTCTGCTGAGAGTTCTTGATCTTTTAAAACATTAAACATTATTGACGCCCGGCGATTTCTTGAGTTTTGTTCTTTTTTGATTTCCATAGGACCACTATTAGTAGCTGAAGGTTGCTCGTCTTTGTTAATACTTTGTGCCTTTCGAACTAACACGAACATGTAAATGATAAATTAGGAGCCAAGTAAGTAAAAGTAGAGCGTCCGTGAACAAAAATTCCACATATAATAAGACATATAGTAAAATAATTTTGTCCAAATAGTATAATTGATTTTGTCTGATGCCAATTGAAGACCCTCACTGGAAGCAAAATAATTACTCTGGGTAGTTTTTTTATATCGGCTAGAAGTGGTCCAGAATAGATCCCTAAGGATTGCCACAGTTTTTATTCAACAAAGTTGAAGTCACGTCGGCTATGGCAACTCTTTGACACCTCTATCAGGTAAACAGCGTGCAATTCATTTTTAACAATTATGACGGATGCCGTAGCTTTTAATTTTATAAAGCAAAATTTGAGTATCTAGTGCATCATGCTTCCTTTTGCTCGAGTTTTAATTTAACCCATCGGATTCGTTTACCCTTAATCTTTTAGTTAATTCCGCCAATGCATCTATAGTGGATGGGTTTTTGCAGAAGTCAAATTGCTTAGAACAAGAATATTAAGTTTTTAAGATTTTAATCTGTTCTAGTGGACGTTCTTATACTTGAAAAATCAGCGTATAGCTTTTCTCTTCTACTCTTCCTCTTTATATAAATGAATTACTTTGAGCTGAGTTGCGATTAAACCAGATTGTTACTTAGTGACAACAGGTCTGGTCGTCTTCACAACAGTATTACAAATCTCATCTTCACCATCGAGGATTTATTCGGAAGTGAACCAAAAATTGAACCTATTTACCTTACGGTGATTGGATTTTTTCTCAATGAAATTGACATCAGTTGGAAGTGCATTGCCTCAGAAGGTCTACTACGCTGAATTTTTTTGCCAATATTAGCAAAGAACTCAATAAGTTTCTCATCTATTTGGAGATTTGATGAATTGGGTCCAGTTTCTGACATGCATGGAGAAAGCTTAGAGACTGCCTTTTTAATGACTTTCTATTTTAACGGCTTATTTAAAAGCTCAAATGTTTTTGTCGAGTCTCCAATACGTTTTTCAAATATTTTTGGATTGGATTTTTTGCAAGCAAACGTTTAATTTTATAATAGTGAATGAACAAGAAGTTGATGTTTCAGTGTTTGATAAAGTCAATGCACGAGCAGGTTAGAAAAATGTTGGTGTGGGATGATTGGAAACATCTAAGAAACTGAAAAAATTATACATTAGGTTCCTGGCTTCTCCAGGCAAATCAAATAGTCGGTGCTTTTTTGTTTTCTTTTCCTTTTCATTTATAAAATGCCCTGCCTGGTCCAGACTGACTCGACCCTTGAAATCGTCTTCATGAATGCCAGATAACTCGCTCTAGCAGGTGATGTGTCGTCGAAGATTGTCATTATTTTTCTTTATTTTTTTGAGCATCTGCGTTTTTATCACTTGTTTCGTAAATTGGGCAATGGTAACGCAGTCACCCGCTTCCAATCCTGGGAGTCTTTGTGCAGTTGATATATCATGTTTGCCGACTTTTACTCTTACTGATGCCACAACTTCGATATTGGTCATTGCATGTTTCTCTCGTATAGATCCTATTATCATTTTGCTCTGTCTTCCTGAACACCAATAATACGTATAATTTGCTCTAGCAGGTGATGTGTCGTCGGGGATTGTCATTGTTTCTTTTTTTTGTTTCAGAGCTTTGTGTTTTTATAACTCGTTTGGCAAATCGGGCAATGATAACGCGGTCATCCTCTTCGCAGCCTGGGTTTCTTTGTGCAGTTGATACATCAGTTGCGTCAACTTTTACTCTTATTGATGCCGCAACTTCGATAACGGTTAATGAATCTATCTCTATGTTCCTATTATCTTTTTGCTCTCGTATATTTTCCGTTCGTGTATAATTTTAACAGTTTCTGCTTTGAATGTCGCTGCAACATTGCAGCGTTCTTTTTGATTGCACAGACCATCGTAATATGTTTGATAGTCTCGTTTTTCAGATCCTCTTCAGAACGGAATGGCTACTTGGTTTCTGTTCGAGCTTAGATGATTTGACTAATACAAGCGGGTATGATGCTGTTGATATGGTGTTGAGCATTTTAGCAATCTTCGATAAAAAATTAAATCTTCATCAAAACTATCTCAGTTTATATTTGAATCGGGCTTGGCGCGACTCGCGTACTGTTTGTTAGTAATGCGGGTTTGATCCAGAAATCTCAATCTAGGAAAATCATTGGCCTCTCTCTCTCATTTGACATGTCTGAAGCTATTTTATAGTTGTGATAAGTTTATCACAACTATTAAGTTATTATGAATTTGAAGGCGCAGCTGCTTGATCTTGTTGACTGGAATTTTTGTAGGTTTCCACGTTGGCTTCTGGTGCTTAGACTGGTTTCAAAAGAACTAAGCTTCTCTTGATGTATTGCTGCCAGCATTTGTACATGGAAGATATGACTGCTTTCGTCTATTTATTTTCAACACTGGCGATTACTTCAAGCCAGCGCTCATTTCCAATTTTTATATGAGTCTACTGTCTAGTATCGTATATGATAACTATTCCGAATAAGATAACGT
Organism: Convolutriloba macropyga; assembly: GCF_964194025.1. NCBI lineage: Eukaryota > Metazoa > Xenacoelomorpha > Acoela > Convolutidae > Convolutriloba > Convolutriloba macropyga. Next base: position 70,448,661 of record NC_134473.1, on the reverse strand, counting down.
CGTGTTGATGTAGGCAGTCCACAATAGAGCTAGATTTGTAAAAACCAACCAGAACGCGATTCATTGTCTGAACAACTTTTATGTAAATTTATAAACAACTGATCATTTTTCCTAACTATGTAGAATAGCTTTTATGTACGGTCTGATTTTTCTCCTTGCGTTGGATGAATTATAACATTCGTGTAATGAATTATTCACTGTTGAGATCTATAATGAATTTAACTAACGAATTCACTGTTTAATAAAGATAACTTCGTGTTTTGGAGCATAGTACAATGAGAATCATAATAATTTGTATTGTTGCACGTATATTTTTACTGCACATAACTAAGGTTTGCGAGATTTGATTTTCAAAACTGTTCAATGAAATCGTCCTTCGTTCTGTACTATTTTCACCACAAAAGCCACTGCATTCGTTAATTTAATAGAACCTGGGCCTTAAAGTGTTGCTAAACAACGTGATTGTTAAGGGAAATCTTTCCGATTTTTTTTCCGTTTGTTCCCCGTCTGCAGCTTAGTGGGTGCATAACGAACATATCATAACTATTGCAAAAATGGAAGCGATGCTTTCCCCCATAGATATCAATAATTCTGTTTTTGTTTGCAGGTCTTCGAGAATGTTTCAACTCTCGTGCCGATTTAACTGTCGAGACTTCAGACTGGAATTCTCTCGTCGTCTTTCGAACAACCCCATCCGAAATTAACTGCGATGCAACTTCTAGTGAAGTACGAGTCAAGTCCGAGGGCACTCTTTGCGCGGAGTTGTCCTATGCCACCTATCTAGCTATTCCAGCTGTTATTATACCGTTACAGCCCGGCGGAAATGCAAATCTCTCCAGAATAGTGTACAATCATTGCGCTGCTGGTGCGTCAAATTTCCAAATATGGATGGAAGTGCCAGTTTCACTACCCAATGAAACTGGAAACGGTGCCGTGAATGGATATGGTTCTACAGCAAACAATATCAGGTATATAAGAGTATCCGCGTCACATATCTTTCGAGTTTTAGCTGCGCTGGGATATGCGATTGTGCGTTTTTTTGTTTCAAATGTGTACAATAAGGTATCCCTTTAATATGCATTACTTAACGATTCAGACCGCGAGAGATGTATTTCAAAATGCTGGAAGCTAATAAACCTTGAGCGGTAATGTGAGAGCAGCATTATCTGTTATGCTCTAAAATGAATTAGTTCTGTTGATACGATTTTTCGAGCTAAAGCTTTAACGTTCGTTTTTTCACCCGACCAACAAATTTCCTGACATATACTGAGAAAGAGATGTTCTGGTGAAGTCACGAACACTGCTGTGCAGACGTGAGGGGCAATTTGTGCTTTGGATACGTGCTCCATACCTATTAGGCTTCCATAGTTTAGGCTAGCGATTACGACAGTCAGTTGTTTGAGAGCAATTCGCTTGACGTTAGCCGGTTTTGTTTTTGAAGTTCAACTTGATCATATTTTTAACGTTTCTCTGAACTTGCCCTTTTTCTTTCGATGTTCTATGATGTGAATAAAATTGTAAAAAAATTAATAGTGATCGTTCGGGGTTACCTGGTTGTTTTCGATGACAGTGCCAACAATTTTTGTTGACAATTGTAATTATTTTTAATGCTCACCAGCGTAAAATTATAAAAGTTATTGTTTTATGGTAGTAGTTGTTTTTTGGGAATCGTAGTTTGGTGATACTTGATTAGGTTGTATGGGTTTTCGCAGAATTATGGAATGATCAATGTGACGTTTAGTTATCTTTTTTTTGCAAAGCCATATAAAATAGCAAAAATGGTCGTGCTGTTGATTTTTTGGTTTTGTCCGCTACAGTTCGGTTTTAGCTAATGATTATGCTTCAAAAAAGTCCTGTGGTCTTTTTTAAACAATTTTTTGCTTGACCAATTTTTTGTCTCACACTTCTGACTTTCCTCTAAAACAGGATAAGCAGGTAAATGTGTAGCGCTGTAAGTCGCTGAAGTTTTCTCTTAGAGCTCTGCTACTCTCCAATTGTAGATTTCATTGAAGCTGCTGAGAAGACAAACTCTAGGCTAGAGAGCAATAAGTGGTTGAGGAGTTCTCTTAGCGCCTTACTAGTCTCTAAGAATGCGATCACCGACATTGTTTTGAGGAGACGATTTCATGTTGTGAAGGGTGGTTTTAAATCTGAAAAGTTTGACCCCCTCAGTTACCCCCAATCGCTTAATCCCCCACATGCTTAATCACACCCAATGCGAAGTCCCAGCTGCCTACTACCGAAACCAACCGGTCGTTTGAGAGCTATTCGAGGACGTCAGTCAGTTTTGTTTGTTTCCGTCGGTTAATTATGTTTCTGGTGGCGTAAACAGCAATTTTTCCACGAAATTTTTAACATGCTGCGGATTCTGTCGATTTATATAAACATCTTATGTTTGTTTAGCATAAGAGAATCGAATAGCTTTACATTAGTCCTAGTTGTAATGACTCTTAGATAAGAAATTATGTTAAAAGTAGCGCTGTTTGCAGATTGGTGCTTATTAATAGCCGCCCTCATCTTCTCAGCCGGCTATTATTGCGCTCGCATTTTTTTTTTACAATTCAAAGAATTTGAATTGTATTGGGGCGCTGTTTTTTTTTAAGATCTGTTCACACATTTTCATGATTTTTGAAGTCAAATTGGAGTAGTGATTTTGGTCACGCCGAAACAGGAAGTGGAGCGAAAAAGCGAGTGGTTTTGCGGCATGAAATTTTTCTGCTCTAAATTTAAAGTAGAGCGAGAAAACGGTGTTTGAACAAAAATTCGCTTTCTCGCTAGTGGTTTTTTGTTCACATGCGGCAATTTCACTTTGGTTTTTACTGTTTTTTTTTTCGATTTTTTGGATCGGATTTTTTTCTAAATGGTTTTCCCAATCCATTCATAGTCCGTTCAAGGTCTAGTTTTCCGTTTAGTCAATGAAAATTCTTTGAATTGTACGTCAGGACTTGTCCTGCTATGTTTTTTTACTTCGTCAAACTTTTTTTCGCTTTACCATTTTGCCGCTTTTTCGACATTTTGCGTGAAATCTTTTTGACTTCTCTAGGCTAGTTTCTCTCTTCTCTCATTCTGCTAAAAGTGAATTTGAACATCAGTTGCTAAGCAAAGCAATTCAAAATGAACAGAGTCGGTATAAAAAATTGAAGTCAGAAATAGAAACGGGATAAACCCATAAAGCCCAATTTTAGATGCCCGCTATTTGAACGTCGTTCCTATAAGTCTTAGTTACCATCTCTAATGCTTATTGGTTTTGATAGTAGCCCCTGTAGCCTCTCTCTAAGAAACAGATGTACGTTATGTTCAACTACGAAATGCCATCAAAATAAATCGGACTTAAAAAATGTTTTTGTACAAATATCTTTTTTTTCAGTATTTTCTATCCTTTCAATCCCAATCATGCTTATTGGAATCAACGGCGGCTATTTTCCGGCAATCTGCCGGGTATGTTTCTTGTTGTCTTTATTTTCCTATCCAATGGTTTCAATAAATTATGAGAGCGCTTTAAGTATTTAAGCTTTTAGTCAAAGGTTCAAAAAGTAATGTCTTCTGATGTAGCCATGAAGTCTTCAATGATCTTGGAGGCCGTGAAAGTTTGCAATAAAATATTATAGTTTTTTGCACTCATGTTGCGGACAAACTCACTGTTAACTTTTTGTTGTTCCAAATTTTGATGTCGACGTTCGAACTCAGTATTAAAACTTTGCAGATTCGTCAACTTGTCTGTTTTAGTGGTGACCACGCAGATACAGAGGACGAGTACACAAAAGATATGAGATCATGGAAACTTTGGGATGAATTTAGAACTGTCAATGCTTTCAATAAACGCCTCGGAGTACTTCTGCGAATCACGGAAGATTTGCCTTCAAGTGAAAGCGTGTGGCAGAATTGGATTGGGGAGCCAATCAAAGCTCTTTTCATTGATACATCTGTTTTTATGACAAACAAAAGCGGCTTTCCTGTTCTCTCCCAAGCTCATCAACATTATATTTGCAGATTGTTTACATATTTTCCCAATTTGCAATTTGTAGTTTCTACTGGAAAAGACTTGCAAGAAATTAGCTCATCGCCGCGTCAATCAAACACTACCGCGTATTACCAATACCTCAATCATTTATATGGTAAACGAGAACCTTTTGATTCTATTGAAGACTTCGCATTCGGTTATGAGAACTATCTGCAAGTTCCGCTGCAACCATTGGCCGATAATTTGGAATCGCAAACGTACGAGGTGTTCGAGAAAGACCCGGTCAAGTATCCCAAGTACCAGGAAGCGGTCCAGTTGGCTATAAGAGACAAAAGGAAACAATACCCGTCAAGGCCGTTGGTTTTGATGGTATTAGGTACGTCTGAGAGTTTAAAAAGTAAATTATCACCTTTCAACTGATTTTTAGGATTGTGGTGGCTTATAACGTGGATTAATGGATGGTTTGTTAATTGCATGTTTGTTTTGCTGTAGTGGCCGAAAATGAAAGATCTATTATATGAGGTTAGGTAATCATAACCACTGGCCAAGTGTCATTGTATTGGCCAACTATTTTCATTGTACGACAGTTTATTATAAAAATCAGATATTGCTGGAAATTACTTGTTGAAGTTACTAGTGTGGAAAAATTTGAGGCTGGATTTTCTGCGGAGGAAGTGACTTTAAACTGCATCAGAAAATTTCCTTCGAAACTTTGTTGAGCGGTTTGGATTAATTATTTCATATTTGTTTTTATATAAAAAGTAGTAAACTTATTTTCTACCGATTTTAGGGGCAGGTAGAGGACCATTAGTGACATGCTGTATTGAAGCTGCCAAATTAGAAGATTATGAAGATTACGTATTGTATGCCGTTGAGAAGAACCCGAATTCACTACTGACCCTCGAATATAAACTGAAACACATGTGGAACGATAAAGTCCGCCTCATCGCTTCAGATATGCGAGACGCTGACTCTGTCGACAAAGCTGACATAATTGTTAGTGAACTTTTGGGTTCATTCGGTGACAACGAACTTTCTCCGGAATGTCTGGACGGAGCTGTTAGTCTTTTGAAACCAGACGCCATTAGCATTCCATCAAGCTATACATCCTACATATCGCCTATATCAAGCCACGTCCTGCATGTCGAGTGTGTACATAGCCGAGAGCTGGATAAGGCGACTGATCATAGCCTGGAAACACCTTATGTGGTGAGACTGGTTAACTTCACACCGCTTGGTGACGTGAAGCCTTTATTCACGTATGAACATCCTAACTGGAGTGAGAAAATTGACAACAGAAGACAGGATGTTGTTGAATTTGAGTCCAAAGCAACGTCAGTCATCACAGGAATTGCAGGTAAGCTTGAAATCAAAATTTTGCTCTTTGTTCAGTTTTTAATTGCTCTTAAACGAAGTCTGAGGCAATTATTGTAATCGTGTTTTTTATACTGGAGAATCTAATCAGATTTAAAAAAATTAAAAATTCTTAATTTAGAAAAAATTATTTTCGTGTTGACCTTGTGATTTCTGAAGGATGACTTTGTTTAGCTCCGCTTTTATCATGAGTACTACTTTCCAAATCAAGTTTGAACTGTTTTTTGAAACTCTTGAATACTTTCAAGAATGTCAACAATTGTTGTTGGGAAAAGAGATATTGCTATACTTAATTTGAGTCGAATATTTTTGTCAGCATATATCTTAGATGCGAAATATTATTAATAGTCGCCGGAAAGCTGCAGTACAGTAACCTAATGTCTTTTGTCATATACTGAAGATCAAAGCTTGTCTGAATCAACCTGTCAAAAGTTTTCCAATTGCTTTCATTAATGGCTCTCGAACGAAGAATGGTTAATGCCCGCAACTCTTATCCAAGAGGTCCCGGGTTGGAACCCCTCCCTAGTCAGAAGTTTTTGCACCATAAAATTTCTCTAACATGTGCCACCACACCCCCCCCCCTGTAAAATGTTTTCCTCGTCATTCGTTCGAGAGCAATTCGTTATACGTTAGTTGGTTTATGTTTTCTTCAATTAGGTGAAAGTCTTGATCAAATTTAAAATTATGGATCAAAACGGGCTGAAGTACATTCCTAACGATGGGAATTTTTGGAATTTTTATGGGAATGTTCACTGAATTTTGATAGCGTCCTAAAATTAATGCTTTCAAAATGTGTCAATTTTCAGGATACTTCGACACCGTTCTCTACAAAGATGTATCCTTCAGCATCAACCCTGACACACACTCGGAGGGAATGTTCAGCTGGTTCCCAATTCTGTTCCCTCTCAAGCAACACATCCGGGTGAATAAAGGTGAAAAGATATCTGTTCACTTCTGGAGATGCGAAGATGCACACAAAGTGTGGTACGAATGGTGTGTGTCGCAGCCTAATGCAACTTCTATACACAATGCACGAGGCAAATCGTATTTTATTGGAAAATGAAGTTGCAATCAAATAAGTGCAAGCTCGTATTTGAAGTTGTGAATATTGAAAATAGTTGTTATTAATATGATTATGGGTAATTATAGACTTCGCCCCGGTTGTATATAAAGTGATTTACATCAAATGTGTGCAAAAGTTAAAGCTAAAGTGTTGAAGCTGAACATTGCTAAAAACAATGGAAAAGTTGTTTTTGAGAGTTGACTTTTTGTTACTGTCTTTTCCTCTGTCTCGTGGACGCGTTGCTTTGATCAAGTTCGGGTTATTTTTTATTCTCCTAATTACTTAATGCACATTTGATAGGTAGTTCAGTGGTCCGAAAACGAGATTTTGTTATGCGGATAGACCTAAGTTATGATTCATATAATTAACGAGCTCAAAGAGAAAAGACTTATTTATAGCTCATACTGTTAAGATGACATTTCGAATTCAATGGAGTATGAGAACTTGCTGACTGTTGCGAATCTGAGTGTAAGACGTTAGCTGCTCACCATCAGTTCAGATATATTTACTGAGAAGTAGACCAGATGTAAATTACTGCTTAGCGCCCTGTAGAATTATTCTGGCTTATCACGACTGCATTCAGAAGCGACACGATGTTATATCCAAGATCAATCCTTACCTAATTATGTATTAAAAAAACGGTATGCTTCTCTAATGTTTCTTTTGTCTGCAATTCTTCAAAAAGTGTACCGGAAGACGTACCAGAAGAAAAAAGTGTACCAGAAGAAAAAACGGTTTGATTAGTTCAGTCTAAACTCCTTGTGTGATAGAAACCGACAAAAGCGGGCTACGTAAAATTTGACAGGGAAAAGAATCTGGAACCTAATCTTTAGACTTAAGTGAGGTTTGGACATTGCATACGGTTCGATATTCAAAAGTCTTGAATTATTAATTGCTCTCAAACCAAGTTTGTAGCAATTATATTAGTCCTGTTGGTCTTTTTTATGTGATTTTTCGCTAGACCAATTTTTCATCTGACGCTTTTGAATTTTCGTCCTCAAAAATGGGATAAACAGGTAGCGCCCAGCGGGCATTAAGTGCTCTTAGAGCCTTTCAGCTCTGTTTCAGCTCAAACTGTTTTGGATTCTTATACTTATGTAGTGAAGGGCGGTTCTTAGAGGTTGACGACACCCCCACTGTTGACTCCCCCCCCCCACCGATTGCACCCCCCCCCCCCCCACCGCGATGTTGCTCACCCACCCCACTACTGAAAATTTTCTCAACTCAATTTTTTTGACATTTATTTTTCATTATCCACGTTTTTCAAGACGCAGGGGCGAGAAAACTTTCTTAACGGTTTGATAATAAGTTATTGAAAAATTCTTTTCGCCATGGAACAGCTTTCAATTTTTTAATTTGAAAATTTTTAATTGCTCTCAAACGAAGTTTGTAGCAATTATATTAGTCCTGTCGGTCTTTTTTTACGCGATTTTTCACTTGACCGGTTTTTCGTCTGACGCTTTTGACTTTTCGTCCCCAAAAATGGGATAAACAGGTAGCGCCCAGCGGGCATTAAGTGCTCTTAGAGCCTTTTAGCTCTGTTTCAGCTCAAACTGTTTTGGAGACTTATACTTATACTTATGCTGTGAAGGGCGGTTCTTAGAGGTTGAAGACACCCCCACTGTTGACCCCCCCTATTGCCCCCCCACCGCGCTGTTGCCCCCCCACCCGTGTTGCCCCCCCAACCTGCCCCCGGTGCACCCCAACCCCCCCCCCCCCCCCCCCCTCCGTGGCTAGCTACTGACGAACAACCGCTTGCTAAATAACGCAAAATTATACTTTTTTGCATTTTTTTCAAGCCTTTTCGAAAAATTTTGACATTTTTTAAAATATATCAGCCCTAGGTGTCAAAGAACCTCCTCTAGGATTTGATAATAGATTACTGCATTGTTTCTAGTGGTAATGGAATGGTTTCAACAATTTAACGTCACGAATTTTAGCAATTTTTTGACAAAACGTGCAATTTTTTCAAATTTTTTGACATTTTTTTCCTTATTCAGGTCTTTCCAGATCCAGGGGACAAAAAACATCCTCAGGGGGTTGATAATAAATTACTGAAAAATTTCTAATGGGCGTGGGGTAGTTTTTCAACTTTTTTAAAGTCGCAAATTTTAGCAATTTAAAAAAAAATGCTTTTTCAAGTTTTTTAAAAATTTTTTGTAGTTTTTTTTAAATTTTTTCAGCCTCAAGAGCCAAGCAATTTCCTTTCGGTTTTGAAAATAGGCGGCTAGTTTCCGGCAATCTGCCGGGTATGTTTGATTGCTCTCAAACGAAGTTTTTAGCAATTATATTAGTCCTGTCGGTCGTTTTTTATACGAGTTTTCGCTTGACCGATTTTTCACCTGACGCTTTTGACTTTTTGTCCTCAAAAACGGGATGAACAGGTAGCGCCCAGAGGGCATTAAGTGCTCTTAGAGCCTTTCAGCTCTTGTTCAGCTCAGACTTTTGGAGACTTATACTTATGGTGTGAAGGGCGGTTCTTAGAGGTTAAAGACACTCCCGCTGTTGACCCCCCCCACCACTATTGCCCCCCACCCCACTGTTGCCCAGCCCCTCCCTCCCCATCAGCCCGCTCCCCCTCCTGCAGTGCGCTGCGCACCCCCCCCCCCCCCCCCCCTCCGTGATTACGTTCGAACAACAGATCGCTAAAAACACGCAATTTTATACTAATTTTCACAATTTTTTCAAGCTTTTGAAAACGTTCATCCTTTTTTGCGTTTTTTCAGCCCTAGTTGTCAAGGAACCTTGTCTAGGGTTTTATAATAGGTTACTGCATAGTTTAGTGGTAGTGGCATGGTTTTAACATTTTAAATCACAATTTTTAGCATTTTTTTGACAAAACGTGCAAATTTTTTCAATGTTTGACTTTTAGTTTTCATTCACGTCTTTGCAGACGCATGGGCCATAAAACGTCCTTCAGGTTTTGATATTAAGTTACTGAAAATATCTTATTTTTGCGTGGGATAGCTTTCATTTTTTTTAATATCACAGATTTTAGCGATTTTTTTTTATAAAACTTTGTCATTTTATAGGTTTCTCCAGCCTCAAGAGCCACATAAACTCCTCTAGGATTTGATTATAGGTTGCTGCATTGCATCTAGATGTAATGGAATGGTTTTCAGGATTTTACTATAAGCAATTTTTAAAATAAATTTGCAGTTTTTTCAAGTTTTAAATTTTTTCTTTTTTATTTTTATTGGCACCAGGGTCATAGGGACCTCATCTAAGGCTTGATGATAATCGAATGCATAGTTTCTAGAGTCAATGGAATGGTTATCAGTATTTTAATGACTCCAGCTCAGCAATTTTTTGATAAAATTTAATTTTTCAAATTTTCAGAAAATTTTTTTGTTCCAAGTTCATGGATCTCGATGACCCAGTGAAACTATTTAAAGCTTAAAATAGGGATACTGGATAGTCTCTTGAGACAATGGAATGTTTTTGAATATTTTAATATCTTGAATTTTAGCAGGAATTTAGCGATCATTACTGGCCAACGAAGCTTTTCAAGTCTTTTAGATGGATTCCCTGACATAACTTCAGAGACAAAATAGTTTTGAACATTTTCATTGCAAAATAAATTTTTAAAATATCAGGTTTTTATTTGATTTTTTTAACTAAAAAGACTAGAAAACTAAAAGTTTTTGTCAAATCAAGATAAAACTGGTCCCACTAAACCGTGGCTAGCTGTTGATGAAGTCAACCGCTCGCTGGTCGTTTGAGAGCAATTCGCCCGACGTTAGTCGGTTATGTTTATCATTTTTTGCTAAAACTTGCACTTTTAAGATTTTTGAAATTTTTTATTCGGTTTTTAGGTTTCTCTAATCTGAAGAGCCGAGAAACCTCCTCTAGGGTTTGAAAATATGTTACTTTGTAGTTTCTAAATGTAATGGATTGTTTTTCAAGAATTCAACACCACGAATGTTAGAGCATTTTTTTTTACAAAATTTGCTTCTCATTATTCAGATTTCAGCCCAACAGAAATTTTCCGTTAGGGTTTGATAATAGGTTATTGAAAAATTTTTCTGGCCATTGATTAAATACAAATTTGTTATCACAAATTTTGGCGGTTTTTTTATGCAACTTCTAATTTTTTTCAAGTTTTAAATTTTTTGTCATTTTTTGGTTTTTCCAATCTCAAGAGCCACAAAACCTCCTAGGGTTTAATTATAGGTTACTGCATTTCTTCTAGATGTAATGGAATATTTCTCAATATTTTATTATCAGCGGTTTTAAAAAAATATTTGCAATTTTTTCAAGTTTTTTAATCCCTTCGGATTTATCATTTTTTTCCGTGACCAGGGTCCTAGGGACCTCCTCCAAGGCGTCATGATAAGCTGTCGCATAGTTTCTAGAGTTAATGGAATGGTTATCATTTTTTTTAATGACTCCAGCTTTAGTTTTTTTTGATAAATTTTTTTCAAATTTTCCGAAAATTATCAAGTTTTTGGATCTCTATGAGCCAGTGGAACTATTTAAAGCTTGAAATAGGCATACTGGATTGTCTCCTGAGACAATGAAATGGTTTTGAAGATTTTAATATCTTGAATTTCATCAGGATTTTATAATGTGCGATTGTTTTCAAAAATTTTTGAATGTTTTTGTCTAGTTTAACGATCACTACTGGCAAAAATTTTTCAATTCTGCAGATGGATTTCTTGACATAAATCCAGAAAGAAAAGAGTAGTTTTGAACATTTTTACTGCGAAGTCTGGAAGCTGTTCTTTTAAATTTGCAGTTTTTTGCAAATTTTTAAATTATCAGTTTTTTGATTTGTTTACTAACAAAGCTTGAAAACTAAAAGTTGAATCAAGCTAACGCTAGCCTCTCTAAATCGTGGCTAGCTACTGACGAAGCCAACTAATCGCCGGTCGTTTGAGAGCAATTGGCTTGACCTAAGTCGGTTATGTTTAATAGCCGCGAAGCGGAAGCTGGTGATACTATTGGCCTTCTCTTAGTTTTTATAATTCAAAGAATTTGAATTGTATTGGGGCAGTCTTTTTTTACGACTCGAAGAGGAGTATCAGTTGAGCGTCTTTTTTGCCGGTAATGCTGTTCGAGTCTTTAAAACAGGAAATGAGAGTGCGAGAAAAGAAGTTTAAACTCAAATTTCTCTGTCAAAGATGTTTCTATCGTTTACCCAAACTATCGTTTACCCAAATCGTTTACCCTATCGTTTAAGTATAAGTGCGTTTGAAAGTTTTTTGACCATGTGAATCAAAAAAATTATTTTTTAGATTCAGTTTGAGCTGATTTTACTTACCATTTTGCCATGTACGCTTTCTTGCAGTTTTTTTCATTTTTAGCATTTGGGGAGTTCAGTGATTCAAATTAGTTGTTTTAGGGGGCTTGGTTAGGTTTCTATATAATAGTTATTGATTTCGAGTTGTTGTATTTTTAAAGATGATTAAGTGAACTTAGCGATTTTTGGTCTTTTTTTAGTAAGTTTGTTGAACATTTTTGCTCGTTTTAAACTTCTCGCTATATTTTTTCCTGTTCAATATTTCGTTTGGAGCTATTTTGTAGGTTTTATTCCCCAAGGTGCCATTGAAGGTCAGAGAGGGCACTTTTCACTATAAATAGTACAAATTTCCGAATTTGTTTGGGTTCTTTTATTCGTTCTTCGAATTTTTTTTGTTGTTTGATAGCTTTGCTAGGTGGATTGATAAGTGCCTGAACAGAAGCAGTAGTAAAATTTATGCTCCAAATAATTGCGGAGAAACAGCTTTTTAGCATTTTCTGGATTCTTTTGTTCAATGTTCAACTGTTTTGGTAGAAAATTTTTACTTGGTCCTTCATTTCTTTTCCCTTTCCTCGGTTTTCTCTGAGAACTATTTTTTTTCGCTTTTTTAACAGCCGCGTCCTCAATTCTAGGCGGCTATTTTAGCGCTCTTAATTTTTTTACTTCGTCTAACAGATTTTTGTTTTGTTTTACCGTGACTTCTTGGAATTGACTTTTTCAATGACTTACCTCACTCAAAAAAATAACTTCTGAGATTACTTATGAAACTTTAAATTTTATGAACATTTACTTATTAAAGGTCAATAGTGTGCATCTAAGTAGTGCCAAACATATGCCCTAATTCTTGAATATTAGAGTCTTGAGTTTTTGATTTCGAATATTAATTTTGGGATCTTTTCCGTTTGTGCCCCCCCCCCCCCAAATATTGCACGTGCTTCTGGGGGGTACAAATAATATGCGCCCACTAAGCTGAGGGGGGACAAACGGAAAAGATCCTAATTTTAAAAAGCCCTATTAGGGATTTCTCCTTATAGAGCTTATGTTTCTCATAAAATGACAGTCCGAAGCTAACCCAAAAAGTCTAGTGGTCTATTAAAGGACTGGTGGTCGATATGTCTATTTTATTTCTATAGTTGTTTCAATTCATGTAACGCCACAAGCGTCTATCGCGGCTATTTTCCGGCAATCTGCCGTTTATGTTTGTCTATTGCAGTCGATTATTAAATGAGAACGAACTTTGTCGAAACCTTTTTGCGAAAGAGAGAGTGGTTTTGTGGCGTAGAGTTTTTTCGATCTAATTTAAAAGTGGAGTGAGAAACAGGTGTTTGAACGAAAATTCGCTTTCTGGCTAATGGTTTTTTTTGTTCTTATTCGTCATTTTGACATTGATTTTTTTATTTTGATTTTTTGATCTGTTTATGTTCTAAATGGTTTTACCAATTCATTCTTAGTCCATTCTGGGTCAAGTTTTTTTGTTTAGTCAATGAAAATTCTTTGTGTCAGGGACGCCCTTCTATGTTTTTTTATTTCATCAAGATTTTTGATACGATCATATGACGTCGCAATCACTGGAAATCTGCTATTGGTTCGTTCGTTCATGCGTGACGTCTTTTCCACTCTTAGTGGAGTGGTTCATTCAAGTGATTAAGTATTTGGTCACATGTGACTTACCGAACTCTCAAAAATGACTTCCTCACTCACAAATTGACTTTTTTTGCTTTAGTTCAAGGCGATAAGTTCAAGTGAGTGTATGTTACTCTAATTGAAGGTTTTTCAGGAGAAGCTAATGGAAGAAGCAATAAGTTATACAAGTTCTTAATCAAACCATAACATCGCTATAGCAGCATTTATTGAAAAGGAATTTTTATGCAGATCTTCGAAGCTATCGCGGCTATCTGCCTGCTATGTTTTTTTTTAAATATTTTAATAGCTTTATATTTGTAGATCAGTTTTGTCTTCAATTTGCAAATAAGTCATAACGATTTGACGAAAATCTGTTTTCAAAAACTGCTGCCAAATAAAATCTGAAAAAGTTGTTGCATAGGGTGACTATTTGCATACATTGGTTGTTGAAAAAAATTCTGCTGACGTTGAAAAAGCACTTGATTCTTCTAAGGGCCTTTTTTTAAATTTGTTGCACTGTTTTGGATACTGTCGAGTTGGATTCAACAAACCTGTTGTGGTTTATATTTGTAAAATTTGCAGCTGCTTTTAAAGATTGCCTGAGAAAGGTCACTGGGTTTAGTTGTTAGTAGCCGCCGTCAGCCTCTCAACGGCTATTATTTAGGTGCTCTCCTTTTTTCACAATTCAAAAGAATTTGAATTGTATTGGGGCGCTGTCTGTTTTACGCTAGTAGAGGAGTATTGGTGTAGCGTCTTTTGTGATCGATATTTTTTCGTGCATTCAAAGCAGGATGTATAAATCCATGCCGCACGTGAAAACTAAGTTTTTGGGTCAAACGGCTGAACGAATTGAAGAGCAGAGAGAAGAAAGAGTGGTTGTTTTGTTCATGTCGGTTTTGAAAGAGAGCGAGAAAACTAGGTCTGAAAAATTTTTTCTCAATAAGCGAGTGAATTGTTTGATAACGTGCTGCTTTTTGTTGCAAACTACTTTTCATACAAGGTTTTAAATGTTTTTTTTAATAATTTTTTCTGGAGTCCCAACTGAATTTTATCAGATGCTATATCAGTTTTTGTCAGTTGGTTTTCTGTTGATATTTTTCCTGTTATCATTTAAGGTTAGTTTTTTAGGCAGTTCAATTGATCAGTGAGGATGATAGACTTCAAGTCTTTGGTAGACTTCAAGTCTCGGATATGTTTTACGATCTGTTCACACATTTTCATGATTTTTGAAGTCAAATTCGAGTGATGATTTTCGTCACGCCAAAACAGGAAGTGGAGCGGAAATGCGAGTGCTTTTGCGGCTTGATTTTTTTCGCTCCAATTTAAAGTAGAGTAAGAAAATTGAGTTTTGGACAAAAATTAGTTTTCTCGCGAGTGTTTTTTGTTCACATGCGGCTTTTTGACTTTGATTTTTAATGTTTTTTTTCATTTATTTATCCGGGGGGGGGGGGCAAATATTATGCAATATACGCCCACTAAGCGGGGGCGAAAACGGAGAAGATCCGAACTTTGTCGACAACATTCATTTCTGTCCACTAAATGTTCGAGAGGATTTTTTTTCAAAATGAAGAATGTAGCGATCCCGGAAACTGCGCCATTCGGTTTTTGTGCATATGAATCTGATACTTTTGGCATTAGCATTTGACAGTGAACAGTGGGTGGTGTTTTTTAACAAAGTCGTTTTCATTAACAAAGTTTAATTTGTGTTCCGTAAGAGCATAAAGTTGACGTTTAGTTTTTCTTATATCCAATTGTAGAGAATAACGGAGGCTATGGAGTGAATTTGATATGGTGGAAGCCATAAGCATACCTGCCTAACTATACTACGTTTTCAGGAAAAATGGCAACTTGCAAAGTTATTTCTATTTCTACATTGAGCTGAGGTTTTGTTGCAACAATGGGATCAAGTCCGCAAAGTGACGCTACAATCGTGGCATTGGATAAGATGCCTTGCGCTTTGGATACATGTGTACCAAGTCCGTTTGTATCAAAATTTTCCCAAAGCACTGCTGATAAGGTGCTCTCAATGCGCAGTAGTGGTCAGGACGCTTCCACAGATTCTAAAATGAATGCAAAAATTGTGCTCCTGGGTGATGCTGCAGTTGGGAAGACGTGCCTATTTTACAGGATATTCAGAAACGAGTTCACTGATTTGTACAAAACCACCATTGGAGTTGACTTTTGTCTACTAGGTTGGTTAACTTGATACCTTTTAATTGCGCGCGAATGAAGTTTAAAGCAATTGTCGTAGTCCAGTGTGTTGTTCTTGTGCAAAATTTTGCTTGACAGTTTTATTCTAGAAAAGTTGAGTCATTTCACTATATGAAACGGTATATACTGGTATCTGGGGTTGAAAGAAAAAAAGTTATTGGTACTTATTACAGTATTTTCTGCTTCAATATGTGCTACTTCTAATTATTTAAAAAGCCTTTCTGATGTTTTGTCACTGGTTGTTTTTTAGTGCAGAATGTCGCCTGAAAGTTTTATGGCTCAACCGTGGGTGTTGCAGCCCATTATTTAAATAAAACGATGTTGCAGACAAACCGAAATTTTCGATGATGCAGACGTGAGGCCACTAAAGATTACTAAAAACCAGTTGAGAATGCTTTAGTGTTACTGAATTCTAGAGCAATTTTGTCGGCTTTTGTTTATCGCAAACTAACAAAAGGGCCAATAAATTGAAAAATGTTGTATTTGGTTATTGGCCCCTCTCATCTTCTCGGCTGGCTATTATAGCGGCGCGGCCCTTTTTTTTACTGGAAGAGGAGTATCGGAGAGCAGTATACTTAGTCAATTTTTTGGATTGGTTTTGAAGCGAATTTCAGCGATTTTTTGCCTTCTGTTTTGTTTTATTGCCTTAAGTTGGCATTCGAAACATTTTTTTAGGGAGTTGTTAGATATCAAGTGATTACAATTGTGTTCGCATAAAACATTTTTTTTAATGAGAAGTATGACAAAGAATCGAGAAATTTCAATTTTTATTTTTTCACTTTCATTTTTCTGTAATCTTAGACCAGTTTCCTAGTCTCTAGTAACTTTCTCATTGTTTTGGTAGCATTTCAATGCCATTAAATGCTCAAAAGAATTTTTCTTTTGGCTTTATGTCTGAGGTTTGCTGATCTTGTACACTAGTTTTTAGTTTTTCAGTCAGTTCTTTGAATTGTATTTCAGGACTTGGCCTGGTATGTTTTATTTCCTTCGTCGAATAAAAATTTGTTTGGCTTTAACGTATTTCACTGCTTGTTCAATTATTTGCGTGAAATATTGTTGACTTCTCTAGACTTTTCTTCTTTGTAGCTCATTCTACTCAAAGCGCTGTCAAACAGCAGGTGCTCAGCGAAGCAATCTTATGTGAACGGAGTCAATACCGGAAAACGAATTCAAGAATACCAAAAAACGAATTCAGAAACGGGATAAACCCATAAAGCCCAGTTTTAGATGCTCCGTACCTCAATTTTTTTCTTTGCAGTCTCAGTTACCATCTCTAAAGCTTAATGGTTTTGATACTAGCTACTGTATCCCCCTCATTAAGAAACAGGGTTATGTCCAATTACGAATTGACATCAAAATATTTTGCACTTAAACTATGTTTTTGTACAAAAATGATTGTACAAATTTGTATAGAAATCAATAGCGGGTATTTTCCCGCAATTTACCGTGCATTAAAAAAATTTTGTTCACTGCTAGCCAAAAAAATTTGATTATCAATTTCTTGTTCAATTTCAGCTTTTTTTATTGAATTTCGGCGGCGGTTTGGTTTGTCAAGATTTTCTAAATTAATATTTTTTAATTCGTGATATTGTTTGCATTTATAATTTTTTATGTTGTCAGCCAAAGTTGTTAGCCTTCAATAGCCTTTGTCATAATTTCTGCAAGTTATACGTGCTTAGGCAATATTATTCTTTAATAACTTAATCTGTAAGAAGCGTGGTTTTTAAGTTGCTTGAATTGTGATCGAAGACTTGTGTAATGTTTGCCTCACTCTATCAGCTGTTTGGTAATTGCTCTCGAATGAGAAGCAATTATTGTAAACACGTGTTTTTTTCGCTTGACTGTTCTGAGCTTTTATTCTAAAATGATCTTTGACTTCACAAGTGACTTTTTCACGCACTTCTTGATTTTTGAGTGACTTCAATTGCTCTCACTCCGAAATAAAGTTTTTTGGTCAAACAAACCCCGATTGTTAGAGACTCGTTGACAAGGGCCTGAATGCCGGGTGGTTAATACCTCCGTCGAGGTGGCGGAATCGGACTCAGGAGGTCGGGGTTCGAATCCTACAGTCGGCTGAGGTTTTCGCACCCATAAAGAAAATTTTATCTAGGCTACAGCCCCTGAATTGAATGGCGCCGCCTGTCATTCGAGAGCAATTTTTCCGACCTTAACTGGTTTATATTTTTTGCATCCTTTTCTTCCTCAAGTGGTTATATAAACTGGTCAGGGGTGGGCGATAATATCAATTAAACAAATGTTCCGGATTATTGTTGGTCATTTCTATAGCTAGCAAATTTTACTGTCTATGAGAATTAGTTCTGGCTGTCAATTTTAATTACAATTGCACGGATTTTGCGCGCACTTTTAAGTGCTCTTAGAACTCGCGTTTTTGTTAACTGCTCTGAAACGAAGTTGTAGCAATTATATTAATGATTTTGGTCTCTTTTATGAATTTTTTGTACTACCAGCTTTTCGGTTGATAATTACGTCTGGCTTTTCGTCCTCCAAAACGGGATAAGTAGTTAAAGCCCTGAGGGCACTAAGTCGCTAAACAGTTCTCTTAGAACCTTGCGCATTACTAGACTCTTTTACGATTCACCGAAAATGTTGGTGAGTCAAATTCATATTGTCATATTGACCCCCCCCCCCCCCCCCCCCTCGTCCACTGACCTCTACCTTGTTTTACCCGTATCCCCTGTCATTTGAAACGCTATATTGAGCGTTGAAGTAGCTACAAGTAAAACGAAGTCTTTTATTGTGTTTGTGCGAGTGCGATAAACTTTTGAAATGTAGCTATTGCTCATTATAGATTACCTCATCCTTTCGGTGCCATTCAGACTTCAGTTATGGGACACAGCCGGATCTGAGAGATTCAAAGCCCTGACCTACGGATACTATAGAGGTGCTCAAGTTGTCATTTTGACCTTCGACGTCACCAATTTGAACCCAGTGCAATCATTACGCAATTGGCATTCGGAAGTTTCCTCAATGATGGAGTTACATAACAATCAATCTAGTCCAATGTTTTTCGTGGTCGGCACCAAAGTTGATTTAATCCAAGGAGTTCAAGATTCCATTTCAGCATCTGCCAATTTTAAGCTGCAAGAATTGGAAAAGAAAGTGAAAGACTTTTGCATTGAAATCGGCGCTGAGTTATGGTTAACTTCTTCTAAATGCAACATCAACGTTGATTTGTTTTTCAATAGAATTGCTGCTTTGTTGTTCAATGATTTGATGAGTCAGGAAATTACTGATAAGGAAAGAGATTTTGAGGTTGAGAATGGCGATGCTACTGAAAATGGTTCGAGACCCGGTAGTGGAAAGATTCGGCTGAAACCGGACGCTAATTTGAGAGGAACTCTAACTAGACAACAAATTTCAAATCGATCTTGTTGTGGCAGATAACATGACACTATGCACTTTTAATCACCTCGAGTTTGTTTCGATTACAACAGTCGCATAAGTTACCGATAGAATAAATTGGTAACGCTCGATGAAGACGATGAAAATTTGAAACTTTTGAGACGATGAAAATAAAACTCTGCTTTAGGGTTAGGTTACTTTTTTCTGCCATTCTTTTCTCCAATGTTGCTATATGAAGAGTGCCGAGGAGAAAATTGGTTTAATTGACTACTGAGTTGCCTAAGTTATGCAACTGTTGTAATCGCAACGAGAGTTGATTAAAATTGGTTGCTATTGCCCTTTTGAAGTTATTCAACAAGTCGGCTCCGCCTCAGATTTTGATTACTTCTCGTTGGAGATAACAACCGTGTCGCATTTTTCAGTAAAACAAATCTCTATTTTGATTCTTTCAGGTCTATCAAGTTGTTGCTGCGGTCTCTAAATCGAGGTCATGAAAGTTAATGAGAGCTTTGAACATCAAATTAACTTTGCTCGGCTAGGTCTCACCTTTAATGCACGGTTTATATATCAGCAAGCTCTGTTAATCAGTAAAGATTGTTATTTTAATCTTTGTGCAATATTGTATTGTGTACATATATGTAAATGTGTAATTATTTTAACACTTGAATTCTTCACCTTTGCATTCTATCTGCTGTCTTCACAATATCTACATTTTCTACTTTTCGCTGTTATCTGCCATTATGAATTAAAATTATCAATTATTGGGTATTTTGAATGACAACAATACTACTAGCTCGTGTCATTGATGTTGCAGCTTTTCGCATTACAGGCTTATTGCTCCCTGTGAAGCGAAACTTGATACACCTTGATAAGACATGCATGATCTTGACATCTCTTGCAAAACTTGAAACATCTTGTCAAGAACATAAAGACCAACGTTACTTTGTAAATCTTGATAAGATCTTGGCAAGATTTTAAATTTCGTGAAAGCTCTTGACAAAATCTTGGTAAATCTTGATGTCACTTTTTATCATTTAAAAGTGCTCTTTGTTATCTCGACAATGTTTTAGTATGTTTTTTTATCAAGGCATATCAAGTTTCGATTAACTGGGTTTCCACTCCATGGAATTGTGGGGAAACGTTGACATTCGGCCTCTATTTATTCGGTCAGTTTTCACCCATCAATATCTATTGCGCATAACAATCAACCTGGTATCATTCAAAAGTTCTTGATAAAGTTAAACGAGCGGTGAATATTTTCCAAAATTAAAAGTTTCGACAAAAGACTAAAAATTTTGTGCGTGTTTTATGTTGCTCGCTTACTCTCTATATTTGCTTAAGCGATTGTTGGTTTGACTTCGCTTTATTTAGGCACAGAACTTGTTTTCTTTTTTACGGAAAAACATATAATCATCATTCGGCAACAATCATGTTATCTCAAGGTTCAATTTTGGCGTAGTAAACTTCAACCCTCAACCAAAGAATCCTAATTTTCTTAGCTTTGTTTGTCATAGCACAGATATTTTGTTAATCGAAGTTCTTTACTGTATGTTTATTTTTGCAATTCTAACAACCGATGATTTGGGTGTTAAACTTACATTGCATGTTCTTGTTGGAAAAATTGTGAAAAAAATTAATTTGAAAATTTTTCACTCCTCTCGGTATTCTTTCCTCTCCAAAATTTGGTACATCTGAAACAGAAGAGGTTGATACTTCACATGCAAAAAAGCATATTATCGATTGCATGTTTTAAAAGTATATTTCAGTTTTACAAAAATCTGATTTATGTTGGCAAAGTGTTCACAATTCTGTATTTCACTACACATTGAATCAATAATGAAGTCGTTGAAATCATATGTATATATAATATTAGTTCTACATAGCCTGCTAGCCAAGAAAAATAGGGAGATTGCTTTGTTCTCATTTTCGAACAGAATTCGAAAAGGAGAAGAGGTTTTAATTTGAAATGATTTTGAGTAGCTTACTCGAATTAGTTTACCAGCGTCGAATATTAAAACCTTGAGACCATTTCTATTTAACAACGGGTAAATGTGAGCTAATTGTTTATTAGTTTCTTTTTTTATAATAGGTATAGCTTTTTTTCTCTAGCTTCCTCAAATTGCTTTGATTTTGTTTTTGTCTCATGTATTTTGCTTTGATATTGAGTTTTTGTACCTTGTTTTTATAAGTTGATCATTGTGCTAACGACCTATGAACTACTTGAATAAATCAGAATGTAGAATGAAAACCAAAGGCCGTGAAAGAAGGGAATGGAAAAGGAAAAGTGACAGTGTAACCTTTATTATGAAACATTGAGCTCTACCAGCCATTGAGATCAGCTTTTGTTTAAAAGTTGATTGAATACATTTTCACAAATTTTGAAACTTTTTCAATATATTCACTCAAACAAACAATTGCACAAAGTTTCAAAAGCAGTGAATATTGTAAACGCTAACATTATTTTTTTTAAATTCCGCGTCTTCGCTCGCAAAAATTTATCGGGAGAAACTTGCAATTTTATTGAAATAATATTTGTCTGACCTCACTAAAACTGAAATTTTCGAGCTTGCCTTCGTGATTTTAGCGTGTTAAATTGCCCTCATTCAGAATCTAAAACCTTTTACCTTAGTTGGTGACAGTTACAACTAGATGGAACGGGTGCCAAAATTGATTTTTTTTTCAATATAAATTGTGTTGTTAAATTAGCTCTAAACGAAGAGAATCCACCAAGTTGTGCAATTTTTAATTGATCCCTACCCGCCGGGCGTTTGAGTCGGTTATGTTAATAGATTCCAAAAATAGTCAACGAAAGAGCGATAGTTTCCAAATTCGCAAAAAGAGTTTCGTAAAAAATATATTGTTTTTGTCAGACGGTTCTCTGAAGTTATAGTTCTGCAAATTGTTACAGTGGTTTATTTAACACTTTAATGGGACACTACGTCAAAAATATAATGTTTCAAAGCATTATTGCAAAACTCGGCTAAACTTCAAACATATCATTTCAAACATTGAAAATTGACTGGATTGAAAATTATTGGTAATTGCAAAATAATTTAAGAGAATAGCAACTCAGGTAGTTCTGATGGCGGTGGTGTCCATGAGTTTTTTTTTTGCAAAAAGGTGGTAAAAGAAACTCCTTGTAAGTTTGACGTTAAGTTCTGCTTGAGAAAATTTCAACTCGAATGTTTGAAAAATCGATTGAAATGATCATTTAAATTTGCAAATGTTGATAAATTTGTAATAACGTCAGAGTGGCGTCTAATAAGTGCGCACGTTTGTTCAGAACTTGAAACTAATTAAACGAAAGAAATAGATCGTTTAACATAAAAAAACTGTTAATTACAGCTGGGTTATATATTGTGAAGTTACGGTTGAATTCGGAGTTAATGCTCATTTTGTCGTTTGTGTACCTTGTCGATTGTGGAGATCTCCTCATGTCGTCATCATGCTGTGGTTGCTCAAAAAAATTGCAAAACGTTTTTGAGACTTATTCTTGAGTATTTGTTTTATTAATTGCTCTTGAATGAAGTTCATAGCAATTATTGTAAACGTGTGTGTCTTTTTTATGCAAAATTTTCGCTTGACAATTTTGACTTTTCGAGTGACTTCTACGCCCTTGACTTTGCGTTTCGCTTGATCTAAAATTCTCTCTCAATCACAATTTCAAGCAGCTGAATTCAATTGGCGGCAATTTAATACTTAATGTCAAATGAAAAGTGCGCCGAAACTGGTGCCATTTTTTACTTTAAATCTTATTAGTTGTATATGTTAACCTCTAATGTGGTTATTTGAAGCCCACTATTGAACTTCTTAGTCCCATTTAGGCTCCCCCCCCGACTGAAGCAGGCTGCAATTGATTAGAGCTCCCACTAGTCGTTCGAAAGCAATTCTTCCGACGTTAAGTCGGTTATGTTTTGAATTAGGTGCGATAGCTAAGTGGAGATTTTAAGAACCTTCTAATGGCTTTTAACTTTCGACGTCTGCCTCTTTGTTACGAGCTGTGGCGTCACGATAACTTCAAGTCAGGGTGTCGTTTATTCTCATACAATTGGTTGAATGAATTGCGTGTGTGATGTAATTCGTCACGGATATTGGAGCCAGTGTTTTGTTCACTGGCGTTAATATTTACCTATAATTTTTTACTCGATATTAGCACGTAAGTTTTTGCCTTAGAATGAAGTTTGAATCACTTATTATAGTAATGTGAGTCTTTTATTGCAGAATTTTTGCTTGAACGTTTTCAACTTTTTCTTTAGAATTCTTTGATGGCTTGAGTGATGTAGTTAACTTCCCGTCCTAAAAATTGTTCACCCAGGATGAGTAAGCGGAACTTCAAGGCATGGAGGGCACTTTTAAACCAGACGAGCCAATAACGCGCCTATTGATCGAGTGTTGTCGGTTATAGTTGATTTGTTTTTAAAAATGTGAACCAACATCATGTCAAAGTTTGACATTGCCTAATCTTTATTACTGAATATCTAACATCATTTAAATCTATATTCTTAGAAAAGCAGTCATAACAAAAATGAGGAAACTATTTGCTTGTGGGACAGGAGGAGATTAATTGAAGTTTATCTTCCATTGCGCACTTCTTTGATGCGGACAAACTTTTCACTAACCAAAATCATCTTTTTGTAGCATCAGTGCGAAGTGTTGGCAAGTATGAATTGCATCTTTCCAGATTTTTGAATGCCCTAGATTTCCATTAATACTCTATGGATCGGATCTGTATTTCTTTTACAGAATTTTTAAAGGGACAAGGAGGCTCGGTAATGTACGTACGCACATAAAGTTCCGACCCCGCTCATCCACGTTGTTGACTTAATTGGCTACCAAATGACGAAGAGATAGAAAACTTTCAAAAACATACATATCGTTCCATAAACAACCAATGGAATCCAATAATGAATGCCACCCTATAGGGCCGATCAACGTTGTATATATTGTGACTACTAGAAAGGACAATAATAAATATCAAACAGCAAACATTGTTAACGACGAAAACTCGACTTCTATAATAAATAAAATCATGAAATCAAACTCGCATCAGATAAAATCTAAACGGAACAATTTAATCTGTACATCATTAGAAAAAATATGAAACCTGTCCTCAATGCGGTTACCTGTCTGGTACATCATATGAAACCTGTCTGGTTAAAAGGTCGACAAAAAAGAGCAAAGAAGTGCGAACTTCAAAAAGACGTTTGTATTTTTGAAAAGAATTAATTTCACTGAAATCCCCAAAAATGTTCATTTATATCTCCATAGAAAGCAATTTAGACATGTCATTATCCATTGTTTAACTCCGCAAAATTTCAAAGCCATTGGGACCTACGATTATTGTTATAAATTAAAAAGAAAACAAAAATCCGATGAAATGTACAAATACAAAAAAAAATCTCAATTATTTTGTGAAATCTCGTAGTAACAGCAGTAACAAAGCCGAAAAACAAATGTTCAAAGCTAGAACCGTTATAGAGATTAAACCATAGTTCACTGGAAACGGTTTGTGACCTGTGTTTACAGAGACTGAGCTAAACAATCAACCAAAAAATTAACTGAAAATGACGAAGCTCAAAAACCCAATTATGTCTTTGAAAACAATTTTTTTTTCAAAAGTCATAACAGACTTCAAAAAGATTTCAAAAAACAGCGATGGGTTAATTTGCAATACCTCAGGAAGCCAGTTGGGCCCGCTAATAATGAGACTAAGTCATGACCCCTCAAAATAACAACAAATATGTAAAGAAGCCAAATCTTCAAACAATTTTACGAGATCACACTGTTCAAGGCACTATAATTATGATATTCTACCTGCAAGAACAGTATTTTGTCATTTTTCCTCATTTTGACATCAAAGAGTCTTCCTTCTAAAAGGTTTATGTAGACATGACAACAAAAAGATACCCAGAAATTTAACAGCATAGAAATCTCGAAATTTTTTTATGAAATTAATGGTCGAAGCATTCAGTCACAACGTAAAGCCAAGCTCGAAACAAATTAAAAATGCTTCAATCAACAAAAATAATGAGTCTTCTAATTAGTGAGGTTGAGTCACATGGTTACAAAAACTAAAGCAAAAAAGATACAGTTGAAAAAAATTCTTTATCTAAATTTGAAAGTCATTAAAACAAACAGCTCTGAACTGAATTCTTTATCTAGGTTCAGTTATACGTCTTGGTGCAAGGTATATGGCATATAACAGCAAAAAGAAAGACAACATAGGCAAAAACAAAAAAAATCCATAAAAATTAGAGATAACTTTGTCTCAGCCCAAAAAGCATAAACTATATAAAAAGATTTAAATATTCAGATACGCGTTTTTTCATCGTTGTGCATTTTCCCTACTATGCTTTCCTTCAATTGCACTTGTAAATAACGCACTAATACAACAAGGAAACAAACTGATTTCAAAAAATATGCAGTTATGCTCAAGAGACCATTAGTTGGACATGAAACCGTTACAGACATTAATTTATAACCCACAGAAAACTGATTTTTGCCTGTTTTTACTGAGACTGCGTCCGAAGTTGAGAAAAGTAAGATAAAATAGTGACAAAGTTCAAAAATCAACGGATGATTTTAAAATAAATATGTTCAAAGTCATAACAGATAATAGATAGCAACTGAAAGAAGTGTCAAGGTTCATTTTTACCTCCTGAAAAAATTGGGTCTTTGACGGGGCACAATGAATTTTTGGACTTAAAGATTGGGCAAAAAAGATAACAAATGAAAGCAGAATTCAAAAGTATATAAAATTTTTTTTACGAAAAGAATTGGTCAAAGCCATAGAAACCACGCGCTAAACTCTGAAACCGTAATATAATCTCGCTTAGATATTAAGATAATAAAACGGACTTGTCAACTATTCCGAGTATTAGTTTACTCGGAAGAGTTGATAAAGTCCGTTTTATTATCTTAATATCTAAAATTTCCTTTTACGTTTGTTTGTCGCCACTCTAAACTCGAATCTCGTTTTAGCCTATAGACCTGGAGACTGCCTGTAATAAAATCAATTTCAGTTTTTGTACTTCTCCACGTCGGCATAGTAGTGGATCAGTGGCTGAATGTATATTAATGGCAGGTTTATGAAAGCGCAAGAGCACTAGAATCAGGTCTTGTTTGGTTCATTAGCGGACACGAATTGATTTTAATTGTGTACAAATCTATGTTTATGTGCCAATCAAATGGTGTGCCTCAATCGTACCTTTTCTTTGATAAGTCGTAGGTAACAAGCAAGTGCTCGGCTAATTATTGATCCATTAGCTCTACTAATATTATTGAAACAGAGGTAAAGAACGAATAATTAGTCATCCACAGTATGGTAACGGATATGAAGATAAGATATTTAAAGATAACAGCTTGAAAGAATGGCAGGCCGGCTCTGAAGTGTCATTTCGTTTGTAACGTCGTTTTACGGGTCAGGATTTTGATGCTTTTGTATTTAGGGATGTCAAATAGTGTTATTGAGGTATAAACGGTCAAGCTAGATTGCATAATTTAAATCGAATTAGTAATTTGACTGTCATCGGCAAGACTGCTATTATTTAGTGATCAATTTAGCAATCACGCTGTTTTTGTTTTTTATTAGTTCTGTCAATAATTTTATTGATTTGATATGAATAGTTCGATTTTTGCAAAACTAAATGTAATGCTGAGTTAGACTTGCGTGCTCACCGAATCAGGGTTGGAGGTTTTCATTGGCCCACCAGCTATAGCTGTAATTTTTCTGGAACATTTTGTCTGGAAGAAATTCACCCCTCCGGCAAATTTCGGACAATATAATTGTTTCGACCCCTCTTCATACATTTGCTAGTCTTTTCTGCTTGGTAAATTAATTTCTTTTGTTCTTTCATTGATTCACTGGCCAGTTGTAGAGCTATATATTCAAAAAACGCTTTTAGTCGCGCTTTCACAGCCGATAAGCCTTCATTTTCAAAGGCGATTAACCTTCAAGAGCTCGGCTATCCCGAAGGCTGTTTATCGCTCGCTCCGTTTTTTTCTTGAAACCTTTCCCAGTATTTATTTATCAATTTATTTGTGAATGCCTGGCAAAAACGAACTTATTGTTTTATTAATAGCCGCCCTCATCTTCTCAGCCGGCTATTATTGCGCTCGTATTTTTTTTTACAATTCAAAGAATTTGAATTGTATTGGGGCGCTGTCTTTTTTTAAGATCTGTTCACACATTTTCATGATTTTTGAAGTCAAATTGGAGTAGTGATTTTGGTCACGCCGAAACAGGAAATGGAGCGAAAAAGCGAGTGGTTTTGCGGCGTGAATTTTTATCGCTCTAATTTTAAAGTAGAGTGAGAAAACGGTGTTCGAACAAAAATTCGGTTTCTCGGGAGTGGTTTTTTGTTCACATGCGGCAATTTCACTCTGATTTTTACTGTTTTTTCGATTTTTTGGATCGGATTTTTTTCTAAATGGTTTTCCCAATCCATTCACAGCTCATTCTAGGCCTAGTTTTTTGTTTGAATTGAATTTTCATTTCTCGCTAGTGGTTTTTTTGTTCACATGCGGCATTTTGACATCGATTTTCTGTTTTTTTTTTCTTACTTTTTGATCTGATTTTTTCAAAATGGTTTTCTCAAGTCACTCATAGTCCATTCTTGGTCTAGTTTTTCTGTTTAGTCAATGAAAATTCTTTGAATTGTACGTCAGGACTTGTCCTGCTATGTTTTTTTACTTCGTCAAACTTTTTTTCGCTTTACCATTTTGCCGCTTTTTCGACATTTTGCGTGAAATCTTTTTGACTTCTCTAGGCTAGTTTCTCTCTTCTCTCATTCTGCTAAAAGTGAATTCGAACATCAGTTGCTAAGCAAAGCAATTCAAAATGAACAGAGTCGGTATAAAAAATTGAAATCAGAAATAGAAACGGGTTAAACCCATAAAGCCCAATTTTAGATGCCCGCTATTTGAACGTCGTTCCTATAAGTCTTATTTACCATCTCTAATGCTTATTGTTATTGATGGTAGCCCCTGTAGCCTCTCTCTAAGAAACAGAAGTATGTTCAACTACGAAATGCCATCAAAATAAATCGGACTTAAAAAATATTTTTGTACAAAAATCTTTTTTTTTTCAATATATTCTATTCGTTCAATCCCAATCATGCTTATTGGAATCAACGGCGGCTATTTTCCGGCAATCTGCCGGGTATGTTTATAGAATTGAGCAATAATATTTTGGTCAATAATATTTTAAGAGATAAAAATTTGAAAACTTCTCATATTTAGTTATACATTTAGTATCAGTTTTTTGACTTAATTGATTTGTGAAACTTCAATTTTTTGCATTAATTTTTAAAGATTATGGTCAACTTCAATTTCATCTTTCAGGTGTTGAATGTTTCTTGAATTCAAGTATGTCGTCCACTGCCAAAAAGAAGATAGTGCTAGTTGATATGGACGGGGTGATAGCCAATTTTGAGTTGGGCTATGAACGGGCAATCACAAAGATGTTTCCATCCATGAAACTTATTCCGAGAGAGGAGAGAAACGTGTTTTACAATGATGTACAGTATGCACACATTTATCCTCAGCATGAGGATGCATTTCACAGAATTGCATTGAAGCCTGGATTTTTCAGACATTTGCCTGTAATGGAGGGCGCTAAAGCAGGTCAGTTTCCTTGCTCTAGTAAAAATGGCGATATTTTAAGAGATAAAAATTTGAAAACTTCTCATTGTTGGTTTTAAATTTGGTATCAGTTTTTTGACTCACATTCATTTAAGAACCAGAATTTTTTGCGTAAATTTTAACAGACTTTCGATATAAACTATGATTTTTAATTGTGAAGTTAATTCGACTAAATAACATAGCAAATTCTAAAAGTGACAATGCGTTTAAAAACAAAGGCGTTATTTTTTGATGAAACTTTAAGGAAACTCAATGTTCTCAATATTGTGTTGTATAGCCGGAAGAATGTCTGCTGTTTTAGGTGGTATATTTTGTTTATATTGGAATTTAATGGATGGTAGTACTGTACCGCCCCAAATATTTATGAAAAACTAATTTGCGCGTTTCGTTGCTTCGTCTTAACAGTAATCACCCATTTCGTTTTCGGGATCTTTTCCGTTTGTGCCCCCCAGTACGTTATGCGCCCCCCAGTAACAGAGCACGTGCCATTACATAGTAAATCATTATGTAAAAATATGGCACGTGCGTCTGGGGGGTGCAAATAATATGCGCCCACTATGCTGGGGGGGGGGGGGGCACAAACGGAAAAGATCCCGTTTTCGTTTCAGCCATGAAAGCTTTGAACAAGAAGTACAATCTATTCATCTGTACATCTCCAATGACAGAATATTACAATTGTGTCAGAGAAAAGTACGAGTGGGTCGAAGAGCATCTGGGGTTCGACTTCACATCCAAAATGATCTTGACACGTGACAAGACAGTAGTGACTGGACATGTTTTAATTGATGATAAACCAATTATTAAAGGGTGCATGGTTCCTACGTGGAGCCAAGTAGTATTTGATCAACCTTACAACACAGAGACGCGCGGCTTCAGAGTTAAAAGCTGGAATCAAATTGATAAGTTGATGGATTACATTGACTCCTTATAAGCTCGTCCTCTGACAGGTATTTTGTTTATCCTCAGGTTCCGGAAAAGGGATGCTGCCACTCTAAGCTGGCGTGAATTCCTGAAATGCAGTCGACTTCTCCATTTCTATTGTAGAATACAGACTATATAAATAACGGTGCTTTTCGCCATTTTATTGAATTTTGGTGGTTTTAAAAGCTCTTAAAAGATTTAAACATGGAAGCGAGTTTCCAACGTTCTAAGCGTTCTGGCGAATAGAGCAAATGCAACAGTCAACGCTATCTTTCCTTACAGCTGTCGTGGAGATAAGTTTGGAGGCTAGGTCGGTGTATTTTCTCAAAGCTGGTTATTTTTCATCATTCAAAATTTGTACGACGGGAGTAGTAATATCTCCTATGACTGAATAAGCGGTTAAACTGGCTTTCTCTTTTTAGGGCAAAATGTCAATGATGACAATTTGGCTCTTCTAGCGTTCTTTCAGTAATTGAATTAAACAACAGCTTTCTTGCTGTTTTTTAAGTTAACGGAGTTGCAGCTTGAAGTTGATTTAAAGTGCTGTGAAATCATTGTTTCAAGCGAATCATTGCCCTAAAGTTCCATTCTCAACTTTTTACTAGCAGCGGCAGCTTCTTAAACAAAACCTAGGGCGTAGCGGTCCTGACCGTTAAAAAACCGCTGACACTGTGATTCAGAAATTTCAACTATTTTATCAAAATTCTCGACATCTTCGATTAAATGTTCACTCCAACCGGAGGCACTTCGATACACTAAACGATTTACTTGCGAGTAAAAGTTCAAGATACCTTGACATAGTAAACCTAGACGGCTACCAGAAGCCTCAATTGTCGAAGCTCCGTCTTCATCTTATTAATGTTTGCAGATATCAAATTTGAGTGGGATTCGATCAGTGTAGTAAACCTATTTTCATTTGCTTTCAGGATAGCGAATATCCTTTAGTATAATGTAGCGCTAAACATCACAGAAAATTTAAACATAAAAGCACTAACGACATGAACTACTCTCAAACTATTTTAAACTTTATTGGTGATTGAGGTCGATTTTCCAGGAAAATGTCGAAACATTCGATCAAAAATATGCGTAAGAGAAACACACTTTTACAACATTTGCTCAACTTAGTTGGGAAGCAATGGACGGGGTATCGATCAACAAAAACCTGAAGTACCACAACACAAATTCCCCCTCTTCTCGTATTTTTCTAGAACTTTATGATCCACTAATTGATTGCAGTAAAAGTAATGACTTTCTCTTGCTTTGAGCAAAACACAAATGACCTGACTGCTTGTGTGTAATTTACTAATATTATATGTCTCTCTTCTTTCTCGTATTGAAAGAATTGACGGAGCACAGAGCATATTACCGTAACAGTGTGCGGGATATTTCCTCAGATTAGATGCATAACTAATTGCAAACACTAGAACTAATGGATGTCTGTTCTCGAGCGCAGCAGAAAGTATCTGAAAGTTTGATTTTGTTTTTCTTAAATTGGACTCACTAATTGAGCACAGTAAACCGAGTACCGTCTCTTATTGAGCGTAATGCACTAGTATGCGCCACTAATCGCATGAACAACAAACATGACCTCAATATTTGAGCATACTTTCCTCAGATTAGATACCACATTTTTGAGCACATTAAAATATGATAAGCTTCATTTTTGAGCACATCACAATTTGACTCACTTTCGAAGCGTAATTAAGGAGGGTCGCATGTCTCCCTAAGTGAGCACACTAAACCTGATGACTGTCTCTTTGAGATCAGCCCAGTTTTTCTCGGTGTTTAGAATCATTTTTTTTCAACTTGGATGCTGCTCTAATAGAGCGAAGCAAAACACGGCTCTATCACTTCCTGAACAGAGAATGACCTTACTGTTTTTTGGCACTTTCCGTGAATTTTTTCCCCACTAATTGAACGCAGAAAAAGAAATGACCCGTTTTCAGCACAGAACAATTAACGTCACCGTTTGAGAGTGTTTACCTGTGATTGGTTGCCCCGAAAATGGTGCGCAATTAAATTTCTTTTTGTTCACTGACTACTCCCTTTTGAGCGCAGCACAATTTACGTCACTCTTCTATCTGAAGTTCTCAAAAGTAGGAGCCACACTAATTCAGCAAATTAAAGCTAGTGAAAATGTACTAAAATTAGATGCCTCACTAATTAACCAGTTTAAGGCAAATAACTCTTTTTTATTCCCGCACACTTTACTTCACTGGATAAAAGTATCTTTTTGTTACATTTTCTAAAATTTTTTTTACAAATTTTAAAAATTGAGTTGAAAACAAAAGATTTGTTATTTGATTTATATTTTTGTGACAAGGGAATGTGGATCTTCTAGAAAAAAGAAACTTGATTGCAGCTTCAATTTTGCCGAACAACGTTACATTTTTTTACGCTTACTCATACACACGCGTACACTCATACAGTTTCTCACAAACACCAACGCGAATTCAACAAGGAACAATTCGGCAGCTAAGAAAGGGCGGAATTATGGCGGTATATGTTGAGTTAAAACTAGCAAAATGAAGATGAATAAGCTTACTGCGTTATCTAAAAATACAACATGATTTGGTGGGTAGGTTCCGACAACGAAGGAAGAATGTATGCGCTGAATGGTAGGCCAGTATCACCCTATTGGCATATGTATTCTTCTGAGGATAAAGTCAACTATCACATTACACTGTTTTCATCCGTGGTAGACAAATCAGGAGATAAATTTGATCTGGAGATAAATTCATTTATATTGTTTTTAAGAACTTTTACGATCAGCCGATGATGAGTAACGGAGGACAAGTGTCTCAGTTTATTTGCCAACCACATTTTCTTAGCAAAAGATTCAAGGCTGAGTTTTGGGGGTGGACGGCAGTCAGTTCCCAACCACAAATCTCTGTAGCGAACATGAAATTGAATTCAAAGCGGGAATAATTCTAAGCGGCGAAAATGCATATTTCTAGGCTGTTTCGAAAGCTCGTAATCAGGACAATCTGTTTAACATAATTACATCGCGGCTAACTTGAACAAAGTTTAATCCCTTTGTGGAAAGCAGACAATTTGCTGACCAGATTCTTATGACCACAAATGTGCACAGATGATAGCAAAGCTCTAAAATAGATAAAACGAACAAATGACAGAAGCTGAAAGGATTTAGGGCTGTCAATTTAGATTGATTAGACAAACAGGCAACATCTTCTGTGTTCATAGGTTAGTTTGAAGAACAGAGAATAGATAAATAAGTATGGCAAAGTTCAAGGACAATCTGGTTCCCACCACAGCGATTGTGCGCCCACTCCTTCGTCCTCTGCCGCTTCATTATTCGAACCATCGACATCGTCTGCTTAACCCCGATGGAATCTACCCAGAAAATAAAGAAAGAAAAACTTGAGGGGGTTTACTTACAACTGAGTTCGAATAAGTTTTATATAAACAAATAATAATTCTCCTTTCTGGCCTTTTTTTTTATCTCGTCACGGTATATTATTAGGCAATGCGGTTTCCCTTCCACTAACTGGAATTTATGAAATATACCTCCCTGAAACAATCCTTTGTGATTGCCGGATAAACCAAGATAGTGTGGCTGTTCGCCGTAAACAGTCATAATTTACAAATATTAATTCGGAAGCATCGAGCAACTAATCTCCTGTCTGTTGTATTGATAAATTCGACGTCCTCGATACTCTATATCAACTACTTTATCGGGTCTGTTGTAGAGGTGCTTATCGGATCCAGTGCCTAATTTTAGGAACAGTTTTTCGAATTCACCCGCTTGCGTGCGGGTGAACGTCATAATAGTCGAAGGACAAACACAACGCGAATTCAACACGGAGCAATTCGGCAGCTAAGAAGGGGCTTAATTATGGCGCTATATGATGAGTTAAAACTCGCAAAATGAAGGTGAATAAGATTACTGCGTTATCTAAAAATAGAGCATGATTTGGCGGGTAGGTTCCGACGCCGAAGGAAGAATGTATGCGCTGATTGGTAGCCCAGTATCACCCTATTGGCATTTGTATTCTTCTGAGGTTAAAGTCAACTGTCACTTTACACTGTATTTATCCCTGGTAGACAAATCATGAGATAATTTCGATCCGGAGATAAGTTCAATTATATTGTTTTTAAGAACTTTTTTACGATCAGCCGATGATGAGTAACTGAGGACCATTGTCTCAGTTTAATTGCCAGACGAATCACATTTTCTTAGCGAAAGATTCAAGTTTGAGTTTTGAAGGGTGGGCGGTAGTCAGTTCCCAACCACCAATCTTCTGTAGCGAACATGAAATTGAATTTAAAGCGGGAATAAATCTAAGCGGCGAAAGTGCATATTTGTAGGCTCTTTCAAAAGCTCGTAATTAGGACAATCTATTTAAGATAATTACATCGCGGCTAACTTGAACAAAGTTTATTCCCTTTGTGGAAAGCAGACAATTAGGCGACCATATTCTTATGACAACAAATGTGCACAGATGATAGCAAAGCTCTAAAATAGATAAAATGAACAACTGACACATCATCTGAGAGGTTTGAGGGCTGTCAAATTAGAGTGATTAGACAAACAGGCAACCTCTTCAACCTCCTCACTGGAATTTAAGAAATATGCCCCCTTGAAACAATCCTTTGAGTGCCGGATAAACTAAGATTGTGTGGCTGTTCGCCGTAAACAGTCATAATATACAAATATTAATTCGGAAGCGTCGAGTAACTAATCTCCAGTCTGTTGTATTGATAAATTCGACGTCCTCGATCCTCTACATCAACTACTTTATGGTGTCTGTTGTGGAGGTGCTTATCGGATCCATTGCTTAATTTTACGAGCAGTTTTTCGAGTTCACCCGCTTGCGTGCGGGTTCCCATAATAATAGTCGAAGGACAGGCACTGACGCAATTGTATTTAGTACGCCCGACGTCGAATGCGATAGTCTAGTATTGTGAATTAACAAAGTCAGGGCGGCTGAAAAGCAGTGCGCTTTGTAAAGTCTGCAATTATTATTAGAAATAAGATTTTCTTAATTTTTAAATAATTCATAACAGTATCTTTTCTGCTCTGGTGCAATCTCACGACATGCTCCGTCAAGGGTTTCCGGGACGATGAATTAATCGGTCAAGTAGTGTGGCGGTAGATTATACTATCATTCCAGGTAGAACAATCGCGTATAATTTTAGCTCCATTCTTCAAGTTGCATAACACTACATTTTTGACTAATTAGTGGCATTAATTTGTAGCTGGGGAGGTGGCAATTAGAACTGTATAGGTGAGATATCTTCGTACGAGCATTTGAAGGATGTGATACCTAATTTTCAGAACCAAGCGTGAATAAATGACCTTTTTCGGCAGAATTTTTGGCAACGAATACTCCGGGGACGAATACTCTTTTTCTCCTCCGGATGATAATTGCGGGGATACAGGCCCAATTTTAGCTAACGATCAAGCTCGAAGTATTTACGATTTTCCAATTTGATAAGTTATAAGTGACACTGACTGGTTAAAAGATGAAATACGAACCTGAGCTGAGAAAATGTTTGTTTTATGCAAATAGACACGCATCTAATCACTTTATAAATAAGTGCCACTTGGATTGTTGTCAAGCGACGAAGACTGAATTTTAATAAGCTAAGATACTGCTCGTTTACTACTTTTGTTATCAAAGAATTCATTTTTTCTGTCTCAATAATTTACATTACATAGTAGGTTTTGTCATCATTCGGGGTTATGACGTTAGTAGAGAGGGGGGAGTGTAGCGAACATGAAATTGAATTTGAAGGGGGAATGCCTCTAAGTGGCGAAACTGCATATATTTAGGCTCTTTAGAAAGCTCGTAATTAGGACAATCTATTTATCGCGGCTAACTTGAACAGAGTTTAATCCCTTTGTGGAAAGCAGACAATTAGCCGACCAGATTCTTATGACAACAAATGTGCACAGATGATAGCAAAGCTCTCAAATAGATAAAATGAACAAATGACACGTAAGTTGAGAGTATTTAGGGCTGTCAATTTAGATTGATTAGACAAACAAGCAACCTCTTCTGTGTTCAATGTTCAGTTTAAAGAACAGAATAGGTAAATAAGTATAGCAAAGTTCAAGGACAATCTGGTTCCCATGACAGCGATTGTGCGCCCACTCCTTTGCTCCCTGCTTCATTAATCGAACCATCGACATCGTCTGCTTAACCCCGATGGAATCTACCCTCAATATAGAGAGAAAAACGTAAGGGGAACTTAAAACTAAGTTCGAATAATTTGTACATAAACAAATAACAATTCATATTTCTGGCCTTTGTTTCATCTGACAGCGGTGTATTATTAGGCAATGCGGTGTCCCCTCCACTAACTGGAATTTAGGAAATATGCCTCCTTGAACCAATCTTTTGTGAGTGCCGGATAAGATAAGATAGTGTGGCTGTTCGCCGTAACCAGAGTCATAATATACAAAAATGTTAATTAGGAAGCGTCGATAAACTAATCTCAAGTCTGTTGTATTAATAAATTCGACGTCCTTGATCCCCCTAGATCAACTACTTTGTCGGATCTGTTGTGGAAGTGCTTATCGGATCCAGTGCCTAATTTTATGAAGTTTTTTGAATTCACCCGCTTGCGTACGGGTTCCCGTATTAATAGTCGAAGGACAGGCACTGACGCAATTGTATTTAGTATGCCCGACGTCTAATGCGATAGTCTAGTATTGTGAAGTAACAAAGTCAGGGCGGCGGAAAAGCAGTGGGCTTTGTAAAGTCTGCAATTATTATTAGAAATAAGATTTTCTTTATTTTTAAATGATTCCTTAGTATCTCCTCTTCTGCCCTATTGTCATCTCGAGACATACTCCGTCAATGGTTTCTGGACGATGAGATTAATCGGTCCCATAGTGTGGCGATAGATTATACTATCATTTCAGGTAGAGAAATTGCGTATAACTTACGCTCGATTCTTTAAGTTGCATA
Organism: Convolutriloba macropyga; assembly: GCF_964194025.1. Taxonomy (NCBI): domain Eukaryota; kingdom Metazoa; phylum Xenacoelomorpha; order Acoela; family Convolutidae; genus Convolutriloba; species Convolutriloba macropyga. The sequence goes on along the minus strand of NC_134473.1, from coordinate 70,412,323 downwards.
ACACTAATTTTCTTTCACTAATTAATGGCTTTAATTTGTAGCTAGGAAGGTGGCCATTAGAACTGTGTAGGTGAGATATCTTTGAACGAGTACTTGAACGATGTAATACCTGAATTTCAGAACCAAGGGAGAAGAAATGACAATTTTTGAGCAGAATTTTTGGCTTCGGCGACAAACTTTTTCTTATCCGGTTGATAAGTGAGAGGATATAGACCCCGTCGTAATTAAAGAACAACCTCGACGAATTTACGATTTTCCAATTTTATAAGTTATAAGTAACAATGACTGGTTAAAAGATGAAATTATTATATAACGAACCTGAGTTGAGAAAATGTTTGTTTTATGCAAGTAGACACCCATCTAATCACTTTATAAATAAGGGCCACTTGGATTGTTGTCAAGCGACGACGACTGAATTTTAATAAGCTAAGATACTGCTCGTTTACTAATTTTGTTATCAAAGAATTCATTTTTTCTGTCTCAATAATTTACATAACATAGTAGGTTTTGGCATCATTCGGGAGTATGATGAGAGTAGAGAGGGGGACTGTAGCGAACACTAAATTGAATCTGAAGCGGGAATACCTCTAAGTGGCAAAACTGCATAAATTTAGGCTCTTTAGAAAGATCGTAATTAGGACAATCTATTCTTTGTGGAAAGCAGACAATTAGCCGACCAGATTCTTTTGACAACAAATGTGCACAGACGATAGCAAAGTTCTAAAATAGATAAAATGAACAACTGAAACATAATCTGAAAAGTTTGAGAGCTGTCAAATTAGAGTGATTAGACAAACAGTCAACCTCTTCAACCTCCTCACTAACTGGAATTTAAGAAATATGCCCCCTTGAAACAATCCTTTGTGAGTGCCGGATAAACTAAGATTGTGTGGCTGTTCGCCGTAAACAGTCATAATATACAAATATTCATTCGGAACCGTCGAGTAACTAATCTCCAGTCTGTTGTATTGATAAATTCGACGTCCTGGATACCTCTACATCAACTACTTTGTCGGGTCTGTTGTAGAGGTGCTTATCGGATCCAGTGCTTAAGTTTACGAGCAATTTTTCGAATTCACCCGCTTGCGTGCGGGTTCCCTTAATAATAGTCGAAGTACAGGCACTGACACAAGTGTATTTAGTATGCCCGACGTCTAATGCGATAGTCTAGTTTTGTGAAGTAACAAAGTCAGGGCGGCTGAAAAGCAGTGGGCCTTGTAAATTCTGCAATTATTATTAGAAATAAGATTTTTTTAATTTTTAAATATATCATAACAATATCTTTTCTGCTCTAGTGCAATTTCACGACATGCTCCGTCAAGGGATACCGGGACGATGAAATTAATCGGTCAAGTAGTGTGGCGGTAGATTATACTATCATTCCAGGTAGAACAATCGCGTATACTTTTAGCTCCATTCTTTAAGTTGGATAACACTACATTTTTGACAAATTAATGGCATTGATTTGTAGCTGGGGTGGTGGCAATTAGAACTGTATAGATGAGATATCTTCGTACGAGCATTTGAACGATGTAATACCTAATTTTCAGAACCAAGCGTGAATAAATGACCATTTTCGGTTGAATTTTGGCAATGAATACTTCGGCGACGAATACTCTTTTTCTTCGGAGAATAATTGCGGGGATACATCCCCGATCGTAGCTAACGAACAACTTCGAAGTATTTACGATTTTCCATATTGATAAGTTATATTTGACACTGACCGTAGTAAAGATGAAATACGAACCCGAGCTGAGAAAATGTTTGTTTTATGCAAATAGACACGCATCTAATAACTTTATAAATAAGAGCCACTTGGATTGTTGTCAAGCGACGAAGACTGAATTTTAATAAGCTAAGATACTGCTCGTTTACTACTTTTGTTATCAAAGAATTCATTTTTTCTGTCTCAATAATTTACATTACATAGTAGGTTTTGGCATCATTCGGGAGTATGATGAGAGTAGAGAGGGGGACTGTAGCGAACACTAAATTGAATCTGAAGCGGGAATACCTCTAAGTGGCAAAACTGCATAAATTTAGGCTCTTTAGAAAGATCGTAATTAGGACAATCTATTCTTTGTGGAAAGCAGACAATTAGCCGACCAGATTCTTTTGACAACAAATGTGCACAGACGATAGCAAAGTTCTAAAATAGATAAAATGAACAACTGAAACATAATCTGAAAAGTTTGAGAGCTGTCAAATTAGAGTGATTAGACAAACAGTCAACCTCTTCAACCTCCTCACTAACTGGAATTTAAGAAATATGCCCCCTTGAAACAATCCTTTGTGAGTGCCGGATAAACTAAGATTGTGTGGCTGTTCGCCGTAAACAGTCATAATATACAAATATTCATTCGGAACCGTCGAGTAACTAATCTCCAGTCTGTTGTATTGATAAATTCGACGTCCTGGATACCTCTACATCAACTACTTTGTCGGGTCTGTTGTAGAGGTGCTTATCGGATCCAGTGCTTAAGTTTACGAGCAATTTTTCGAATTCACCCGCTTGCGTGCGGGTTCCCTTAATAATAGTCGAAGTACAGGCACTGACACAAGTGTATTTAGTATGCCCGACGTCTAATGCGATAGTCTAGTTTTGTGAAGTAACAAAGTCAGGGCGGCTGAAAAGCAGTGGGCCTTGTAAATTCTGCAATTATTATTAGAAATAAGATTTTTTTAATTTTTAAATATATCATAACAATATCTTTTCTGCTCTAGTGCAATTTCACGACATGCTCCGTCAAGGGATACCGGGACGATGAAATTAATCGGTCAAGTAGTGTGGCGGTAGATTATACTATCATTCCAGGTAGAACAATCGCGTATACTTTTAGCTCCATTCTTTAAGTTGGATAACACTACATTTTTGACAAATTAATGGCATTGATTTGTAGCTGGGGTGGTGGCAATTAGAACTGTATAGATGAGATATCTTCGTACGAGCATTTGAACGATGTAATACCTAATTTTCAGAACCAAGCGTGAATAAATGACCATTTTCGGTTGAATTTTGGCAATGAATACTTCGGCGACGAATACTCTTTTTCTTCGGAGAATAATTGCGGGGATACATCCCCGATCGTAGCTAACGAACAACTTCGAAGTATTTACGATTTTCCATATTGATAAGTTATATTTGACACTGACCGTAGTAAAGATGAAATACGAACCCGAGCTGAGAAAATGTTTGTTTTATGCAAATAGACACGCATCTAATAACTTTATAAATAAGAGCCACTTGGATTGTTGTCAAGCGAAGAAGACTGAAATTTAATAAGCTAAGATACTGCTCGTTTACTACTTTTGTTATCAAAGAGTTCATTTTTCCTGTCTCAATAATTTACATAACATAGTAGGTTTTGGCATCATTCGGGAGTATGATAAGAGTAGAGAGGAGGACTGTAGCGAACATTAAATTGAATCTGAAGCGGGAATACCTCTAAGTGGCAAAACTGCATAAATTTAGGCTCTTTAGAAAGATCCTAATTAGGACAATCTATTCTTTGTAGAAAGCAGACAATTAGCCGACCAGATTCTTATGACAACAAATGTGCACAGATGTTAGCAAAGCTCTAAAATAGATAAAATGAACAACTGACACAAGCCGAGAGTTTTGAGGGCTGTCAAATTAGGTTGATTAGACAAACAAGCAACCTCTTCTGTTTTCAATGTTCAGTTTAAAGAACAGAATAGGTAAATAAGCATGGCAAAGTTCAAGGGCAATCTGGTTCCCACGACAGCGATTGTGCACCCACTCCTTCGCTCCCTCCTGCTTCATTAATCGAACCATCTACATTTTCTGCTTAACCCCAATGGAATCTACCCTGAAAAAAGAGAAAAACGTAAGTGGAACTTAAAATTGAGTTCGGCGAGGTATATTCTTGCAGCGGTATATTATTAGGCAATGAGGTGTCCCCTCCACTAACTGGAATTTAGGAAATATGCCTCCTTGAACCAATTCCTTGTGAATGCTGGATAAACTGAGATAGTTTGGCTGTTCGCCGTACCCACAGTCATAATATACATAAATATTGATTCGGAAGCCTCGAGCAACTAATCTCAGGTCTCTTGTTTTTATAAATTCTTTGTTCTCGATCCCTCTAGATCAACTACTTTGTCAGGTCTGTTGTAGAGGTGCTTATCGGATCCAGTGCCTAAATTTACGAAGTTTTTCGAATTCAACCGCTTGCGTGCTGGTTCCCGTAATAGTAGTCGCAGGACAGGCACTGACGCAATTGTATTTTCTGTCTCAATAATTTAAATAACATAGTAGGTTTTTTCCTAGGAGTATGATGAGAGTAGAGAGGGGGGAGTGTAGCGAACATGAAATTGAATTTGAAGGGGGAATGCCTCTAAGTGGCGAAACTGCAGATATTTAGGCTCTTTAGAAAGCTCGTAATTAGGACAATCTATTTAAGATAATTACATCGCGGCTAACTTGAACAGAGTTTAATCCCTTTGTGGAAAGCAGACAATTAGCCGACCAGATTCTTATGACAACAAATGTGCACAGATGTTCGCAAATTTCTAAAATAGATAAAATAAACAAATGACACATAAGCTGAGAGTATTGAGGGCTGTCAAATTAGATCGATGAGACAAGCAGGCAACCTCTTCTTTGTTCACAGGATAGTTTGAAGAACAGAGAATAGATAAATAAGTATGGCAAAGTTCAAGGACAATCTGGTTCCCACGACGGCGATTGCGCGTCTACTCCTTGGCCTCCTGCTTCATTATTCGGACCATCGACATCGTCTGCTTAACACCGATGGAATCTACCCTGAAAATTAAGAGAAAAACGTAAGGGGAACTTAAAACTGAGTTCCAATAAGTTGTATACAAACAAATAACAATTCATCTTTCTGGCCTTTATCATCTTGCAGCGGTATATTATTAGGCAATGCGGTGTGACCTCCACTGACTGGAATTAAAGAAATATGCCTCCTTGAACCAATTCCTTGTGAGTGCTGGATAAATTAAGATAGTTTGGCTGTTCGTCGTACCCACAGTCATAATATACATAAATATTGATTCGAAAGCCTCGAGCAACTAATCTCAGGTCTCTTGTTTTAATAAATTCTTTGTTCTCGATCCCTCTAGATCAACTACTCTGTCAGGTCTGTTGTAGAGGTGCTTATCGGATCCAGTGCCTAAATTTACGAAGTTTTTCGAATTCAACCGCTTGCGTGCTGGTTCCCGTAATAATAGTCGCAGGACAGGCAGTGACGCAATTGTATTTTCTGTCTCAATAATTTAATTAACATAGTAGGTTTTTTCCTAGGAGTATGATGAGAGTAGAGAGGGGGGAGTGTAGCGAACATGAAATTGAATTTGAAGGGGGAATGCCTCTAAATGGCGAAACTGCAGATATTTAGGCTCTTTAGAAAACTCGTAATTAGGACAATCTATTTAAGATAATTACATCGCGGCTAACTTGAACAGAGTTTAATCCCTTTGTGGAAAGCAGACAATTAGCCGACCAGATTCTCATGACAACAAATATGCACAGATGTTTGCAATTTTCTAAATTAGATAAATAAACAAATGACACATAAGCTGAGAGTATTGAGGGCTGTCAAATAAGATTGATTAGACAAGCAGGCAACCTCTTCTTTGTTAACAGGTTAGATAAATAAGTATGGCAAAGTTCAAGGACAATCTGGTTCCCACGACGGCGATTGTGCGTCTACTCCTTGGCCTCCTGCTTCATTATTCGGACCATCGACATCGTCTGCTTAACCCCGATGGAATCTACCCTGAAAATTAAGAAAGAGAAAAACGTAAGGGGAACTTCAAACTGACAGGTTAGTTTGAAGAACAGAGAATAGATAAATAAGTATGGCAAAGTTCAAGGACAATCTGGTTCCCATGGCGGAGATTGTGCGCCTACTCCTTCGCCCCCTGCTTCATTATTCGAACCATCGACATCGTCTGCTTAACCCCGATGGAATCTACCCTGAAAATTAAGAAAGAGAAAAACGTAAGGGGAACATAAAACTGAGTTCCAATAAGTTGTATATAGACAAATAATAATTCACCTTTCTGGCCTTTGTTTCATCTGACAGCGGTATATTATCAGGCAATGCGGTTTCTCATCCACTAACTGGAATTTAGGAAATATGGCTCCTTGAACCAATCTTTTGTGAGTGCCGGATAAGCTAAGATAGTGCGGCTGTTGGCGTAACCAGAGTCATAATATACAAAAATGTTAATTAGGAAGCGTCGATCAACTAATCTCAAGTCTGTTGTATTAGTAAATTCGACGTCCTTGATCCCCCTAGATCAACTACTTTGTCGGATCTGTTGTGAAAGTGCTTATCAGCTCCAGTGCCTTATTTTATGAACAGTTTTTTGAATTCACCCGCTTGTGTACGGGTTCCCGTATTAATAGTCGAAGGACAGGCACTGACGCAATTGTATTTAGTATGCCCGACGTCTAATGCGATAGTCTAGTATTGTGAAGTAACAAAGTCAGGGCGGCGGAAAAGCAGTGGGCTTTGTAAAGTCTGCAATTATTATTAGAAATAAGATTTTCTTTTTTTTAATGATTCATAACAGTATCTCCTCTTCTGCTCTATTGCCATCTCGAGACATACTCTGTCAATGGTTTCTGGACGAAGAAATTAATCGGTCCCATAGTGTGGCGATAGATTATACTATCATTTCAGGTAGAGAAATTGCGTATAACTTACGCTTGATTCTTTAAGTTGCATAACACTAATTTTCTTTTACTAATTAATGGCTTTAATTTGTAGCTAGGGAGGTGGCCATTAGAACTGTGTAGGTGAGATATCTCTGTACGAGTATTTGAACGATGTAATACCTGAATTTCAGAACCAAGGGCGAATAAATGACAATTTTTGAGCAGAATTTTTGGCTTCCGCGACGAATTTTTTCTCCGGATAATAAGTGAGAGGATACAGACCCCATCGTAGGTAATGAACAACCTCGAAGTATTTACGATTTTTCATCTTGATAAGTTTTAAGTGCCTTTGACTGTAGTAAAGTTGAAATTATGAAAAGCAAACCTGATATACTAGAGGTTAGGAGGTGCGAAGGCTAAACTTAAACTTCTGACTCGATGATCTTCCTAAATCTGATAAGTCTCTTCAATTACTTAAGGATTTAAATATGTAAATTTGACTAACTACTCTAGTTATAAGATTTATATAAGCTTTTTAGAAATTTAACATAGTTAAAGTTACAGCTCAAGTTGTATGGTTATAAGAGTTAAACTTAGGGTTATAAAAGTTAACTTTTAAAAAGGAGAAGGTCGGAAAAGTTAGTAGAAACTTTAATAACTTTAATTATTATCAGTAACTATTTATCTCTTCTTGAATAAAATTCTGATTTGGATAATAACTCTAACTATTCCTTTATCGTAATAGTTCAGAAAAAGGTTTGGCAATTCTACTTTGGATTACTTTTGTTTTTAGATTACTTTCTCAATTTGGAGATATTAAGTTCTCGGTGTCTCTGAAGTACATCCCGACCTGGTCCTTAGTGGGGGTTAAAATGAAAGTCATAGCATCAGTAAAGGTACTTAATTACACATGTTAAGGTGTACAGTTACATATAAAATAACAAGTTTCTTCTCCCCGGCTCAGAGATGCGAAAAATTTTCATTGCCTCGAAAGTCGTCATTTCGGTAATCTCTTAAATCTCTCAGCTGGCTTTCGATGCGCTGCTGGTGCTGGTAATTCTTATAATGCTCGTTGAGAAAGCTTTGTTCGAGATTTCGAATATAGCTGTTCTCTGAGCTTTCTAGGTTTGCAGTTAATAAATGAAACGGCACGGAGAGGACTTGTTTGTCTATACCTAAATTCTTTGCTCTGCAGGTCTTTGTTTTTGGATTATAGTATACCAGTTTGTAAAGATTGGCATGGTTTTGCAGTTTGTAATTGAGTGACATGTCGTACTTGGGGTGTCCTTTGAAGTTAGGGCTTGAGACAAGTTCCTCGGTTTTAATTTGTCTACTAATCTTGTTGTGTACCGTAAGGGCGTTTGGTAGGGTTGCTGCTACTGGTAGTTGAAGTTGCGATGGTCCTGGTGAGGTTGTTGTTGAGGTTGCTCTGATGGTTGTTGACTATTTTGTTGCTCATGCAATTGTTGTTCCTCGGTTGTCAATAAGTATTGTTCTCTGATGTCGATAGGAAGTTCCGATGGAGGCTGATCGTCTAAAAGTTCCTCAAATGCTGATAGAAGAAAGTCGTTGTCGTCTAGTGCTATGTTCTTTAATTACACTGGAGAGGTGGGGAAATCATCATTGTTAGATTGATTTTCTCTCTCGTCTAATTGCTTGCAGCTCATTTTGTATTGGAGGGTTTATGTTAATAGTCGGATCTTTATAAGTTGGGGCTTGTACTAAATGTTCTGAGTCGTCTTTTTCTTCGGTAGAACGAAATATCGAAGTTACTATGGATTGGAAAAGTATATTAAAAAGTAGCTGATAGCAGTACTTTTCCGAAACTCACTGAGGCTCCTGTAATTTTATGAATTTTATGTATTTGTAGCGCTCGTTTGATGCAAACTACAATGTCAATCATAAATTTGACAAAAAGAAATACAGCAAAAGTAATTTCGCATTGCTCTAAATAATAGTGTACTCGGCCGAAGGTTTTTGTATACCGGTTATGTAAGAATTGTGATGAGATTAGAATCTAAATATTTTTCTGTGGTGTAGTAGTTGCTATAACCACTAGGCTGGCTTTTATTATGTTGAATTTCAGCTAATTCACGAGAAAATTCTTGCGCTGCGTCTTTCATTTCGGAATTTAAAGTTACATCGTTCCAAAATGCAATCATATCTTCTTTCACATGAAAGGAAATTTTTTGTCCGTTTTTTTTAAACTTTACTGAAACCATTTTGTGTTTCTGATTTCTGGCACCAGTTTATACTAGAGGGTAGGAGGTGCGAACGTTTAACTTAAAATTCTGACTCGATGGTAGTACTCCTAGTATACACTATCTTCCTAAACCTGATAAGTCTCATAAAATTACTTAAGGATTAAAATATGTAGATTTGACTAACTACTCTAGTTATAATATTTATATAAGCTTTACAGAAATTTAACATAGATAAAACTACAAGTTGTTTGGTTATAAGAGTTAAACTTAAGGTTATAAAAGTTAACTTATAACATGGAGAAGGTCGGAAAAGTTAGTAGAAACTTTAACTATTATCAGTAACTATTTATCTCTTCTTGAATAAAGTTCTGATTTGGATATCTCTAACTATTCCTTTATCGTAATAGTTGAGAAAAAGTTTTGGCAATTCCACTTTGGATTACTTCTGTTTTGAGGTTACTTTCTCAATTTGGAGATTTTAATTTCTCAGTTTCTCTGAGTTGTTAATTCTTAATTTCTCAAATGTTGTACTTTTTGCTTTGGTATATTTAGTTTTTATAACGGCATATTTTTTTGGCTGTTAAATAGACGGTAAAATGTCAATTGGACATTTTACACAATGCGAATGGTTCTGCTAATTGCGTCATTCTATTTTTAGAATGATGTAATTAGAATACTTAGCTTAGTTAAGCTAAGTATTCTGTATTCCAAATGTAAAAATTAATTGTACTTCAGTTCACTGAGCTGGAAAAAATGTTTGTTTTATGCGAATAGACACGCATCTAATATAAATAAGGGCCACTTGGATTGCCGACTTGGATTGTCGTCAAGCGACAATGACTGAATTTTGATAAGTTAGGATCTTACTCATTTACTACTTTTGTTATCAAAGAATTCATTTTTTCTATCTCAATAATTTACATAACATAGTAGGTTTTGTGATCATTCGGGAGTATGATGGAGTCGAGAGGGGGGACTGTAGCGAACATGAAATTGAGTTTGAAGGCGGAATACTTCTAAGTGGCGAAACTGCATATATTTAGGCTCTCTAGAAAGCTCGTAATTAGGACAATCTATTTAAGATAATTACATCGCGGTTAACTTGAACAGAGTTTAATCCCTTTGTGGAAAGCAGACAATAAGCCGACCATATTCTTATGACAACAAATGTGCACAGATGATAGCAAAATTCTTAAATAGATAAAATGAACAACTGACACATAAACTTGAGAGTATTTAGGGTTGTCAATTTAGATTGATTAGACAAACAAGCGACCTCTTCTGTGGTCAATGATCAATTTAAAGAACAGAATAGGTAAATAAGTATAGCAAAGTTCAAGGACAATCTGGTTCCCACGACAGCAATTGTGCGCCCACTCCTTTGCTCCCTGCTTCATTAATCGAACCATCGACATCGTCTGCTTAACCCCGATGGAATCTACCCTGATTATAGAGAGGGGAACTTAAAACTGAGTTCGAATAATTTGTACATAAACAAATAACAATTCATGTTTCTGGCCTTTGTTTCATCTGACAGCGTTATATTATTAGGCAATGCGGTGTCTCATCCACTAACTGGAATTTATGAAATATGCCTCCTTGAACCAATCCTTTGTGAGTGCCGGATAAACTAAGATAGTGTGGCTGTTCGCCGTAACCAGAGTCATAATATACATAAATATTAATTCGGAAGCCTCGAGCAACTAATCTCAGGACTGTTGTATTCATAAACTTGACGTCCTCGATCTCTATAGATCAACTACTTCGTCGCGTCTGTTGTAAAGGTTCTTATCGTATCCAGTGCCTAGTTTTACGGACAGTTTTTCGAATTCACCAGCATGCGTGCGGATTCCCGTAATAATAGTCGAAGCCGTATTATTACTAGCCTATCTTTATTGAGATAGACCAGAATTGCGAGGTATAAAAGTCAGGGCAGCTGAAAAGGAGTGGGCTTTGTAAAATCTGTAAATATTATTAGAAATTGATTTTCTTACCTTTTAATTAATTCTTAACAATATCGTCTCATCTGCTCTAGTACCATCTCGCGACATACTCCGTCAAGGGTTTCCGGGTTCCTTAATGTGGCGATAGATTATACTATCAATTCAGGTAAAGAAATTGCGTATAACTTAAGCTCGATTCTTTAAGTTGCAGCCAGCTTCTCTGGCCCACTTCCGTGGTCATAGGCATTAACAGTCATATCCATCTGATTAGGGTTCTGTCGGTAGTATGTGATTTGGTTATCAAGTAATCTACCCAGCTCAGACGGGTTTGGATGTCGATCCATCTCACGACGAAACATCTCTATCAGCTCATCCCGTTCTCGCTTCACCCATAACATACCCATCTTAGTATAGAATGACTCTGTATTCTGTGTAAAGAAATCCTGGAGGGTTGAGTTGAGAGCGGTCATAATCCCGAATGCAAATCTGAAGAATCCCCGGTAAGCACTACCCTTTGTGTATGCTGAATTTTGTAGGGAAACTACGCGAGCGTATTCAATCATATTCTCATAGCTGGCCATCTTAGCCACTGCAGCCAGAAAATTCTTGCTGTCAGCTGCTAGGGTGATGCTATAGACAACCTCTGGGTAACTCACAAAGTACACATCGGCAGCAATGAAGAATCTAGTCATACCTCGACCACGTATATACTCTCCAGGAATGTGTGTCACTGAAGTTCCCTTTTCCTCGCTGGCCCACGCAAGCAAGGTACACATGGAGCTTGCATACTTGTCACACAGCATACAGTATGAGTTAATTTCTGCCACTGCTTGAGAGCAGTTCTGCACCATAAAGTTTCACCATTAAATTTCTGCACATTAAATTTCTGCACCATAAGACTATTTTTTGTACTAATTAAGGGCTTTAATTTGTAGCTAGGGAGGGGGCAATTAGAATTGTGTAGGTGAGAAAACTTTGTACGAGTATTTGAACGATGTAATACCCGAGTTTCAGAACCAAGGGCGAATAAATGATCATTTTGAGCAGAATTATTGGCTCCGGCGACAAACTTTCTCCTCCGGATTATAAGTGAGAGGATACAGACCCCATCGTAGGTAATGAACAACCTTGAAGTATTTACGATTTTTCATATTGATAAGTTTCAAGTGCCACTGACTGTTGTAAAGTTGAAATCATGAAATGCAAACCTGAGCTGAGAAAATGTTTGTTTTATGCAAATAGACACGCATCTGATCACTTTGTAAATAAAGGCCACTTGGATTGTGGACTTGGATTGTCGTCAAGCGACAATGACTGAATTTTAATAAGTTAAGATATTACTCATTTACTGCTTTTGTTTTCAAACAATTCATTTTCCATCTCAATAATTTACATAACATAGTAGGTTTTGTCATCATTCGGGGTTATGACAAGAGTAGAGAGGGGGGAGTAGCGAACATGAAATTGAATTTGAAGAGGGAGTACCTCTATGTGGCGAAACTTCATATATTTAGGCTCTGTAGAAAGCTCGTAATTATGACAATCTATGATAATTACATCGCGGCTAACTTGAACAGAGTTTAATCCCTTTGTGGAAAGCAGAGAATTAGCCGACCAGATTCTTATGACAACAAATATGCACAGATGATAGCAAAGCTCTAAAAAAGATCAAATGAACAAATGACACATAAGCTGAGAGTATTTAGGGCTGTCAATTTAGATTGATTAGACAAACAAGCAACCTCTTCTGTGTTCAATGTTCAGTTTAAAGAACAGAATAGGTAAATAAGTATAGCGAAGTTAAAGGACAATCTGGTTCCCACGACAGCGATTGTGCGCCCACTCCTTTGCTCCCTGCTTCATTAATTGAACCATCGACATCGTCTGCTTAACCCCGATGGAATCTACCCTGAATATAGAGAGAAAAACGTAAGGGGAACTTAAAACTGAGTTCGAATAATTTGTACATAAACAAATAACAATTCATATTTCTGGTCTTTGTTTCATCTGACAGCGGTATATTATTAGGCAATGCGGTGTCTCATCCACTAACTGGAATTTATGAAATAGACCTCCTTGAACCAATCCTTTGTGAGTGCCAGATAAATTAAGATAGTGTGGCTGTTCGCCGTAACCAGAGTCATAATATACATAAATATTAATTCGGAAGCGTCGAGCAACTAATCTCAGGACTGTTGTATTCATAAACTTGACGTCCTCGATCTCTATAGATAAACTACTTCGTCGCGTCTGTTGTAAAGGTTCTTATCGTATCCAGTGCCTAATTTTACGGACAGTTTTTCGAATTCACCCGCATGCGTGTGGGTTCCCGTATTAATAGTCGAAACCGTAATATTACTACCTATCTTTATTGAGATAGACCAGAGTTGCGAGGTATAAAAGTCAGGGCAGCTGAAAAGGAGTGGGCTTTGTAAAATCTGTAATTATTATTAGAAATTGATTTTCTTACCTATTAAATAATTCTTAACAATATCGTCTCATCTGCTCTAGTACCATCTCGCGACATACTCCGTCAAGAGTTTCCGCGGTGATGAAATTAATCGGTTCCATAATGTAGTTTCTTTGGCCCACTTCCGCGGTCATAGGCATTAACAGTCAAATCCATCTGATTAGGGTTTTGTCGGTAGTATGTGATTTGGTTTGCAAGTAATCTACCCAGCTCAGACGGGTTTGGGAATCGATCCATCTCACGACAAAACTTCTCTATCAGCTCATTCCGTTCTCGCTTCACCCACAACATGTATAGAATGACTTTGTATTCTGTGTAAAGAAGTCCTGGAGGGTTGAGTTGAGAGCGGTCATAATCCCGAGTGCAAAGCTGAAGAATGCCTGGTAAGCACTACCCTTTGTGTATGCTGAATTTTGTAGGGAAACTACGCGAGCGTATGCAATCATATTCTCATAGCTGGCCATCTTAGCCACTGCAGTCAGAAAATTCTTGCGGTCAGCAGCTAATGTGATGCTATATGCAACCTCTGGGTAACTCACAAAGTACACATCGGCAGCAATGAAGAATCTAGTCATACCTCGACCACGTATATACTCTGCAAGAATGTGTGTCACAAAAGTTCCCTTTTCGTCCCTAAGGTACACATGGAGCTTGCATGCTTCTCACACAGCATACAGTATGAGTTAATTTCTGCCACTGCTCGAGAGAAGTTCTGCACCATTAAGTTTCACCTTTAAATTTCTGCACCTTAATTTTCTGCACCATAATACTATTTTTTTAAACTAATTAATGGCTTTAATTTGTAGCTAGGGAGGTGGCAATTAGAACTGTGTAGGTGAGATAACTTTTTACGAGTATTTGAACGATGTAATACCCGAATTTCAGAACCAAGGGCGAATAAATGACCGTTTTGAGCTGAAGTATTGGCTTCGGCGAAAAACTTTTTCTCCTCCGGAATATAAGTGAGGGGATACAGACCCCGTCGTAGGTAATGAACAACCTCGAAGTATTTACGATTTTTCATATTGATAAGTTTCAAGTGCCACTGACTGTAGTAAAGTTGAAATCATTAAATCTATAGATCAACTACTTCGTCGCGTCTGTTGTAAAGGTTCTTATCGTATCCAGTGCCTAGTTTTACGGACAGTTTTTCGAATTCACCCGCATGCGTGTGGGTTCCCGTATTAATAGTCGAAACCGTAATATTACTACCTATCTTTATTGAGATAGACCAGAGTTGCGAGGTATAAAAGTCAGGTTAGCTGAAAAGGAGTGGGCTTTGTAAAATCTGTAATTATTATTAGAAATTGATTTTCTTACCTATTAAATAAATCTTAACAATATGGTCTCTTCTGCTCTAGTACCATCTCGCGACATACTCCGTCAAGAGTTTCCGCGGTGATGAAATTAATCGGTTCCATAATGTAGTTTCTTTGGCCCACTTCCGCGGTCATAGGCATTAACAGTCAAATCCATCTGATTAGGGTTTTGTCGGTAGTATGTGATTTGGTTTGCAAGTAATCTACCCAGCTCAGACGGGTTTGGGAATCGATCCATCTCACGACGAAACTTCTCTATCAGCTCATTCCGTTCTCGCTTCACCCACAACATGTATAGAATGACTTTGTATTCTGTGTAAAGAAGTCCTGGAGGGTTGAGTTGAGAGCGGTCATAATCCCGAGTGCAAAGCTGAAGAATGCCTGGTAAGCACTACCCTTTGTGTATGCTGTATTTTGTAGGGAAACTACGCGAGCGTATGCAATCATATTCTCATAGCTGGCCATCTTAGCCACTGCAGTCAGAAAATTCTTGCGGTCAGCAGCTAATGTGATGCTATATGCAACCTCTGGGTAACTCACAAAGTACACATCGGCAGCAATGAAGAATCTAGTCATACCTCGACCACGTATATACTCTGCAAGAATGTGTGTCACAAAAGTTCCCTTTTCCTCCCTAAGGTACACATGGAGCTTGCATGCTTCTCACACAGCATACAGTATGAGTTAATTTCTGCCACTGCTCGAGAGAAGTTCTGCACCATTAAATTTCACCTTTAAATTTCTGCACCTTAATTTTCTGCACCATAATACTATTTTTTTAAACTAATTAATGGCTTTAATTTGTAGCTAGGGAGGTGGCAATTAGAACTGTGTAGGTGAGATAACTTTTTACGAGTATTTGAACGATGTAATACCCGAATTTCATAACCAAGGGCGAATAAATGACCATTTTGAGCTGAAGTATTGGCTTCGGCGAAAAACTTTTTCTCCTCCGGAATATAAGTGAGGGGATACAGACCCCGTCGTAGGTAATGAACAACATCGAAGTATTTGCGATTTTTCATATTGATAAGTTTCAAGTGCCACTGACTGTAGTAAAGTTGAAATCATTAAATCTATAGATCAACTACTTCGTCGCGCCTGTTGTAAAGGTTCTTATCGTATCCAGTGCCTAGTTTTACGGACAGTTTTTCGAAGTCACCCGCATGCGTGTGGGTTCCCGTATTAATAGTCGAAACCGTAATTTTACTACCTATCTTTATTGAGATAGACCAGAGTTGCGAGGTATAAAAGTCAGGTTAGCTGAAAAGGAGTGGGCTTTGTAAAATCTGTAATTATTATTAGAAATTGATTTTCTTACCTATTAAATAAATCTTAACAATATGGTCTCTTCTGCTCTAGTACCATCTCGCGACATACTCCGTCAAGAGTTTCCGCGGTGATGAAATTAATCGGTTCCTTAATGTAGTTTCTTTGGCCCACTTCCGCGGTCATAGGCATTAACAGTCAAATCCATCTGATTAGGGTTTTGTCGGTAGTATGTGATTTGGTTTGCAAGTAATCTACCCAGCTCAGACGGGTTTGGGAATCGATCCATCTCACGACGAAACTTCTCTATCAGCTCATTCCGTTCTCGCTTCACCCACAACATGTATAGAATGACTTCGTATTCTGTGTAAAGAAGTCCTGGAGGGTTGAGTTGAGAGCGGTCATAATCCCGAATGCAAAGCTGAAGAATGCCTGGTAAGCACTACCCTTTGTGTATGCTGAATTTTGTAGGGAAACTACGCGAGCGTATGTAATCATATTCTCTTAGCTGGCCATCTTAGCCACTGCAGTCAGAAAATTCTTGCGGTCAGCAGCTAATGTGATGCTATATGCAACCTCTGGGTAACTCACAAAGTACACATCGGCAGCAATGAAGAATCTAGTCATACCTCGACCACGTATATACTCTGCAAGAATGTGTGTCACAAAAGTTCCCTTTTCCTCCCTGGCCCACGCAAGTAAGGTACACATGGAGCTTGCATGCTTCTCACACAGCATACAGTATGAGTTAATTTCTGCCACTGCTCGAGAGCAGTTCTGCACCATTAAGTTTCACCTTTAAATTTCTGCACATTAATTTTCTGCACCATAATACTATTTTTTTAAACTAATTAATGGCTTTAGTTTGTAGCAAGGGAGGTATGACTAGATTCTTCATCGGCAGCAATGAAGAATCTAGTCATACCTCGACCACGTATATACTCTGCAAGAATGTGTGTCACAGAAGTTCCCTTTTCCTCCCTGGTCCACGCAAGCAAGGTACACATGGAACTTGCATACTTCTCACACAGCATACAGTATGAGTTAATTTCTGCCACTGCTTGAGAGCAGTTCTGTACCATTAATTTTCACCATTAAATTTCTGCATATTATATTTCTGCACCATAACACTAATTTTTTTTTTACTAATTAATGGCTTTAATTTGTAGCTAGGGAGGTGACAATCAGAACTGTGTAGGTGAGATAACTTTGTACGAGTATTTGAACGATGTAGTACCCGAATTTCAGAATCAAGGTCGAATAAATGCCCATTTTGAGCAGAATTATTGGCTTCGGCGACAAACTTTTTCTCCTCCGGATTATAAGTGAGAGGATACAGAAACCATCGTAGGTAATGAACAACCTCGAAGAATTTACTATTTTTCATATTGATAAGTTTCAAGTGCCACTGACTGTAGTAAAGTTGAAATCATGAAATGCAAACCTGAGCTGAGAAAATGTTTGTTTCATGCAAGTAGACACACATCTGATCACTGTAATTATCTTAAATAGATTGTCCAAATTACGAGCTCTCTAAAGAGCCTAAATATATGCAGTTTCGCCTCCTAGAGGTATTCCCCCTTCAAATTCAATTTCATGTTCGCTACACTCCCCCTTCTCTACTCTCGTCATAACCCCGAATGATGACAAAACCTATTATTTTATGTAAATTATTGAAATAGAAAAAATGAATTGTTTGATAACAAAAGTAGTAAATGAGTAATATCTTAACTTATTAAAATTCAGTCATTTTCGCTTGACGACAATCCAAGTCGACAATCCAAGTCGACAATCCAAGTGGCCCTTATTTATAAATTGTCGTCAAGCGAAAATGACTGAATTTTAATAAGTTAAGATATTACTCATTTACTACTTTTGTTATCAAACAATTCATTTTTCTATCTCAATAATTTACATAACATAGTAGGTTTTGTCATCATTCGGGGTTATGACGAGAGTAGAGAGGGGGAGTGTAGCAAACATGAAATTGAATTTGAAGGGGGAATACCTCTAGGTGGCGGAACTGCATATTTAGGCTCTTTAGAAAGCTCGTAATTTGGACAATCTATTTAAGATAATTACATCGCGGCTAACTTGAACAGAGTTTAATCCCTTTGTGGAAAGCAGACATTTAGCCGACCAGATTCTTATAACCACAAATGTGCACAGATGATAGCAAAGCTCTAAAATAGATAAACTGAACAAATGACACAAGCTGAGAGGATTTAGGGCTGTCAATTTGGATTGATTAGACAAACAAGCAACCGCTTATGTGTTCAATGTTCAGTTTAGAGAACAGAATAGGTAAGTAAGCATAGCAAAGTTCAACGACAATCTGGTTCCCACGACAGCGATTGTGCGCCCACTCTTTTGCTCCCTGCTTCATTAATCGAACCATCGACATCGTCTGCTTAACCCCGATGGAATCTACCCTGAATATAGAGGGAAAAACCTAAGGGGAGTTTAAAACTGAGCTCGAATAATTTGTACATAAACAAATAACAATTCATATTTCTGGCCTTCGTTTCATCTGACAGCGGTATATTATTAGGCAATGCGGTTGTCTCATCCACTTAAGATAGTGTGGCTTTTCGCCGTAACCAGAGTCATAATATACATAAATATTAATTCGGAAGCGTCGAGCAAATAATCTCAGGACTGTTGTATTAATAATTTCGACGTCCTCGATCTCTATTGATCAACTACTTCGTCGCGTCTGTTGTAAAGGTTCTTATCGTATCCAGTGCCTAATTTTACGGACAGTTTTTCGAATTCACCCGCATGCGTGCGGGTTCCCGTATTAATAGTCAAAGCCGTAATATTTCTAGCGTATCTTTATTGAGATAGACCAGAATTGCGAGGTATAAAAGTGAGGGCAGCTGAAAAGGAGTGGGCTTTGTAAAATCTGTAATTTTTTATCTGAAATTGATTTTCTTTCCTTTTAAATGATTCTTAACAATATCGTCTCTTCTGCTCTAGTACCATCTCGCCACATACTCCGTCAAGGGTTTCCGGGGTGATGAAATTAATCGGTTCCTTAATGTGGCGATAGATTATACTATCATTTCATGTAGAGAAATTGCGTATAACTTAGGCTAGATTCTTTAACTTGCAGCCAGCTTCTTTGGCCCACTTCCGTGGTCATAGGCATTAACAGTCATATCCATCTGATTAGGGTTTTGTCGGAAGTATGTGATTTGGTTATCAAGTAATCGACCCAGCTGAGACGGGTTTGGGAATCGATCCATCTGTCGACGAAACTTCTGTCAGCTCATCCGGTTCTCGCTTCACCCACAACATACCCATCTTAGTATAGAATGACTCTGTATTCTGTGTAAAGAAATCCTGGAGGGTTGAGTTGAGAGCGGTCATAATCCCGAGTGCAAAGCTGAATAATCCCTGGTAAGCACTACCGTTTGTGTATGCTGAATTTTGTAGGGAAACTACGCGAGCGTATGGAATCAAATTCTCATAGCTGGCCATCTTAGCCACTGCAGTCAGAAAATTATTGCGGTCAGCAGCTAGGGTGATGCTATAGGCAACCTCTTGGTAACTCACAAAGTACACATCGGCAGCAATGAAGAATCTAGTCATACCTCGACCACGTATATACTCTGCACGAATGTGTGTCACAGAAGTTCCCTTCTCCTCCCTCGCCCACGCAAGCAAGGTACACTTGGAGCTTGCATACTTTTCACACAGCATACAGTATGAGTTAATTTCTGCCACTGCTTGAGAGCAGTTCAGCACCATTAAGTTTCACCATTAATTTTTTGCACATTAAATTTCTGCACCATAACACTATTTTTTTTACTAATTAGAACTGTGGCAATTAGAACTGTGTAGGTGAGATAACTCTGTACGAGTATTTGAACGATGTAATACCCGAATTTCAGAACCAAGGGCGAATAAATGACCATTTTGAGCAGAATTATTGGCTTTGGCGACAAACTTTTTCTCCCCCGGATTTTAAGTGAGAAGATACAGACCCCATCGTAGGTAATAAACAACCTCGGAGTATATACGATTTTTCATATTGATAAGTGTCAAGTGCCACTGACTGTAGTAAAGTTGAAATCATGAAATGCAAACCTGAGCTGAGAAAATGTTTGTTTTATGCAAATAGACACGCATCTGATCACTTTATAAATAAGGGCCACTTGGATTGTCGACTTGGATTGTCGTCAAGCGACAATGACTAAATTTTAATGAGTTAAGATATTACTCATTTACTACTTTTGTTATCAAGAATTCATTTTTTCTATTTCAATAATTTACATAACATAATAGGTTTTGTCATCATTCGGGGTTATGACGAGAGTAGAGAAGGGGGACTGTAGCGAACATGAAATTGAATTTGAGTGGGAATACCTCTAAGTGGCGAAATATTTAGGCTCTTTAGAAAGCTCGTAATTTGGACAGTCTATTTAAGATAATAACATCGTGTCTAACTTGAACAGAGTTTAATCCCTTTGTGGAAAGCAGACAATTAGCCGGCCAGATTCTTATGACAACAAATGTGCACAGATGATAGCAAAGCTCTAAAATAGATAAAAGGAACAATTGACACATAAGCTGAGAGTATTTAGGGCTGTCAATTAAGATTGATTAGACAAACAAGCAACCTCTTCTGTGTTCAATGTTCAGTTTAAAGAACAGAATTTGTAAATGAGTATGGCAAAGTTCAAGGACAATCTGGTTCCCACGACAGATTGTGCGCCCACTCCTTTGCTCCCTGCTTCCTTAATCGAACCATCGACATCGTCTGCTTAACCCCGATGGAATCTACCCTGAATATAGAGAGAAAAACGGAAGGGGAACTTAAAACTGAGTTCGAATAATTTGTACATAAACAAATAACAGTTCATATTTCTGGCCTTTGTTTCATCTGACAGCGGTATATTATTAGGCAATGCGGTGTCTCATCCAGTAACTGGAATTTATGAATTAGGCCTCCTTGAACCAATCCTTTGTGAGTGCCGGATAAACTAAGATAGTGTGGCTGTTCGCCGTAACCAGAGTCAAAATATACATAAATATTAATTCGGAAGCGTCGAGCAAATAATCTCAGGACTGTTGTATTAATAAACTCGACGTCCTCGTTCTCTATAGATCAACTACTTCGTCGCGTCTGTTATAAAGGTTCTTATCGTATCCAGTGCCTAGTTTTACGGAAAGTTTTTCGAATTCACCGCATGCGTGCGGGTTCCGGTAATGATAGTCGAAGCCCTAATATTACTAGCCTATCTTTATTGAGATAGACCAGAATTGCGAGGTATAAAAGTCAGGGCAGCTGAAAATGAGTGGGCTTTGTAAAATCTGTAATTATTATTAGAAATTGATTTTCTTACCTTTTAAATAATTCTTAACAATATGGTCTCTTCTGCTCTAGTACCATCTCGCGACATACTCCGTCAAGGGTTTCCGGGGTGATGAAATTAATCGGTTCCATAATGTGGCCATAGATTATACTATCATTTCAGGTAGAGAAATTGCGTAAAACTTACGCTCGATTCTTTAAGTTGCAGCCAGCTTCTTTGGCCCACTACCGTGGTCATAGGCATTAACAGTCATATCCATCTGATTAGGGTTTTGTCGGTAGTATGTGATTTGGTTATCAAGTAATCTACCCAGCTCAGACGGGTTTGGACGTCGATCCATCTCACGACGAAACATCTCTATCAGCTCATCCCCTTCTCGCTTCACCCACAAAACCATCTTAGTATAGAATGACTCTGTATTCTGTGTAAAGAAGTCCTGGAGGGTTGAGTTGAGAGCGGTCATAATCCCGAGTGCAAAGCTGAAGAAGCCCTGGTAAGCACTACCCTTTGTGTATGCTGAATTTTGTAGGGAAACTACGCGAGCGTATGCAATCATATTCTCATAGCTGGCCATCTTAGCCACTGCAGTCAGAAAATTCTATGAAGAATCTAGTCATACCTCGACCACGTGTATACTCTGCAAGAATGTGTGTCACAGAAGTTCCCTTTTTCTCCCTGGCCCACGCAAGCACGATACACATGGAACTTGCATACTTCTCACACAGCATACAGTAGGAGTTAATTTCTGCCACTGCTTGAGAGCAGTTCAGCACCATTAAGTTTCACCATTAATTTTCTGCACATTAAATTTCTGCACCATAACACTATTTTTTTTTACTAATTAGAACTGTGGCAATTAGAACTGTGTAGTTGAGATAACTCTGTACGAGTATTTGAACGATGTAATACCCGAATTTCCGAACCAAGGGCGAATAAATGACCATTTTGAGCAGATTGATTGGCTTTGGCGACAAACTTTTTCTCCTCCGGATTATAAGTGAGAGGATACAGACCCCATCGTAGGTAATGAACAACCACGGAGTATTTACGATTTTTCATATTGATAAGTTTCAAGTGCCACTGACTGTAGTAAAGTTGAAATCATGAAATGCAAACCTGAGCTGAGAAAATGTTTGTTTTATGCAAATAGACACGCATCTGATCACTTTATAAATAAGGGCCACTTGGATTGTCGACTTGGACTGTCGTCAAGCGACAATGACTAAATTTCAATGAGTTAAGATATTACTCATTTACTACTTTTGATATCAAACAACTCATTTTTTCTATCTCAATAATTTACATAACATAGTAGGTTTTGTCATCATTCGGGGTTATGATGAGAGTAGAGGGGGGGGGGGGGGGGGTCTGTAGGGAACATGAAATTGAATTTGATAGGGGGAATACCTCTAAGTGGTGAAACTGCATATATTTAGGCTCTTTAGAAAGCTCGTAATTTGGACAATCTATTTAAGATAATTACATCGCGGCTAACTTGAACAGAGTTTAATCCCTTTGTGGAAAGCAGACAATTAGCCGACCAAATTCTTATGACAAATGTGCACAGATGTTAGCAAAGCTCTAAATTAGATTTAAAAACAAATGACACTTAAGCTGAGAGTGTTGAGGGCTGTCAAATTAGATTGATTAGACAAACAGGCAACCTCTTCTTTGTTCATAGGTTAGTTTGAGAAACAGAGAATAGATAAATAAGTATGGCAAAGTTCAAGGACAATCTGGTTCCCACGACAGCGATTGTGCACCCGCTCCTTCGCTCCCTCCTGCTTCATTAATCGAACCATCGACATCGACTTCCTTACCCTGATGGAATCTACCCTGAAAATTAAGAAAGAGAAAAACGAAAGGGGAACTTAATACTGAGTTCCAATAAGTTGTATATAGACAAATAATAATTCACGTTTCTGGCCTTTGTGTCATCTCACAGCGGTATATTATTAGGTAATGCGGTGTCTCCTCCAGTAACTGGACTTGATGAAATATTTATCCTTGAACCAATCTCTTGTGAGTGCCGGATAAACTAAGATAGTGCGGCTGTTCGCCTTAACCAGTCATAGTATGCATAAATATTAATTCGGAAGCGTCGAGCAACTAATCTCAGGTCTGTTGTATTAATAAATTAGACGTCCTCGACCCCTCTAGATCAACTAATTTGTCTGGTCTGCTGTAGAAGTGCATATCGGATGCAGTGCATAATCTTACGAACAGTTTTTCGAATTCACCGGCTTGCGTACGGGTTCCCGTAATAATAGTCGAAGGACAGGCACTGACGCAATTGTATTTAGTATTCCTGATGTCTAATGCGATAGGCTAGTTTTGAGAAGTAACAGTCAGGGCAGCTGAAATGGAGTGGGCTTGTAAAGTCTGCAATAAAAAAAGGTTTTAACTTTTAAATAATTCATAACGGTATCTTCTTTTCAGCTCTAGTGTCATCTCGCGACATACACCGTCAGGGTTTCCGTGGCGATGAAATTAATCGGTTCCATAATGTGGCGATAGATTATAATATCATTTCAGGTAGACAAATTGCGTATATAACTTTCGCTCGATTCTTTTCGCATAAAACTAAATTTTTGACTATTGAATGGCTTTAATTTGTAGCTGGGGAGGTGGACATTAGAACTGTGTAGGTGAGATATCTCTGTACGAGTATTTGAACGATGTAATACCTGAATTTCAGAACCAAGGGCGAATAAATGACAACTTTTGAGCAGAATTTTTGGCTTCCGCGACGAATTTTTTCTCCGGATAATAAGTGAGAGGATACAGACCCCATCGTAGGTAATGAACAACCTCGAAGTATTTATGATTTTTCATCTTGATAAGTTTTAAGTGCCTTTGACTGTAGTAAAGTTGAAATTATGAAAAGCAAACCTGATATACTAGAGGGTAGGAGGTGCGAAGGCTAAACTTAAACTTCTGACTCGATGATCTTCCTAAATCTGATAAGTCTCTTCAAATACTTAAGGATTTAAATATGTAAATTTGACTAACTACTCTAGTTATAAGATTTATATAAGCTTTTTAGAAATTTAACATAGTTAAAGTTACAGCTCAAGTTATATGGTTATAAGCGGACGTCAACCAATTTTTAATGCCATGTACACCGATTGTCTTCTCGGGCTTCTATATTTTCGGGCCAATTCGACTACCCACTCCGAGTTATTAGCACCGGAATTAGCGTGAATTGAAGTTTCTTGATATTTTGAATAGGAAAATGAATGTTTAAATGCGATAGAAGGTATTTGAACCGTTGCAATGGGTCTTAAGTCTAGAGTATGGTACGAGGTGATCTGGTTAAGATAAGTTTTTGGGTTTTCCGCTGTAAATTGGATCTTTTTGCTAGTGGACAGTTAGCACTTATAGGGAAATAGTAATTTCTCGAAAAGTTCAAGTCGGATTGACGTGAAAATTAGTCGCGGGGAATCTGCCCAAGTTTGAAGTCAATTTTGAACCCCGCCCCTACCAATCCCCGCGGAACCCCCGCACGCGAGTGCTGCGGGTCGTGAAATTGGGATTGCTCGTGGAGTATTGGTAGTAACCTCATAATTTTTGGAGGGTGAACCTTTTCAAGGGCTTTCTAATGGTGCTATTTTTAACTTCCGGGTACGACCGAATTTCGGTGCTTCGGGATCACCCGAGTGCGGGGAAATTGGCTTCTTTGAGTGGCCGAATGACTTCGAAATGGTAATAATATGAGAACCTGAGACCGAGTGACAAAAAATAGCCACCACGGTAAATTCTGACACTCGGATATTTCGGTTTTCGGCGCTCACGAATCCATTAAAAACTTCAAATTGCAAACGACTGCTAACGAATAATGTTAGGATAATAATTCTTGGCATGGAACTAGTTGGCACCTTACAGCTCCTAAATATTTTACCCGAGGTTATTTTGACCCCTAGAACACGGTATATGACCGGTTGTATTTTGTTTCCCTGTGGAACACACACAAGACATGTGCGAATGTACTGCTCGTATCCTATCAAGAGTTAGGTCATAAAAATTTGTGTTTATGTGCACCTGTGTATGGACTTTCCGCGACAATATTTATTTTCATCACCTTGACGCCCTCATCCATGATAATGACCCTAATTGACCGGGGAATTTTCGGTTTTTGACTGGTTTTGTAAGGGGAATTGCATGGAATGGCGTGAAAAGCACCCCGAGCCATTATTTTAGCTTTAGAGGGCTTTAATTAGTGAAATAATCATGAATGGAAAACAATGGCCTTTGAAGAACAATAGTGATACAATCAGTTCGGCGACAAACTGAAGTGCGCAAACAGATCGACAAGAATCGCAAATTTTGACGTGATGTGTTTGTTTAACGAATGGGATCCCTCCCACGGATGTCTCAGTTAGACATAAATGATTTAGATAAGATAACGTTAACCGAAAATTAGAAAGATTTAATCAGGTGATCGAGCTAAAGTTAGGAGAAAAAGAACTGAGCTAGAAAGCAGTTGGTTTAGTGGGACTAAATCTTTGAAATTAATTTGAAGTTGCAAGACCAGTCGGAGAAATATGGGAAGTTCGGTTTCTAGAAAATTCGAATGGATCACGAAAGAGTTTGAATTTAAACAAAGTTATTCGCAATAACATTCTTTCACTATTGTTGATTGCTTGAGAGATTTGTTTGAATTAGTAATGTGAGGCAGCCATTCGTATCCCTTTTAAGCTTGCTAGAGTGGACGAGGGCAAATATCGGAGAAGAGACAAGGTGGCGCTTGCTTTATCTTTTTTCTTTTTAACCTTCGGTTTGTTACCAAAATAAGGTTGATCGATCTTCTGGGCGACGAAATCCCCTCACTGTTAGCCTAGCTGAATTTCAGAAGACGACACCTTCTAAAGGGAAAAATACAAAACTCTTACAAAGAGCTTTTGAAATCTCCAGACAATTTTAGAACACCTATAACCCTGTGAGAACATGTCCTAAAACATTTTCGATAAAAACATGTCTTAAAATGATTTTAACTGTATTTTACATAGTCGTTTTTAATTTTCATTCGATGTGGTGCTATTAGTTGAATTGACATGTTTCATTCAATTATTTTGTTTATCTAGGAACAGCTGATTGTCTTTGACAAGTCAACATATTGATAACATTGTTTTTAGTCTTCTTTTTTCGTTTTGCTCATTTTCATTTCATTTGGTGATCTCTTGAGATACGTTTTATATATCGCTTTTGTCCAGGAGATCTAATTGTGAAGAAGCATAAGTTCTTATAACTTTGCTTCGATGTCTATGATGACCATATACATTGAGTTGTACACTCTTTAGAATGGTATATAATGATAGTTCCACCTTATATTAGACGATAGAAATCATTATCAACGCTGAAATGCGAATTACTATGTCTTAAATTTATGTCAACCAGTAAATTGCTCTTGACGTAAAGAGACAGAACAAAGTTATCCTCCTATTATTGCGATACAATTATTGAATCGTTCTTTAGAGTCCTGAAATTTTGTTTGACTTTTTTTAGCTGATTGAAGTCAGTTAATAATCAACTACCTCTTCAGTTCATATAGAATACATTTATTTCAGAGAGGATGGAGTGAGAATGAATGGAGGAAATATTTGGTTCCTTGAAAAGAAACAACTTAACTACAATTTGTAGTCAGTCATTGACACCAGATGTTGCGGCGTGAATAAACCACAAGAAAACCAACAACAACAACAAATTGCTCCTTACTTCAATGAATGTTTCTCTTTTCTCCTAATATTGTGTTGTAAACTAAATTTCTCTCTCATGATGGAAGTTTAGTATGAGCAATTTTCGTATTAGCTATTTTCCGTTTACAGTTTAGCTGTCCTAAATTAGAACGAAATTCTTCAAATTTTTTATGAGCTTTCTTTGTGGGTTATCCATTTTGTCATTTTGCAACAGCATAATTGTGCTAAAATTAACCCAAGTCCGAAGTTCTTCATGGTTTAGATGTTTATCGATAGTGAAAGTTGTTCGTGCCTAGTTATTGTTGTTTAGAAGACATTTATTGTCGATCGCTCTTTGCTTCATAAGCAAATCTACTATTGGATGTGATTACAGATATGCTCTAATTTGATTCACAATATTATAATCTTGAACGTTTTTCCATATTGCTTACTCCGTAA
The DNA here is from genome assembly GCF_964194025.1 of Convolutriloba macropyga. NCBI lineage: Eukaryota > Metazoa > Xenacoelomorpha > Acoela > Convolutidae > Convolutriloba > Convolutriloba macropyga. The sequence goes on along the minus strand of NC_134473.1, from coordinate 70,385,014 downwards.
ATTATACCGTTCGTTTTTATTGCTCATATTGACCGCTTCAATTTGATTGTTTAAATAAAGATGGCAGTCAAAATATCAAATGGATCCGATAACGGAGATTCGAAAGACTCGAGTCTCAATTCATCCGGATTACTGAGTTCAGAACAGTCAACCCTCACACAATCAAAGGTCAATGATGGTAATCGGAACGGACCTTTTGTAGCGTTATCAACTAACCCGGATTCGGTGCCCAAATCAACAGGGTCTGGGAGCGAAGCTGCGGCTGGTAATTCACAAGTTAACGGACTAGGTGCTAGTGATGTAAGCAATTTTGAGGAGTCTGGAGGACATGACGATAGCTCCTACTTGGCTGCGTCTTTTGGAAGTTCAACTGTGGTCTCAAATGAAGAAAGCCATGAACCAAACAGGACAATGCGATTGAGAAGCGAAACAGTAGCTAATGGGTCTGTAACAGGAAACGCCGAAATTGCGGCCTCGACCAATTCTACAGAGGCTAGTCCTAATTCTGGAAGCATTAATTCCTCAGAAACAAAATCAAATCGCGACAACTCTGTTCTGACCGATACGTCACTTGAAAGTAGCAGTGCTTCTCCACACGGAGTCCAACAATTTCCATCAGCTCAGCTTTCTGTTAGTGTCCCGAAGCAGGCGCTTTTGAACTCGCCAGCAATGGAACCAAAACTGACGGCTTCCGGGTCTGTTAGTCAGAAGTCGGGTTCAAAGCGGAAGCAAGATCCGAGGAAGGCGTCAGTGGCCAATAGTGGTAGCAAGTCCTCTGGGTCTTTATTCTCCAACATATTTTCATCTTCGTATCAGAAGATTGTGGATGATTTTGAGAAGTTGTTGGGAATGAATGGTGAGAAGAAACAGGGTATTTTGCTGACTAATTACAACTGTGCTCTACAGACGGATCCGGGATTATTAGAGCAAGGTGAGATAAGATTAGGTTTTTAATAGCCGCCCTCATCTTCTCAGCCGGCTATTATAGCGCTCCTATTTTTTTTAATAGCCGCCCTCATCTTCTCAGCCGGCTATTATAGCGCTCCTATTTTTCTTACAATTCAAAGAATTTGAATTGTATTGGGGCGCTGTCTTTTTTTTAAGATCTGTTCACACATTTTCATGATTTTTGAAGTCAAATTGGAGTAGTGATTTTGGTCACGCCGAAACAGGAAGTGGAGCGAAAAAGCGAGTGGTTTTGCGGCGTGAATTTTTATCGCTCTAATTTTAAAGTAGAGTGAGAAAACGGTGTTCGAACAAAAATTCGGTTTCTCGGGAGTGGTTTTTTGTTCACATGCGGCAATTTCACTCTGATTTTTACTGTTTTTTCGATTTTTTGGATCGGATTTTTTTCTAAATGGTTTTCCCAATCCATTCACAGCTCATTCTAGGCCTAGTTTTTTGTTTGTCCTGCTATGTTTTTTTACTTCGTCGAATAAAAAAATGTTTCGCTTTACCTCATTTTGCCGCCTTTTCAACATTTTGCGTGAAATCTTTTTGACTTCTCTAGGCTAGTTTCTCTCTTCTCTCATTCTGCTAAAAGTGATTTTGAACATCAGTTGCTTAGCAAAGCAATTCAAAATGAACAGAGTCAGTATAAAAAATTGAAGTCAGAAGTAGAAACGGGATAAACCCATAAAGCCCAATTTTAGATGCCCGCTATTTGAATGTCGTTCCTATAAGTCTTAGTTACCATCTCTAATGCCTATTGGTATTGATAGTAGCACCTGTAGCCTCTCTCTAAGAAACAGAAGTACGTTATGTTCAACTACGAAATGCCATCAAAATAAATCGGACTTTAAAAATGTTTTTGTACAAAAACTTTTTTTCAGTATCTTCTATTCTTTCAATCCAAATCATGCTTATTGGAATCAACGGCGGCTTTTTTCCGGCAATCTGCCGGGTATGTTTGTTTTTATTCGCTAAGCAGGATATGCTATCCTAGAGGCGTTTTCATTTTCCGAATTATCAGGGATATTTCGTCAGGGATAATTGTGAAGTTTTTTGATTTAGTGATGGAAAGTAACGATCGACGCTTGAAATTTTGCAGTTATAAGTTTAGTAGATTTCACAATTTTTCTTTTCGACTTCACTGTTAACAAAAAGTACGTGTATTGGTGAAGGGTAGATAGATTTTGTTAGGAAAGCTTAAGGCTGCTGCCTATTTTTTAATTTATCGATATACCGTCATTTTTTTACCGAGAATCCTAGAATCTTATAAATTTTCTCTTTTCAGGCAAGTTGTACGTGACGTCACAGGGTCTGTATTTCAACTCAATGATCCGCAGGAAACTTGTCATGTTCATCAGCTTCAGAGAAATCGAAGTACTTAAGAAACATCAGGTATGACACATCAAATCAAGATCTAAAATAAGAATTAATGCTAATATAAATTGTGTATTATAACATAAGCTTGATATAGTTTGAAAAGAAGCTGTACTTGTTCAACGTAAACTTGACTAGAGAGATGAAGCCTTGAGGAAGAAGAAAGAACGAGTGAACAAGTTATTAGAGTTAGCATGCTTGGATTCGAATTTACTATTGCCTTTTTCACTGTGGTTGCTTAGACCCGCCCCACCCCCTCAACAATCAAAAATTTTAAGGTACAGCTAAAAACAGTTCACATAGAAATGGAATGAGTATTTAGGGGTGGAATCTAATGTGTATTTGGTGGCTGGCAAATGCGCCTCAAGTACGCCCACTGTCTTTTGTCTTCATATCTTTTGCACCAAGTTCTTGTCAGTACACTACAATTGCTGACTGTGAATAAAATTGGTGTAATCCATTGAAACCTTCCGCCACATAGCTTTTCTGGTCACTTATTTAGACGGCAGATCCAAACGCTCAAAAATTTAAGTTTCAGGTTCATTGCACTTGTTTTTGGGGTATTTTTCAAAAATCATTTTGCTAATGTTCTGCAACAGGTAATGGTGGTGTTCCCCACTGCAATAATGGTGGCTAAGAAGGACGGATCCAATACAGTGTTTGCTTCCTTTGCTAGTAGGGACAAGAGCCTCACTCTCATCAACCACTACTTCAAGTGCTACCAGAAAGATCCATTCTACTTCGAAAATGGCAAAGAGGAGCTACTCTTTAAAGAGCTCAACCGAAACTACGGTTAGCATTAGTTGCTGTTTTCACATGTTCATTTTAGAGAGTTGTACAAACTTGCTTTTATTCGACCTCAGCCCAAGATCTGACGCTTTTTACTGGTAAGTGTTCCGTCGGCATAAAAAAATGTGACTGGCAAGTGTTTGATTTGAAAATTAACGTAGTTATCATAAGTCAAAAATAATAAATCTTTTTCCGAAGATAACCAGCAATAGCTTATCTCACAGACAGTTCACGCAAACAGTATTTCAATCTATATTTAAAGGGACCCACATAACCGGTTCTTCAATTCTTGTGCAACTGGCCACACAATCGGATCTCAATTTTCGGCATTTTTTACCTAATCGGGATTATTTCGTTTTGGATCAGTTGTTGCATCCTGTCAAAAGATCAAAGACTAATGTTAGACTGTGATTCTAGAACTCTCATCGAAGAGTTATGAACGAATGCATTGGTTACATGTTCCAATGATACCAAAATGAACGCGATGCTTTGAAGACTTCTTAGATCAAGTCATCCGAAAATAATTGTAGCTTAAGACATATATGAATAATATTATTCTTACATGTCTTAAGCGATAATTATGAGCAAAGATGACGAGTTTAGAAAGCTTTCCTTTGTTGACTTATTCGAGTGGCATCCCAATCTAAAATTAGATTTCGTTTTTTTATAGGACGTAAGTTCCAACCGCCAGCTGCAAAGGATTCTGACAACGACGAGAATGAAAACGAGAACAGTCCGGTAGAATCAGAGAACAGTTCTCCAGAATCAAACAATACGCGCAGCGCACAGCCTGCTGAAAGTCAAGCTGTTTACCCGAATATCCTTCATAGTGAAGCTTCAACTACAAGTGTCAATGTGGTTGCATCGAGCGCCTCTGTCAATGAAGTTCCCGAGAAGAAACCCAAGGTTCCGTCTATTTTCTCAGCATACAATTGCTTTTTTTTAATAGACAGGAAGTAGAGCAAAAAAGCGAGTGGTTTTGCGGCGTGAATTTTTTTCGCTCTAATTTCAAAGTAGAGTGAGAAAACGGTGTTGGAACAAAAATTCGCTTTCTCTCTAGTGATTTTTTATAGCTGCGAAGCTGTAAGCTGAGCGAAGCTATATTGAGGTGCTCTTGATTTTTACAATTCAAAGAATTTGAATTGTATTGGGGCGCTGTCTTTTTTTTTAAGATCTGTTCGCACATTTTCATGATTTTTGAAGTCAAATTGGAGTAGTGATTTTGGGCACGCCGAAACAGGAAGTGGAGCGAAAGAGCGAGTGGTTTTGCGGCGTGAAATTTTTTCGCTCTAAATTTAAAGTAGAGTGAGAAAACGGTGTTTGAACAAAAATTCGCTTTCTCGCTAGTGGTTTTTTGTTCACATGCGGCAATTTTACTTTGATTTTTACTGTTTTTTTTTCAATTTTTTGGATAGAATTTTTTTCTAAATGGTTTTCCCAATCCATTCATAGTCCATTATAGGTCTAGTTTTTTGTTAAGTCAATGAAAATTCTTTGAATTGTACGTCAGGACTTGTCCTGCTATGTTTTTTGTTTCGTCGTCTGACGCTTTTTTTTTCGTTTTACATTTGTTCACAAAGCAAAGCTGAAAAAGTCAAATTTTCTGAATGACTTCTTCCTCTCACTAACGGCATTTGCGCACGTGACGTCATTTCTGACTCGTTTTAGCAAAAGTTTTTAGGTTATTTGCGTGATTAGATTTTGATCATACGTGACTTACCTCACTCAATAAAATGACTTTTGCACTTTAAAACTTAAGTTTAATTTGAATTTGTTTAAGGTCAACGGAACTCATATGTGCAGTAAAGGTCCCTAATAAGAGGCTTCTGTGGAAGGAATTTTAACAAGCGTTATTAATTTATCGCTGAATGTTTTTTTACCTAGTTTTTTGAGCGGCGTCGATTTTTTTTTCAATTTAGATCTGTATCTGTTTCTATCTCTATTATATGGCACGCAGGTTTATTCTTTCGCAGCTATTCCGGCAATCTGCCTGCTATGTTTGTTCACATGCTGCAATTTCTTTTTGGTTTTTACTTTTTTTTCAATTTTTTGGATCGGATTTCTAAATGATTTTCTCAATCGATTCAGTTTTTTTTGATTGAACCAAAATTTTTTTGTTTGAACCAAAATTCCATTTCTCGCTAGTCGCGTTTTTTTCTAATGCGGCATTTTGACATTGATTTTGTTTTTTAATCTGATTTTTTCAGAAAGGATTTTCTCAATTCTTTTTTAGTCCGTTATAGGTCTAGTTTTTTGTTTACTCAATAAAAATTCTTTGAATTGCACATTAGGACTTGTGCTGCTATGTTTTTACAATTCAAAGAATTTGAATTGTATTGGGGCGCTGTCTTTTTTTTAAGATCTGTTCACTTATTTTCATGATTTTTGAAGTCAAATTGGAGTAGTGATTTTGGTCACGTCAAAACAGGAAGTGGAGCGAAAAAGCGAGTGGTTTTGCGGCGTGAATTTTTTTCGCTCTAATTTTAAAGTAGAGTGAGAAAACGGTATTTGAACAAAAATTCGGTTTCGCGGTAGTGGTTTTTTTCACATGTGGCAATTTCACTCTGATTTTTACTGTTTTTTCGATTTTTCGAATCGGATTTTTTTTCTAAATGGTTTTCCCCAATCCATTCACAGCCTTTCTAGGCCTAGTTTTTTGTTTGAATTAAATTTTCATTTCTCGCTAGTGGTTTTTTGTGTTCACATGCTGCGTTTTGACATTGATTTTTTTTCTTATTTTTATCTGATTTTTTTAAAAAATTATTTTCTCAATTAATTCATTGTCCATTCGAGGTCTAGTTTTTTCTGTTTAGTAAATGAAAATTCTTTGAATTGTACGTCAGGACTTGTCCTGCTACGTTTTTTTATTTCTTCGTCGAGATTTTACGACCATATGACGTCACAACCACATCAAATTTGCTTTTTGTTCATTCGATTATGCAATATCATTTTTAAATCTAAGTGGAGCGAGATTTTTTTTTTGGCTCATTCGCGTGATTAAATTTTTGGTCACACGTGACTTACCTCACTCTCAAAAATGACTTCCTCTCTCTGAAATTGACTTTTTTAAATTTAATTCAAAGAGATAAGGTCAAGTGAGTCAATGTCACTTTAATTGAAGGTTATTTAAATGCAGCTAATAGAAGCTGCAATAAGTTATACAGATTCATTATCAAAATATAACATCTCAGCATTTAATGAAAAATTTCTGATTTTGTTCGTCTCCTTTTACTATCTTTTTGAGATTGCAGATCTACAAAGCTATTGGGGCTATTTTCTGACAATCTGCGAGCTATGTTTTTTAAATTGTTTTTTGTTCACGTTATATTATAAATGAGGAAAGAATCTTTTAACTGGATGCACTGCAAATATTTATGATACTGGTTTTTTTTTAATAACTCACGTTATCATCACAAAGAATAGATGACTTTAATTGGGAAAGAGAAAAATTCAGTATGAATTGAATTTTGCATTCAGTTTTCATTATAGCTGCGAAGCTGTAAGCTGAGGGGCGCTGTGTTGCGGTGCTCTTAGTTTTTTATTACAATTCAAAGAATTTAAATTGTATTGGGGCGCTGTCTTATGACTCAAGAGGAGTATTGGAAAAGTCTTTTTTTAATCAATTTCATTGGAGTGAAATTTGAAGCAGGAAATGAAAAACGTGAAAAAATGTGGAGCTACTTTGCTGCCGAACAAAATGAAGAGTGGAGCGAAAAGAGAGCGGCTTTTTTCATATTGCTGTTTTCTAGAGCGAGAAATTGTGGTGTGAAAAAAATTTCTCTAAGCCGGCGAAATTTTTAAAGCCGTGCGGCATTTTAAAGCAGTGTTTTTCAATTTTTTGGTTAACAGGTTCGGTTATGATTTTGTTAAAATTCAAGTCTAGTTTTGCTTGTGTTTTGAAGGCTTCTGGAAATTCATTTGAATTTATGCTAATTCGGTGGTTTTTCATTTATTTTGCTGATTTTTGGGTTAGTTTTTGCGATTTTTTAACGATTATTTTCTTTCCTTCCTTAGATTCTTATTGAGAAGAGCCCTATTACTTGATCAATTTTTAGATAACAAGTGGTTAGAGTTTTGTGGACATGAAATAGTTTTTTTTGTTTTTTAGACAAGTTTCTTAGCCTATTATGACTTGCCTATTGTTTTACGAATATCTGGATACCCTATTGGCTGAAATTTTGTTTGGAATTTGAGCAAAGGAATTTCTGTTTCCAGTTTTTTAGTTTGTAAGAGCTTATTTTTCATGAGGTGGCTTCAAGTATTTCTGAAAATTTCTCATAAGTGGTTATTGTAGGTACTAGTTGTTTTGATGAAGTAATTTTGGCAGAGATAGTTATTTCCGGATCTCAATTTATGACATAGTTCGATCCTTTTTTCCCATATTTTAACAGATTTGATTTTCCTGTTTTTACTTTTTCGTTTTATAATTTTGCTTCAAGATAATCATAAATTAGTGGAGGCACGTTTTGTCTGACGAGTAGTTGGATGGCGTTTACATGAATGGATTTCCTCTTCGAATCGTTTCCGGAATTCTTCTGGCTATGTTTTTTTTAAGATCTGTTCACATTTTCATCTTTTTTGAAGTCCATCTGAATTATTTTGGTCACGCCTAAACAGGAATTGGAACGAGAAAGCGAGTGGTTTTGCGGCGTGAAATTTTATCGCTCTAATTTTAAAAGGGTTTCTTGTTCGCATGCGGCATTTTCACTTTGATTTTTTCTTTTTCAATTTTTTGGATTGGATTTTTTTTAAATAGCCGCCCTCATCTTCTCAGCCGCCTATTATAGCGCTCCTATTTTTTTTTACTTCGTCGAGTAAAAAATGTTCCGCTTTACCTCATTTTGCCGCTTTTTCAACATTTTGCGTGAAATCTTTTTGACTTCTCTAGGCTAGTTTCTCTCTTCTCTCATTCTGCTAAAAGTGATTTTGAACATCAGTTGCTCAGCAAAGCAATTCAAAATGAACAGAGTTAGTACAAAAATGGATGTCAGAATTAGAAACGGGATAAACCCATAAAGCCCAATTTTAGATGCCCGCTAGTTGAACGTCGTTCCTATAAGTCTTATTTACCATCTCTAATGCTTATTGTTATTGATAGGAGCCCCTGTAGCCTCACTCTAAGAAACAGAAGTATGTTAACTACGAAATGCCATCAAAATAAATCGGACTTAAAAAAATGTTTTTGTACAAAAATCTTTTTTTTTCAATATCTTCTGTTATTTCAATCCCAATCATGCTTATTGGAATCAACGGCGGCTATTTTCCGGCAATCTGCCGGTATGTTTTTCTAAAGCGTCCTTCCAATCAGTTCATAGTTCATTTTAGGCCTAGTTTGTTGTTTGAACCAAGTTTCCCTTTTCGCTAGTGGTTTTTTCATTTTGACATTGATTTTTAGTCAATGAAAATTCTTTGAATTGTACGTCATTTCTTGTCCTATGTTTTTTGTTTCGTCTGACGCTCTTTTTTTCGTTGTACATTTGTTCACACAGCAAAGCTGAAAGTTAAATTTTCTGAATGAACTCTTCCTCTCACTAACGGCGTTTGCGTGCGCGACGTCATTTCTCTCTCTCTCTCTCTCTATCTCTCTAGCAAAGATTTCAAGATCATTTTCGTTATTAGATTTTGATCATACGTGACTTACTTGACTCAATAAAATGACTTTTGCACTTTAAAATTTATGTTTAGTTTGAGTTAGTTTAAGGTCAAAGAAACTCATATGTACAGTGAAGGTCCCTAATCAGAGGCTTCTGTGGAATGAAATTTAACAAGCTATAATAATTTATCGCAGAAGTTTTCACCTAGCTTTTTGAGCGGCGTCTTTTCAATTTAGATCTGTATCTGTTTCTATCTTGATTATACGGCACGCACGTCTATTCTTTCGCAGCTATTCTGGCAATCTGCCGGCCATAAATTTGATAATAAACATCTGACCTGAAAAGGTCAGATAAAGCTTTGACCTGGATTATTAATTGCTCTCAAACAAAGTTTGTAGCAATTATATTAATCATGTGGTCTTTTTTGTGAGAATTTTTGCTTGACCAATTTTTTTGGCCCTCAAAAACGGGTAACGCCTGGAGGTCATTAAGTTCTTAGCTTTGCACCTTATTAGTCTCTAAGAATGCGATTCAACAAAACTGTTTTCAGGAGACTATTTGTGTCCCTAAAAATTTGTGTCCCACACCCCCACCCCCACTCAGCTCACTCCCCTGAACCCAAATGCTAGCATCCTTCAACCTCAGCGGGCTATTACCGCTCGCTGGTCGTTTAAGAGTAGTTCGCTGGTCGTTTAAGAGTAGTTCGCCCGACGTTATTCGGTGGTGTTTTTGAGCTTTTTTTTGTAATTTCCGCGAAACGATATCCGGGGCTAAATTGTTCTCATGACTTTTTACAATTCATTGTTCGTTTGTCTTTTTACAATTCGTTGTCCGAGAGAAAAGTTCTGACTTTTCTTTAGAAATGAAATGTTTTATTGCTGCAAAGCTGTAAGCTTAGTGTAGCTGTTTTGGGGTGCTCTTGATTTTCTCGGACTCGAAGAGGAATGTTGGTATTCTAAAAATTTTTAACTGGAGCAAGTGTGTTCATGACTTGATTTTTTGATTACTTAGTTTTTGACTTCTGTTTTAGAACTTTGCCTTAAGTTTTGGAACTTTGAATTTTAACAGTAGCTTGGTTTTAATATATATTGATAAGGAACTATTGGTTGTTCCAGGAACTCATATTGAAGTTCGAAAGGTCTTTCCCCCTCTCCGCACGTACATACCTACCCCTTTATGCTTTTTGCGTGATCTAATTTGGAATCATTCAATGCGATAGCGCTGAGTGGTTAAGGCGTCCGACTTTAACCAGGGCGATTGAGGGTTCGAACCTCTCCAATGTCAAAAGTTATGCACCAAAAAAACTTTTTCTTGGGTTAAACCCCCTTTAATTTAAATTTACCTGCCTGTCACGACTAGATTTTGACCACGCCTGACTCACCTCACTCTACAAAATGATCTTTGAACCTCAAAAACTTCATTTTTTTTAAAAAAAAATTGGTTAAGTTTAAATTTAACAAGCCTTGTGAATTCTTCGCTAAAAGTTCCCACAGTCTTTTAAGAGGTGCGGACAACTTTTTCAACCCATTTCTATTTTTTTCAATCTGTATTTTATGGCATGCAAGTCTATTTTGCTGGTATTCCTGCTATCTGCTGGCTATGTTCTTCTTAAATCAGTTTTGGCTTGGGATTGCGTTTTGCGAGTTGTTCCAGTAGTTATTTCAAATCTAGTTCCTTTTGGCTGAATACGACTGTATGTTTTTTCCAGGATTTCCCTGACTGTGTCTTTTCACGATTTTTTGAATTCAAATTTGAGGGGTGATCTTGGTCACGCCTAACCTAATAAGTGGGGCGAAGAGGTGGGTGGTTTTGCGGCTTGAAAGGTTTAAAGTCAGCCATTGACATCAGTCGGCTATATGAAACGAAGGTCAAGATATGCTGCAGGTTGATGTCAGGGTAGATGTTCCTCAGACAGAGAGACCCCAGACGCAAAGACGAGTTGGCCCCAGACGCAAAGAAGTGGATACAAGTTTGGAAGTTGTGACGGCAGAAATCAAGGCAAAGACACTCACACGCGAAGAGGGGTAAGTAAATGTTCTCTTAAAAATAGAGGATTTTTAATTGAGGAAAATATTGTTCTAGAAAGCGTTCTTTACTGCAAATTTTGTTAAATTGTGATCAATTATGAATTCGCATCTTTCGATTCTTATATTTTTTTTATCATTGTGTTGGCATTTAACAGATGATATCAGATGTTATTCGGCAGAAACGTGTCCGTCATTAGTTAATGATTTTGAATGGTTTTTATTCTCTAAATCTTCAAAGAGCTTTTATAAATCATTTTTCGAAGCATATTTTTGTGTAATATGAACTTTGTACGTACTCAGAATAAAGGCTTTTCTTTTATGAGTGATTAGTTCTACGCACTTTTATTACTACTAGCTCTGTTCGTAAATTTGTGCTAGCTCTTTCCAATTCTTCTCAATTCTACTTTCTGTTGAACGTATGAAAATGCTACTAGAGGTCACTGAAGTTCAAGTGGCTGAGTTGTTTTGCTGGTAATTGATAGATCTGACTTTCAACAACGGAAAAATTCGAGTTTATTATTAACTTACTACTAACAAGGTATTAGAATTTCGGTGTTTCGGTAAATCCTATCTTTGCTATTTTGTAAACATTTGTGGCAGTTGAAAATAGTAATTGTTAAAACAATTGACGCTGTAACACCTATGCTTCGCCGTAGTTGAAGAATTTTGTCATTCCTATAATTCAAATGTTGGACTTTTCCATTTGTTCCCCCATCCAAGTACGTTATGCACTCTTTTCCAGTTACCGAGTACGTGTCGATACACAGTGAATCATTATTAATAGCCGCGTCAACAATCTCCCTGGAGAGCTCCCGAATCTAGTATGTTGACAGAGCTTTAAGCATGTGCACGATATCGATGTTGACACAGGTATTCAATGTAGCTATTGCTTTTTTTTTTCAAGTTACATCTAAGCTCATATGAGGTGTAAATATGTCAAGAAATGAAAGGCCGCCTTTTGCAAGAAACAAAATAACTTGAAAACATCTCCAAAATTTGATTGGAGTTTCCAAGAGCTTTTCAATGCTGCCTTTTCTTGTGTGTCTCTGCAATCATGCGGTCAAAGTTGACTAAGCAAAAAAGTCGCCAACCTCGAAATAAATTTTTTTAAGGTCGAAGCAATGAATTTCTTGGTTAGATATCAATTTTAAGTTACAATGTTGAATTTTGTTTAATTAGACAAATCCTATAAGTGCAAATTAATTTCAAATATCTTTGCGACTGCAGAAATTTAGTGCTGCAACACGTATTATACTAATTATTATAAAATTGTTATGAGCTTTTTAATTGCTCTTGAACGCAGTTCATAGCAATTATTGTAAACGTGTGTCTTTTTTAATGCAAATCTTTCGCTTGACAATTTTGCGCTTTTCTTCTAGAACATTCGTTGACTTCTCAAGTGAATTTTTCACGCTTTCGTTCATCATTTTTGAGTGATCTCTAGTGCTCGGTCGATTTGTCGGTTTGTGTTTATATGTACTAATTAAAATCATTATTCGGATTATTGCGACTTTTCGAGCCATCTGACAACGATATTCAGAGGATATTAGTTGTATGAACTGGTTCAATCGGTGACTCAAAGGAATGCTTTAGTTTATTGTCGAGCATTTCAATATTGTACCAAGAATTTGATCAGAAGGGTGAGGCATTTCAGTTCAAAATAGCCGAGATTGATTGAAATTTGTAGTTCACGGTAAACAACTCAGGTGATCGAATGACTACATTGACAAACAATGTTGATTATCAGCAAATTTGCCACTTAGTCTTTACTGTACATATGTTCAGCACTGCGTTCTTGAAATTTGGACCAAATAGTTTGAAGTAATGATTGGTCCGGCCAAATTCCAAATTGATACCTAGAATTTTTGGTATTAGCTAAATGCTTCTTATCATATGGCACGCGTATAAGCGTAAACGACTCAGTAAAGATATGCCTTACTCTCATCATTACCGATCCTCGTACTCCAAGAAGAGTCACAAATTTGATAGCTCCAGTTCAGATGTGAATGTAAAGAAGACTGGCAAGGACGATCCCGATAATTGTGAACTTGTCAGGAGAAATTCGCGACAGCGGTCTGTCAGATATGGATCCAGGGCAAAGCGGTGGGTGTTAGTAATATATTGTTGAGATGAGTGTTGCAAGAGGGTAAAAGTCAAAAATTGATGTTCTTGTACTACATAAATTCATTCAAAGCGTTTGAATAGCCGAGTTGCTTACGCCAAGGCTTTACTATCAAGCTTTTTTAAATAAAGTGTTAGTATGTCGGTTTCTTCCATTGTTCCTACAAAGTTATACAAAGTATTTGAGTCCTTTTGAATTTTTTTCTCAACGACTTGATTTATTTTGGTCAGTCTTTTTATGCGAGATTTCGTGACTGGAGTAGTTTCCGTTTTTAATTTTTAAAGGATACTGAGCTCAACTTCATTTTGATTGGCAGAATTTTTTCAGTGAAGATTGCCTTAAAAATGAAGTTCCCCAGAGTGTAGTGTTTATATGCAGTTCAATTGAGCTGATCGGAGAAAATGTACCATATGTCGCTGCGTTTTGATTTTTTTTAGTTTGTAGCGTTTGAATGTTTCAAAACCGCTTTGTAACGAAATAGCTTTTTCAACTTTTGGTACAATATTTAATTTTTCTGTGAAGTAACTATCATGACAGAATAGCAATGGTGTCGTTCTGTAGTGACGAGTTGACGAACCCGCTGAACATTACAAACCCATCCTCAACCCGGCCTGTCTTCATCGAAGATGAGGATGATGAAGAGAATGATCACCCGGAACCCGCGATTGCCTCCTCGGACATTGAGGAGGTGCAGTGCCATTGTAGTGTACATGACAAGAAGAGCGACTATACCATGTACCTAGACAATGTCTACTACATCAGTGTGGACAGTGCTTTCAACATGCTTTTCATGAAGAGCGACTTCTATCATCAGGTAATGTTGTGGAGAGGAAGCGATTGATTTTAATGTGTTACCATAAGTTAGAAAGAAAGAAAGAATCATTTTAGTTATTGTGATACAAATCAACAATAAGCGAGGATAGATAACGAGATCATTCGGATCTGCTATTTCAATCTGCCACTAATTACAAATTAACAATAATCTTTTAACATGTATAATGGATTATATAACTAGCGCCATTTCTAAATTCAGTGCATCTCGAACTAACAAACAATTAGAGTAGTATTAATGATATGTACTTCTAAAGACATTAATGCGAAGTCAAACGAGGAGAGAAATTTGTTACTATAAACGATTGACTAGTCATCCAGAGATTGACTGCTCATCATTTTGCAGTCGAGGTAATTTTTTGATTTTCAAATAATTAAGATTCTTATTTCTATTCGAATATTAATCTTGTTAGTTCATAATTATTGACTAAATAGGAGTTGTTTTTTATTTGGTGTCAAAAATTGGATATTTTCTTTCCAGAAGACAAATCCAAGTCTGATGAAATAACTCTAATTTTACTCAGTCTGTTATAAAGTTTAGCACCTCGATACCAAATGGAATTTTGATCTTTGGTTTACAAAGGGGCTCTTCTAACAATTTCAGATCGTAACTTCTGAGGATTACCCTTACACAGTATTGTTTAAAAGTGAAAAGATAATTGCAAAAATCTTAAGTGTGTTGACTGTTTATAGCTTTCAGAACAAATTTGAGAAGTTCTTAAATATGTAGCTCATAAACGGTTAAGATTGAATTCTTCGCAATTAAGTCGTTGCAGTGATCGCTTTTTATCTGAAGTGAATAAGCGTAATTATCTTTTTTGTAAAAGAGAGATAGGTTTTAAAGATGAGTAGCTGCAGCAGTTGAGAACGTCACAAAAATACGTAGGAAGTTTATGCTTTTGCTGGTTTTGAAGAGCCATGTCAAGTAGTGTTGCGATCTCTTCACGCTTTTTTCGGCTTTTTCACGTCAGTGAGAAGTCAAATTAGAGTGGTGATTTTGGGCACAATGAAATAGTAAAGGGAGCGAAAAATCGACTAGGTTTGAGGCGTGACTGTTTTCAAAATTCCTTTAAAGTGGAGTGAGAAATTGGTGTTTGAGCAATTTGGGGGTTTTTGAGATGGTTTTTTTTTCAGATGCGTCAATTTGATTTCTTTTCAGAGTTTCCTCTCCTTCAGTGCTTTTAAGACGGTACATATGTGCTCTAATTGTGCCTACTTGCCTTTGCTTGAATTCATTAAGGGAAGCTAAAAGTTTTTATGACTTCACTATTGTCATAAAATATTAGTGAATTTTAGATTTTGCCACCTTTTTTAAAATTATCTGTTGTCTTATCACTTAGTATCATCAATGACAGGTTTGATTGGTTGCTAATGAGGCATAAATGAAATTAATTAACGGCTCGAGTTAATAGCTAGTGGTTTTCATGACTTTGACACTACGTTTTTTCAAAAATTTTGAGTGAATTTTTGAGTTCAAGTATTTATCGTACTTTTTGATGTCATATCATTTAATCTCATTGGGGACAGGTCTGTGATGCTGCTAATAGGGTTTCCGTTTATGGACTCAATCGTTTTTGTTCAAAGCTAGTGATTTCTATGACTTTGACACTAATTGTTATCAATAATCTCGAAGTCTTTGAGTTTTGCGAGTTTGTCTTTTCAACGTTGTCGTCTTAACTTAGTGTCATTATCGGCAGGTCTCATTGGTTGCTAACAAGGCTTCAATTAAAGCAAGTCATTTGATTTCATAGCTATTGCTTTTTGTGACTTATACGCTTGTTCGGTTTTGAAAAAAGCCTAGTGATTTTTTTGTTTTGCTAGTATTTGTACTTATCGCTGTCTTATCACTGATTCTCGTTGAATACAGGTCTCAACGGTGGTCATTGAGCAATCAATTAATGAATATAATTGTTTCCTTCAGAGCTGTTGCGTTTTGTGACTTTTATACTAAGTGTTCTTAAAAAATATTCAACGAGTTTTATTGCCATTTTTGGTTATTTTTTTAATTTATGATTTAATATTAATGAGAGGACCCATCACCATTTAATGACCGGTTGCTAATCAGAAGTATAGGAATATAGTTGGCAGTTTAACTTCTTAGCAGTTATTTTTTGATGTTGATCCTGTCTTTTCAAAAAATAAAAGTTGCATTTTTAGTCTTGCTTAGTTTTGTTGTTCTGGTGTTTTTTTTATAGGTTAGTCTCATTACTAACAGCTCTCATTTGCCTTTTAAAGCGGAGTAAATGATTGTCAGGTCACAAATTAATACATTTTTGAATTGTATTTCAGGACGTGTCCTATGTTTTTTAATTCCTCGTCTCCATCGATGATTCTTGCGACCCGACTTCTTGGAATATACTTTTTCAATATGTGATTTCTACTGCTTTGCAGGTAAAATTTGTAAGCGTTAGGTCATTTTTCCTAATTTTTGTTCAATTGCGTGACTTGCCTCACTCAAAAAAATGATTTCTGAACTCGCTTAATGAACTTCAAATTTTATGAACATTTACTTAAGGTCAATAGTGTGCATCTAAGTAGTGCCAAACGTATATACCCTAATTCTTGAGTATTAGAGTCTTGAGCTTTTGATTTTGAATATTATTTTTGAAAAGGTTCTATTAAGGCTTTTTCTTTATAGAGCGTATGTGTCTCATTAAAATGACAGTCCGAATCTAACCCAAAAAGTCTATTGCTCTATTAAAAAGCTGGTGGTCGATCTGTCAACCTTATTTCTTTAGTTGTTTCAATTCATGGAAGGCAACAAGCGTCTATCGCGGCTATTTTCCGGCAATCTGCCGGCTAAGTTAAGGCTTTATCAGAAGGCTGACTGAACAGAAATGTTTTTTTTTTGAGACTGAGACACAAGTCAACTAAAAAACAGTTATTCGCAAATCACCAAAAATTCACTTTTAATTTCTAGAGAAATCAAAGTCGGAAAACCAAAAAAGTTCTTATGTGCACATACGTTTCAGAAAGAAGCAGCTAGGATTTCTTGTTATTGAGAACAATTTACACATCGTCAAAAGACATTAATTGCAATGTTTATTAATGTTTTAAAATTTAAAACCCAATATCTAACAGAAGTTTAAAGCTCATGAATACATTAAAAGGTTTCATTTATACAAGATCAAAATTCCAGTCGGGTTTTCCAAAAATTGGCCTAGTTGAGAAAGCCAAATATAGTCAAAATTCAAGAATATTTTAAAATTTTGCGAAAGTAATTAATTAATTAGCGTCTATTGCGTATCTACCGTTTGCTATCAACCGATAAAAAATTTTAACGGATCATAATAAAGTTGTCATTTTTAGGTGCTAAAACGGAGAGACGCTACAGACTTCAAGTGTGGAAGTTGGCAGAATGTACCCTCGGAGGGGAGTGTTTCTGGGGGAGGCGGAGGGGAGTTAAATGGGAGAGGAGGCAAGAAGAAACAGCAGAGGGAACTGACTTATGTGATGCCCACCAACTCCAATGTACCCATAGCACCCAAAACTGTCGCTTGCACTGAAATGCAGTACGTCGATCCTGCTGAGTTTATCGAGAAAAAGGTACAAGTGGCTTTTAATCAATCAGATTTTTTTTTACCCGTTACTCGAAGAAGTTTAAACTATTCATCAGGATATTAATCTATTTGTGTTCAATAATCTAATATTATGATTAGCATTTGTCACAAATATGCTTTGATCAAACTTGAATTCACAATATCAGTTTTGTTGCAAAAAGAATTGTAGAAAATAATTTAATCTGGGTTAGTTTACCCGTCATGGCTTTAAACGTGATTATTCATGATGATGATGATGATGATGGAGGTTTTAGCACTTTTTCTGATCTCAAAAGTGCATGAATAAGAATCAGTAGACCTGGCAAAAAAGCATCGTTTTTAGCATCTGCTTGAACACTTTGTAATTTAGTTCGTTTCTAAGAAAACTCGGCAGGCCATTCCAGAAGAGGCATCCACTGTTCTCGAAAGCAGCTTTTTGGAATTTTGTTTTACCAGCAGGCACCCTAAACATTTCACGACTATTTGGGTTAGCAGAGTCCACATTAAGTCGGAACAGACTTTGCAGATACGCTGGGGCATTTTGTTTTTCACCTTGTGCATAAGACAGCCTACTTTAAACTGAATTCGCTGTTTAATTGGTAACCATTACAGCTATTTCATCAGCTGTGTTGCTCTTGTTGAACGAGGTTTTCCAAAAATAAAGCGTACTGCGGCATTCTGAACTTTCTGAAGCTTTTCAGTCTTTTTTCAGGTAGGCAGTATTAATATGCATTACAATAGTCAAGTCGCGATAGACTGTAGCATCTGACAAATAAATGACTATGAATCCTGATTATGAATCATTATGAATATTGGAATTTATCTCTAACCTAGAGTGAACGAAAACGTTTACGACGGCCTGTGTGAGTGAACAAGCTAATGTGAGCTATTTGGCTGATAACTTTAGATGTGAACCGCTGTTTCAATTTATAACTGCCACTGTGAACGTTTGAAAATATCAAAAACGGATGGCTTTATTCTACCTGCAGGAAAGAAACTGAAATATCATTATTATAGCTGCGAAGCTGTAAGCTGAGCTGAGCTCTATTGCCGTGCTCTTGGTTTTTACAATTCAAAGAATGTGAATTGTATTGGAGCTGAGCTGAGCTCTATTGCCGTGCTCTTGGTTTTTACAATTCAAAGAATGTGAATTGTATTGGGGCACTCTTTTTTTTAAGATCTGTTCACACATTTTCATGATTTTTGAAGTCAAATTGGAGTTGTGATTTTGGTCACGCCGAAACAGGAAGTGGAGCGAAAAAAGCGAGTGGTTTTGAGGTGTGAAAATTTTTCGCTCTAGTTTTGAAGTAGAGTGAGAAAGCGGTGTTTGATCAAAAGTTCGCTAGTGGTTTTTTTGTTCACATGCGGCAATTTCACTTTGAATTTTAATGTTTTTTCAATTTTTTGGATCGGATTTTTTTTCTAAATGGTTTTCCCAATCCTTTCATAGTTCATTCTAGGCATAGTTTTTTTTTGAACTAAATTTCCATTTCTCGCTAGTGGTTTTTTGTTCACATGCGTGATTTTGACTTTGATTTTCTGTTTTTTATATTTTATTGATCTGATTTCTTTTGGAAATGGTTTCCCCAATCCACTCAGTCCCTTCTAGGTCTAGTATTTTGTTTATTCAATGAAAATTCTTTGAATTGTATGTCAGGACTTGTCCTGCTATGTTTTTTATTTCGTCTAACAGATTTTTGTTTCGTCTTACCCTGACTTCTTGGAATTGACTTTTTCAATGACTTTTACTGCTTTGTAGTTAAAATTTGTGTTCGTGACGTCAAAATTTGTGTTCATGCTATGTTCTTCATTTCGTCTGACGCTTTTTTTCGTTTTACATTTGTTCACGCAGCAAAGCTGAAAAAGTCAAATTTTCTGAATGACTTCTTCCTCTCGCTTAGGGCGCGCATGACGTCATTTCTCGTTCTCTCTCTAGCAAAGATTTTATGATTATTTGCGTGATCAGATTTTGATCATACGTGACTTACCCCACTCAATAAAATGACTTTTTCACTTATGTTTAATTTGAATTTGTTTAAGGTCAAAGGAACTCATATGTGTAATAAAGGTCCCTAATAAAAAGGCTTCTGCGCAATCAATTTTTAACAAGCTTTATTAATTTATCGCTGAATCTTTTTTACATAGCTTTTTGATCGGCTTCGATATTTTTTTCAACTTGTATCTGTATATGTTTCTATCTCTATTATACGGTACGCATGTCTATTCTTTCGCAGCTATTACGGCAATCTGCCGGCTATGTTTGGCATGGATCCGAGTTCTTATAGATCAGCAGCAGTCGGGAGAAGTTAGGAGCAGTAATTTTGAGAAGTTCCTTAAGAATTGATAAAACTATATTTAACCTGCCTCTGCTCCATTAGATATTTTTATCTGTTTACATGTCATTTATTTTTTAAAGCTGTACAGTGCTCATGCGACGGTGCGCAATCACAGCAAGTTCAGCGACAGTTTCATCATCCACACCAAGTACTGCCTGACTAGAAACAGCAGACACAGATTCAGATTGCAGCTCTTCTCAAAGACAGAGTTCGTCAAGTGGGTCATGATGAAGGACATCATCAGGGAGCAGGTTGAGATTGGAATGAGGAACCATTGCGAAGTAAGTACTTTGACCCCCCCCCCCCTTGGTCGACTGGCCAGTTTTGGATCCACCTTTATCCTCAAAATAAATTTTTGTGCTAAGCGTATATGAACAAAGTAATGAGTGTTTTAGCATTGAAAACGCTGTTGTTCATATAGCCTATCGAGTGGAGGGATAAATCCACCGAATATCCACTACATCTTACGTATATCTTTATGAAGAATTTGAAATATCATCAGTCATAGATGACTATGTTCTACCGAGAGAATAAGCAAATCCGAATCTTCTATGCTAGCAATCTAACCGCACGTCCTTTTGGTTTCCGATTTTAGTTGAACCTTAACGCTTTAATTCCGCCTTATTGAAATTATCGCATCTAGAATGTACTTCTAAATTCACTATTCTCATAAAGTATAAATGTAAACTAAATCGATGCATTATTATAACTTTTACGGCCTACATCCTTTTTAATTTCGAGACTACTAATCTGACTTGATTACAGGAAATCCGCTAAATTTCGGCGGATGTGTTATTGCGTTCAATGCAACTACAATTGACTTTCGGTTAATTTGGTTAGTTTTTGTTAGCCACAATTAGGTTATCGAAGCTATTAAACCTTAGTTCATTCAACAACACAGACCCAAGGGTAAATCATCAATTGCTGTTACTTGTTTCTTTTTGCCAATAGCATCATTTGAAAACCCTTAGTAAACCCTTAGTCGGTTTTGTTCTGACTGCATTTTGTGGTGATCTGAAAGCCAAGTTGGTTTTCTTCTTGCTGTTATTCTATTTTTGTTATTTTAAGTCTTTGTTAGCTATAAAGTACAAGTTTAATGGTTATTGCCGGTACTCTACCGATTGTTTTTGCATAATTGTCATTTTTTCTGACCAATTTGTTTCTGTCTCCGAGTTCTTCGATCATGTTTATACATATTTTTCGTTATCTAAATTTTGTTTTTAAAGCTTGGTATGCTTTGTTGACTCTCAGAGGTTGGCAGTGTGATAATTTTGGTTGTCGAGATTTCAGTGCATTCAATTCTCTCGATTGTATTGGAAATTGTCCTGCTCTTTCTTTTTAAATCGCTTTATGATTTGTTCACGTTATTTGTTTTAATCAGATTTACAATGCCAAAAGTGTGCAGATCCGGACATTCCTACTTAGCCAGAAGTTGACTTCCGTTGGTTTTGTCATTTTAAAACGTACGCGTTTCGTGTTTTAAGTAATGGTTAATTCTCCCGACGTTAGTAGGTTATGTTGATAACCTCAGAAGTTCTCAGTGACTCTGCTTGAAGTCACTGAGAACTTCTGGCGTTTATCGAAAACCGCGAAGCGGTTCGAGATATTGAGTCAGAATTTCGAAGTGACTTATGCAGAGTCATTTAACCATGCTTAAAACACGAAACGTTTTAAAATGTCGGAAGTCAACTTCTGGCAAAATAGCAACTTCTGGCATTTTAACTTCTGGCACTGCAGACTTTCGGCATTTTAAAATGTGCACGTGAGTGTTTTAAGCATTGTTCCGCGACTCTGCAGAATTCACTTCGAAATTCTGACTTGATATCTTGAAACGCTTCGCGATTCGTGAGTCACGTAATGAAAACTTAGAAACAGTCGCATTATTACGCAAAATATTGAATACGGTCGAGGTCAGAGGAGCAAAATCAAAACGAACTGGATAAAGCCGGCTCTTTAAGTTATTGTGTACTAGGTTTGTCATAGTGCACTAGCGTAAATGCGTATTTGTATAAGTGTTGAGCTTATTGTTCTGCAGTTTACAATCGTGATAAACTGGTTGCACTAATTTAGAACACCTATTGACACATCCTGTTTCAAATACAATGTTGGTCAATTGGATTAACGGGGTTTACTTCCCGGCAGTGCCTGAATTTGTATTACGAATCAGCACATAAAATTTAGCTGCTTCCGGTAATATTAATTAGTAATTATACAATCTCAAACGAAGATTGTATCAATCAAATTTGTCCTGTCTGTCTTTTTTTAATGCAATTTTTTGTTTGACCAATTTTTCGTCTGACGCTTTTGACTTTTCGTCCTCAAAAACGGGATAGATATGTAGCGCCCAGAGGGCATTAAGTGCTCGTAGAGCCTTTCAGCTCAAACTGTTTTGGAGACATACGGTGAAGGGCGGTTCTTAGACGTTGAAGACCCCTCCACTCCTGACCCCCCACTATTGTCCCCATGCGCTGTTACCCCCACCCACCTCACTGTTACCCCCCATCAGACCTCGGTGCCCCCCCCCCGTTTCTAGCTACTGACGAACAACCACTCACTGAAAATGTTTGACATTTTATTATTTTTAACGGCCCCAGGTGTGAAGGAAGCTCATCTAAGTTTTAATAATAGGTTACTGCTTAGTTTCTTGTGATAATGGAATGGTTTCAACATTTTAACATCACGAATTTTAGCCTTTTTTTGACAAAGCGTGCTTTTGTTTTTCCTTAGTCAGGTCTTTACAGACCCAGGGAACAGAAAACATCCTAAGGGGTTTGATAATAAATTACTGTCAATTTTTTATTGGCCATGGAATAGTTTTTCAACTTTTTAATGTAACAAATTTTAAAAAATTTTTGATAAAACTTCAAGTTTTTTTTTAACTTTTTGCCGGTTTTTTAGGTTCTTTTCAGCCTCAAGAGCCAATGAAACTCCTCTAGGGTTTAAAAATAAGTTACTGTATAATTTCTAGATGTAATGGAATGTCTTGCAAGATTTTAACATCACGACTTTTAGCATTTTTTTTGACAATTTTTGCCATTTTTTTTCAGTTTTTGATATAGTCATTATTCAGGTTTTAAGAGCCTCAAGGGCCAGAAAAGCTCCGATAATAAGTTACTGGAAAAATTTTGTTGGTCATGGATGAATTTTCAACCTTTTAATATCACAAATTTTAGCAATATTTTGACAAAACTTGCAATTTTTTTTAAGTTTCTGAAATTTCTTGACAATATTTAGGTTTATCTAGCCTCAAGAGCCATGGAACTTTCTCTAGGGCTTGCTAATATGTTATCAGTTGATATTAGTTTATGGATGTAATGGAATGTTCTTCAAGAGTTTAATATCACGAATTCGTTAATTCAAGATTTAAACTATTTCAGGCTTAAAAGAGAGATACTGGATAGTCTCCTGGGACAATGACCATGAAATGGTTAAGATATTAAAATCTTGAATTTTAGCCAGATTTTGTTAAATTTGCAATTGTTTCCGAAAATTTTTCAGTCTTTCTTGTTCTTTTCTGAGTTTAACGACTATTACTGGCCAACGAAACTTTTTAGGTCTCGGAGATGGGTTTATTGACAGAACTTTCGAGACGAAAAATGGTTTTGAACTTTTTTTACTGCGAAGTTGAAAACTTTTTTTTAATTTTTGCCTTTTTCAGTTTGTTTTTTCTATATGATTTATTTGCTAACAAGGCTAGAAAACTATAAGTTGCAGAGTCGAATCCCATCATGGAAAATATTCCTATCTCTTTCTCTCTGTCGGTTAGGGTTTCTTTCTTCTCTTTCTCGTTCAGGCTTCATCTCTCTCTCTAATTTTGTTGATGCCTTACTTCAGCTGCTGTTATGTGGCGTAATGTCATGTCTGGTCCTCATTAACAATGAGTTATAGTAGAAATGTTTTTATCGTACGTGACTTAACAGGCACTTTTTAGGAAATCATTGTTAATTGCTCTCAAAAGCAGTTTGTAGCAAATATAATAATCCGGTTTGTCTCTTTATGCAATTTTTCGCTTGACCGATTTTTCGTCTGACCCATTTGATTTTCGTCTTCAGAAACCGGATCAAGAGGTAGTGCCTAGTTTGCATTAAGTTATCTTAGAGCCGTTCGGCCTACTAGTCTTCAAGTATGCAATTGACAGAAACTGTTTTGTTGACTTATACTTATGGTGTGAAGGGCGGTTCTTAGAAATTGATCCCAAACGCCACCCACCCACCGCCCCCACATCAGTCCCTCCAATCCACTTTTGCACCCCCGCTGGGGTGCACGCCCGCTGCGCTCACCTTACGCCCCTTCAATTAATCTAAAGCTAGCTTCAATAAACCGTTGCTAGCTAATGACGAAGGCAACCGCTCGCCGGTCGTTTGAGAGCAATTCTCCCGACGTTAGTAGGTTATGTTGATAATTTTGTTTCTGCGTAATCGCAGCATTAGGCTTCTAATCTACAGTGCATTAACGTTAGATTGTTCTCATCTATGGTTAAGTTAGAGCTCATCCTCACACAGACAGCTTAACTGAGGCACGGGATCGGACTATCGTTCATTGGCGTGTCAATCACACACCTTACCTTTCGCCTATCACGCCATATATTAGGTGCAGAACGGTTGATGGTGGATCGCCGCGTTGATTGGGTCAACCATTTTAACATTCTTTCCGGCAATAAGTGTGTATATTTTAACGAGTGGGTAACCGATATAATAAGCGAGTAACCGGTCATAAGCGATATTTTCAATTTTGACCAACTACTCGCTTTTACTGCTTTTCATTGTATGCAGGTGATACTAATTAGCTCCAACCGTTATTTTACTGAGTGTGTTTTAACTAAAATACTTCTTTTATAAGTTTTAATGCGCTTACTGCTGTTTGAAGCTTTGGCTAAGTCGTTAACTCATGACTAGAAAGAGCATTATTTGAGCAGTGGTGCGTAATTTCACTGCGCATTTCATCTCTTCAGTTGTTAAAAGATAGGTAAGTCGCTGCTTTTAAAGCCACATCAATTAATTAATACACGAGACGAGATGCTTAAGGTCAGTTAGTGATTTTTAGTGGGGGCTGGTGTTTCAGTTAAGGATAGTGTTTTTACGAACATAAATATAGACTAGACTAGTGCTTTTGGACACATCAATTAGTAATGGATTGAAACGAGCCCTGTAGACCTTGGAGTGAAACTTCTAATGACAGGCAGCATCAAAATGCAGTTGTGTAATATGCGTGATATGCGTGTTTTACAAGCACGTAGTGATTTTTGTTTCCCATTTAGGATTGCTTGCTTGAATTTGTGGACCAGTTTTGGGCTCAATTACTTAAGATCGTATACATTTGATGAACTCCAAAAATCCCAAGTTTCACAGTAACAAGAATGTTTTTTTTTCAAAATGTTTTCACTTTTGTTCAGCTACGGTTAAAGTTGCATTTGCGTTAAACATTGGACGTAGAAAAGGTATGAATACATTGTAAAAAATAACTATTTTACTGTATAGCTTAGATAGAGTTTATCAACTTTACATGGGCGTATCTGGTAATTTACCATTTCTTTTTCATGGGTACGCAAGGCCAATGATGTAGGAGATGGATGATGTAATTAATATGGTGATTGGCTCAAAAATTTGGTTCTTTCTACTAATTTCGGGCGTTCAGTGTAATATTGAACACCAAATTATGATTTTTATCGCATTATTGAACGTATATAGCTTTAATACTACACTGCTAGGTTTCAACCGCTGGTTTGTACGGAGAAATTTTGTCTACTCAAATTTTAAAAAGAATAGAACACTTCTAATACATGAACACGCATTGAATGCACATTAAGCTACTGCTTTTTGACGTATCGAGTTATTAAATGATTCAAACAAAGCCGTAGGGAGAGTGAAACTAATAAAAACTAGTGCCACAAGCATTCTAAGTATATGATACAAAATCTTTGTCACTCGAGGGAATTAGTGCCCTGACACGGGTGCTGGGCACGATGCCCGGCGTGGAGGAATAAGATTTTGTTCTAACTTATTTAGAGAGCCTAAGGATACGAAAGTGTTGAATTTCATTTGAAATTGAGGTTAAGAGTTCAATTTTACAGATTAAACCACAGTCTTTCAAAGTAAGCTATCTGCCTCGAAGTTTTAGTGACCGAGGAAATGGTACCCTGGCTTCTCTGATGTACTTAATTTTGAAGCGTTCGTGATTTTAGTGCCAGATTTAATTTTTGATCTGTTTTTGATAGCATTATTTGATAGTTGAGTTATCCGACAGTTTTACGCGTATTGTTTTCATCTACGCACACAAAAATCACGTACGTCTGTAAATTAGTATAAGTTACTTATTTTGCTAATTTAAATGGTGAAAATGCCTGTCGTCGAAGTTAATACACTAGGTGAGAAAAGTAAACAATCATAGAAGTTTTACACAGGAAACCGTCTGGGATCTTTTTTGTTATCCCCCGCACGTCCATTTGCACCCCCACTAATACATGTTATAGCATATTGTTTGCATGTCATACACTAAAATATACAATTATGCACAAACGGCATTTACAATTGAATGATGCAGCGAAGTTTTGAATTAAAGACATAATTGTATGTGGTAATTAAACAATGCTTATAATTTAAGCAGACAAAGAATAACGCAAGTTTTTGCTATTTTTGCGCTTATCTTTTGTACGAATATCTTCATGACACTAATTTGTTTGACAACCGGAAACCAAAGTCCATCTAATTGTCTACTGGCGCCGGAAATTTATTATTACTAATTCAAGGGACCAAAAAGTACATATTTGGGGTGCTAGCAGACTTGTTATATAGGAAGTGGGCAAAAACGGAAAAGATGCACTGTCTGTTTCTGAAGTCTGCTTTGGTCAGCCTAATTTTGGCCGTTTCATTAGATTTTTCTATCAATCGATACATATAATTCAGGAGTTTAATAGGTATAAATTGGAAAAACTGACAAGTTTACTTGCTCAGAAAATTAGAAATAGATGCAGTAATCTGAGCCGCGTTCAACTTAATGCCGGTGACAGAAAATTTGACAATTTTTATTTGGATTATCAGCATTTTGAGCGTTTATTTTGGTCAACGAGTGTATTCTTGCATAGATCCAAATAAATTTAATTGAAAATGCCGTGTCAATGTTAATTTTAGCTTCATTCAATTTTAGGAGTAAAAAGGACGTTTTCTCAATCTATATGAAATCGAATTGGCATTTAAAACTGAATTATGGTAATTTCGTGATTTTAGTGTCAGATTTAATTTTTGATCTGTTTTTGATAGCATTAATTGATGGTTGAGTTATCCGACAGTTTTGCACGTATTGCTTTCCTCTACGCACACAAAAATCACGTACGTCTGTAAATTAGTATAAGTTACTTAATTTTGCTAATTTAAATGGTGAAATGCCTTTCGTCGAAGTTAATGCACTAGGTGAGAGAAGTAAACAATCATAGAAGTTTTACACAGGAAACCGTCTGGGATCTTTTTTGTTATCCCCCGCACGTCCATTTGCACCCCCACTAATACATGTTATAGCATACTGTTTGCATGTCATACACTAAAATATACAATTATGCACAAACGGCATTTACAATTGAATGATGCAGCGAAGTTTTGAATTAAAGACATAATTGTATGTGGTAATTAAACAATGCTTATAATTTAAGCAGACAAAGAATAACGCAAGTTTTTGCTATTTTTGCGCTTATCTTTTGTACGAATATCTTCATGACACTAATTTGTTTGACAACCGGAAACCAAAGTCCATCTAATTGTCTACTGGCGCCGGAAATTTATTATTACTAATTCAAGGGACCAAAAAGTACATATTTGGGGTGCTAGCAGACTTGTTATATAGGAAGTGGGCAAAAACGGAAAAGATGCACTGTCTGTTTCTGAAGTCTGCTTTGGTCAGCCTAATTTTGGCCGTTTCATTAGATTTTTCTATCAATCGATACATATAATTCAGGAGTTTAATAGGTATAAATTGGAAAAACTGACAAGTTTACTTGCTCAGAAAATTAGAAATAGATGCAGTAATCTGAGCCGCGTTCAACTTAATGCCGGTGACAGAAAATTTGACAATTTTTATTTGGATTATCAGCATTTTGAGCGTTTATTTTGGTCAACGAGTGTATTCTTGCATAGATCCAAATAAATTTAATTGAAAATGCCGTGTCAATGTTAATTTTAGCTTCATTCAATTTTAGGAGTAAAAAGGACGTTTTCTCAATCTATATGAAATCGAATTGGCATTTAAAACTGAATTATGGTAATAAGTGTACCTTGATTAAGTGTTAATCTGATGGTTTTTTTTACTTTATCCAGGCACTGGACAAGGCTCTTCAGCTGAAGATTAGCGAATCCAAAATAGCCCCAAATGCAGGAGTGTCGCGTGTCGCTTCAACATCGTTGAGAGGGAACCTTACACAGCAGCCGTCTAGTAGCAACAACAATCACAATGATGCGAGTGAGAGATCCGATTCTGCGAACAATTTGAACTCATATCCGAATCAGTCTGCTCAAACAACTATTAGAAGACGACCAACTGTTCAGTCTGCAGTAAGCAGAGAGATGTCTATTCATAGGGTTAGAACTCTTCGTCCTTTCTCCAAAAATCTTTCTTCCTTTTCAAAATTGTGCGGACGTTTGTTTTTGCATTGATGATTATTCGTGTAGTCAAATGAGAGACAAATAAATTAGCTGCCGGATTTTTAAAGGAATGGGGAATGAACTTGGCAATTGTATAAGTTACTACTACATATTTATCGAGTGCGTTATAAAAGACGTAAGTTGAGTTTCAATTCCTTTTAAACTCCCTGAAATATTTCATTAAAATATAACCCAGAAGATCCAAAATTTCGAAAGCTGGTTGTGAGGATTTTAATATATTTTGATTTAATTGTTTAGGATCGAACATTTGCTTTTTCAAATGACCAGATTGCAGCGAATGGAGGAACTGTAGAAGAGTTAGTGGAACACATGCCAGGTGGAAGCCTAGGAAGACACCGGAGCTCTGCTGTGAGTGGAATAGGTGGAGTGGTGCAACAGGTGGCATCTTCTAGCCTGGTGAAAGGACTGGTGGTGATGCTGCTCCTATTAGCCTCTATCTCTCACTCTATGCTCATTTATCAGCTATCAAACATATCACAAGTGAGTTCTGAATACTTTAATATATTTTATACAGTACTTGGGGATATATCACGCCCCCACCCCGCTCGCCCACCCGTATGCTCACCTACAAATTATGAATTATGTGTTTTAATATAACATATAACACGTTACTATGTAAGAATAAAGTAGTACGTGCGCCTGAGGGCTTAGTGAAAGTTATACGCCCAGTTAGATGCCCGGGGGGGGGGGGGTGGCAGAGTAGATCGACTGGGTGGGGTAGATCAAATGCAACCTATTAAAGTTAAGTTTAAAGGACGATGACATGAGCTTCACAGCAAATTGTAAACATTCAATTTGTAAAACTTCACACAAAAGACGATCCAAGAGGTACTTCCAAGATTTCAAGGCACAAAAGATTTCAAGACCTTACGGAAAGCCAATAGAGCACACAGTTGCCTGTCATATGAGATGTGACGCAATTGCAAGACACGACAGATTCCGTGATAAAATAGAATCTGCCTTTACTGCAGCAAATGTCGAAACCTCATTCCATTGATCAACTCGCGCACAGGAAATATTTTCAATCTATCGTGCAAAAGCATTTAAATGTTCCGCGTTCGACAGTTTTCAACTCCTGGCTGCGACCGAACACTGTTCTCAATGCTTCTACCAAAAACGGTTCATGTTGTCGATGTAGCAGAGCAAAAATTTGTGCTTCATGGACTCTTATGTACTGATAGAGGAATACGGTTTGTGCAGTAGAAGCACTTAGACTTTTCGATGCTCATTAAGAAAACTCACGAGGTGTTTGGCTATAGGGCAAACAATATCTGTTGTTGCGTTTCCGGAAACGGCAAAATGCTCCATGAAATTTAACGTTTCCAAACTTAAACTCACGCAATCAAAGGGGAGTTGTTAGCTTAGTTAGCATTGCCCAATTATTGGGGACATTCTTTGGACCATATCAAGGCAAGGTCTCGTTTAAAGAGAGGAATGAGCAATGGGAAAAATTATATTAATCTGTTTGTGTAGATCATAATTTTCTCAAATCCTTGTTGCCAATTATGTATTTCTTAGATTGTTTGGCCTTGTTTCAGATTTCAAGATCATTACCAGAGTCCAGAAACCCAGACTTAGATCTGTCCAAATTCCAACATCAGCAGAACAGTCCGTCATCAGAAAAATTGCAATTTGATAGCAGTACTAGCGAAAGCAGTAATAGAAAATCTTCACAGGATTCTAAAGAATACAAACATCAAAACTCAAATCAAAAGTCGACCGATTCAGAGTTCACGTCTCAACAGTTAATGTCGTTGATAGTGAACTCACATATCCAACAACAGAATCAATTCCAGCAGATCATGAAAAACAGTCTTACAGTTTTGGAAGTCATGACCAATAACATGAACAGTATAAACATGTTGGTATCTTCACAAATTGCGCAACAGGGCTCATTTGTGAACGAATTTGCTAAAAGTATGAACAAAAATCCAGTAGATAAACAAGGTAAACAACCATCTGGGTCAGCTGGACAATCGCAGCAATCGTCGGAGAAAATAGCGAACTTAAAGCAACTGCAAGATGGTCGACAATCAGATACGAAATTAAATATTAACTCTAATCAAGGTGATCAAATTATTCCTAACTCGAATAGTAATCATTATTCGGAAACTGATTTAAAATAGTTATGGTCGTATGCGTTTGTTGGCAAAGATGCTCTGCCGTAAGTTTGCATTTGTTTTCTGTCAGTCAAATTTCATTGAGTTTGTGTGCGTGTGACCATTTAGATTTTAGTTCTTATAGATGTTAAATTATGGTGCTAGTTTAATAGACATATTCAAATTGTTTGATTATATAGATATGATAATTGAATTGTCGGTCTTGGTGTCACTGTTATTCTTTAAATGAAACATTTCCGATCATAACCTTTTAAATTGCTCTCAAGCGGAGTTTGTAGCAATTACATAAGGCCTGTAGTTTCTTTTATGCGATTTTTTTTATTAATGGCAGCACAGCGATAGCTGGGGCTATTATTGGCCTCCTCTTGTTTTTTAATTGCTCTCAAACGACGTTTGTAGCAATTATATTAGTCCTGTCGGTCTTTTTTTATGCGATTTTTTGCTTGACCAATTTTTCGTCTGACGCTTTTGACTTTTCGTCCTCAAAAATGGGATAAACAGGTAGCGCCCAGCGGGCATTAAGTGCTCTTAGAGCCTTTCAGCTCTGTTTCAGCTCAAACTGTTTTGGAGACTTATACTTATGGTGTGAAGGGCGGTTCTTAGAGGTTGAAGACCCCTACACTGTTGACCCCCCTCACTATTGCCCCACACGCTGTTAACCCCCCTCCAACCCATTGCTACCCCCCTCAGCCTTCGGTGCCCCCCTCCCCGTTTCTAGCTACTGACGAACAACCTCTCGCTAAAAACACGCACATTTAAACTTTTGCACAAGCTTTTTGAAAATTTTTGACATTTGCTGATTTTTTATTTTATATTGTGTCAAGGAAACTCCTCTAGATTATAATAATAGGTTACGGCATAGTCTATAATGTTAATGGAATAGTTTCAACATTTTAACATCACGAATTTTAGCATATTTTTTGACAAAACGTGCAATTTTTTCAAATTTTTTGAATTTTTTTCTTCCTTTTTCAGATTTTTCAAGACCCAGGGGCCAGAAAATCTCCTAAGGGGTTTGAAAATAAGGTACTGACGATTTTTATTGGCCATGGAATAGTTTTCAACTTTTTAATGTCACAAATTATAGCAATTATTTGATAGAACTTGCTTTTTTCAAGTTTTTTTTAATTTTGTAGTTTTTTTGTATTTTCCAGCCTCACAAGCCACTGAACCTCCTCTAGTGTTTGAGAATAGGTTACGGTATAATTCCTAGATGTAATCGGATGTCTTACATGATTTAATAAACATCACGAATTTTCGTATTTTTTTTTTACATATTTTGCCATTTTCAATTTTTTGACAGTCATCATTCAGGTTTTTTGAGCCTCAAGGGTCAAAAAACCTCCGCTAGTGTTTGATAATAAGCTACTGGAATTTTTGTCTGGTCATAGATTAATTTTTATATCATAAGTTTTAGCAATTTTTTTTTATAAAACTTGCAATTTTTTTAAGTTTTTTTTCATTTTTTTATCATTTTTTTTAGGTTTCTCTAGCCTCATGAGCCACGGAACTTCCTCTTGGGTTTGATTATATGTTACTGCATAGTTTACAGATGTAATGGAATGTTTTTTAAGATTTTAATATTACGATTATAGGCAATTGTTTAATATATTAACAATAGTTTCATGTTTTGAATTGTTTTAATGTGGTTTTAAAGTTGTTGCTGCGGTAATGTGGCGTAATGTCATCATTTCTGATCCTCATTAACATTGAGTTATAGTAGAAATGTTTTTTTATCATAAACGACTTAACAGGTTTTTTTAAGGAAATCATTGTTAATTTCTGTCCGTTGCAATTTGTAGAAAATATATTAATCCTGTTTCTCTTTTATGCAACTTTTCGCTTGGCGGATGTTTCGTCTGGCCCATTTGACTTTCGTCTTCAGAAGTGGGATAAAGATGTAGCGCCCAGTTTGCATAAAGTTCTCTTAGAGCCTTTCAGCCACCCAGTCTTTAAGTATGCGATTAACAGAAACTGTTTTGGAGACTTATACTTATGGTGTGAAGGGCTGTTCTTAGAAATTGATCCCACACCCTCACCCATCCACCGCCCCATCAGTCCCCCAATCCACTTCTGCAGTCCCGCTGTGGTGTACCCCCTCTTGGCTCAACGTACATTCCATCATTGTACTCAACGTACTAAACCGTGGCTAGCTACTGACGAAGCCAACCGCTCGCCGGTCGTTTGAGAGCAATTCGCCCGACGTTAGTAGGTTGTTTTTTTTATTTCGGCGTCAAGGTTTTTGTTACGACCATATGACGTCACGACCACTTTTTGTTCATTTGTTCCTGCAATTTCAACTGAAACTCGTGCTTGACATCATTTTTCGCTCTTAGTGGAGCGAGTTTGTTGTTCATTCGCGTGATTGAGTTTTTGGTCACAAGTGACTTACCTCACTCTCAAATATGACTTCATCACTTTGAAATTGACTTTTAGTTACTTTAATTCAAAAAAATGAGGTCAAGTGAAAGTGTTACTCTGAGTGAAGGTCATTTAAGAGCAGCTGATAGAGGCAGCAATAACTTCAAAATATAACATTTCAGCCTAAAATGAAAAGACTATTGTTTTGGTCTGTCTTTTTTACTGATTTTTTGAGACTGCAGATCTACGAAGCTATTGCGACTATCTTCTGGCAATCTGCCAGCTGTGTTCTGACGCTTTTAGTTTTTCCAGCTTGTCTCCGGAAAAAAGTTTGAAAAATATCGATGGCATTTTTACAGTAGAATTATGGCGGGTTTCTATTTTTTAAAACTTATGTTACTTTATCAAAGTTGCTTTTGTCAAAGTTAGGATTGCTTGTAGACTTTTACCAAATTGAATTCGGTTTTTAATGTAAAGTACCTATTTACTGTTAATTGCTCTCAAACGAAACTTGTAGCAATTATAATAGTCTTGCCGGTCTCTTTTATGCAATTTTTCGCTTTACCGATTTTTCGTCTGACCCATTTGACTTTTCGTCATCAAAAACGGGATAAACAGAGAGCGCAGAGCGGATATTAAGTGCTCCTAGAGCCTTTCAGCTCAAACTGTTTTGAAGACTTATACTTATGGTGTGAAGGGCGGTTCTTAGAGGTTGGAGACCCCTCCACTGTTGACCCCAACCACTATTGCCCCACCCCCCGCTTGCTGTTACCCCCACCAATCTCACTGTTGCAACCCCCCACCCATCAGTCCCAGGTGCGCCCCCCTCTTTTCTAGCTACTGGCAAACAACCGTTAAAAACACGCAAATTTATACTATTTTGCAAAAATGGAAAAATGCATTTTTGCTAATTTTTCCCACTATACTATTAAAATACTTCGAAGGAGAAATAAATTTTTTATCTCATTTCTGTGTCAAGTAAACTTTTTCTTGGTCGCAGTAAACCTCTCCAAATATTTTCCGTATTCTTCTGTGCTGTTGAGTTCCTTTTGTGTTATCAAATTCCCATCAAGACAGATCAACGAAACTGTCGAATTGGCCAAGACAGTTTTCAAGTTTTTGCTCAAAATCAGACAATTTTCCTCTAAACGAAGTATTTTGAGCCGTGAACATGACGAAAGTTCACACGAGATGTCAGCAAACCGGTTTCTATTCAAGTTAATTTCGACGACGCTGATTCGACCAAACCCTGAGGGCAATTTTGCCAAATAATTGTCGCTCGCTTCCAGAACCTCTAATCGGGAACATTTTGATAGGGTACTGGGTAAAATTTGAACTCTGTTGCACGATATGTTCAAAATTTTGAGGTTGGTGAGTTGTCCGATATCTCGACTGATGAATTGGATGATGTTGTTAGAAACATTTAAGGTCTCCAATTTTGGTGAGTTATATGCACCTGAAATATCTATTTGTGGTTGCGAAGGTTTCACAAGGAGGTTCTGGTTTGTATGACAAGGCTACCCATCTGGTTGATTTCCAATGGTGATCTTGCAAGATTTTCAAAACAATTTTTTTTGCAAAATCTTAGATGAAAATAAGCACTTCAAAGCATCTTGCGTTGCAATTAGACTCGCCCAGTACTGAAACTGACGGCGGTAAGTACGGAGTGTTTATCTTCTTGATTTATTTCCGTGGGAGTTTATTTCCGAGACCCAAAAATGTGATAACAAAATGATCGTGAGACGCCATACACGAGATTTTTAAGGAGAGATACATAGCCGGCAGAATGACGGAAAATAGCCGCCGTTGACACGCTAGACGCACATCGGGACTGAAACAGAAAAAAGAAAAAAGAAGAGATTAAAATTGACAAAAATTTTTACTAAGTTTCAAAAATTGTTCTATTTCAGTGTGCCGTTTGTTAGATTCTAAACCTATACTCACTTCCGCTTCTAAACTGAAGGGCATTAAGCTTAATAATAATATCAGCTAGCAATCGCTCGAACGAACTTTGATAACCTAATGCACTATGACTTAACGACCGGGTTTTATCGGTTTATCCCGTTTCTTTTGATTTTGCTCTTTTGACCTTGATTATATTCACTACATTGCATATTTCAATGCGTAAAAGAACTTAAAATCCATTCAGTTGGAACAGTGAGTGAGGTAAGTCGGAAGTCAAACGTGAAAATTGTGATGTGAAAATCGTGAAATGCAGACTGAAAAACGTGATCAAAAGGAAAAGTGAATTCAAAAAACATTGCAGGACAAGTCCTGAAATACAATTCAAAGAATTGAATGGAAAGCTAAGACGTACTTTACCTGACCAGAAGATCAATTAAACAATGCCAGCCAAAACACAAAATCACATCAAAAATTTGACAAACTAATGCAATTAAACAAAATAAACAAAAATAGACTCATTGCTAAAACTCTTGAAACTTTTACCCTGAAGGCAATATTTGATCAACAACCCTTTTAGATCAACAACCCTTTTAGAATCGACCCTTTAGATAAACATATTTTAAAAACATGTTCAAAATCAATTTTTTTTTCCAAAATCGGTCCACGATTCTATCTGCAAGACCTGAAAAAAATCTCATTGGACCGTGAACATCGATTAAATCAGAAAATCACAAATTTTTTTAAGAAAAAAATCAATTGAAAAATTGTGAAATGTTGCTGGAAATTCTGATTTTAATATCATCAGAATCATTTCTGTCTTTCTAGTGGCTATCCAGTAACCCAATTTCAAGCCTTAAAAAATTCCTTGGCTCAAAGATCGGTAGGCCCTAAGTTTTAGAAAAAACTTCAAATTTTAAAAACACAAATTCCTTCTATTAAAATGTTGAAATCCAATCCCTTGCCCTCTGGCAACTATTTAATTACATGCAACCAAAACTTGGAGGATGTCGCCTGGCTACTGAGGCAAGAAAAACTGAATAAAAGACAAATGCTTTAAAAAAAACTTGCAAAAATTTTCAAAAAGTTTCCAAAATTCGAAATGTTAATTTGTCAAAAACAATTCAATTGACACTAATAACCATGCTGTTTTTTTTATTCGACCGTGGAATAGGTTTTCTGGCTCTTGAGAATGAACAAATATAAAAAATTGACAAATGCTTTAGGAAAACTTGAAGAAAAATTGCAGATTTTATCAAAAAAAAGTCAAACCTTAAAACTGATTCCCTGCCCACTGAGGCTGGAAAAAGCTTCCAAAAAAATAAGTTGAAAAAATTTGTTCATTCTGCGTGTTTGTGTTTGTAGTACCAAAAGATATTCCTTATAAAATGGTCATAGGAAAAAATTGTGTCTCGCAAAAAAACTTCATGAAATTTACAAATTTCACCTAAGACTGGAAAAAATTCATTGGCCCTTGAAGAGCGATTAACTCGAAAATGAACGAAAACTCAAAAAAATGAAATCAATTGCAAATTTTAATGAAACGTAGCTGAAAATGTGATATTACTATCTTCTAATCAAACAAAAATTTAAAAAATGAACGAAAAACCTGTAAATTGCAAAAGTTTGAGCTTAAAAATCCTAAAACTGATCTTCTAAACAAAGTAAAGTCGTCCCAGCAGCTAAATCACTCTTAGATCTCTAGGGACTACAAAAGCCTAAATTGGGCTCCTAACGGAACATAATGCCTGCGAGTTTTACCTGTTTATCCCGTTTTCAAAGATCAAAGTCATTAAAAAAAGTGTGAAAAAATCTTAAAACATAGCAGGACAAGATCTGAAATACAATTCAAAGAATTGAAAGAAAAACTTAGAGCTACTCTACCTGACCAGCAGATCAATTGAACAATTTCAGCAAAAACACAAACAAATTATCTCAAAAAATTGAGAAACTAAAACAATCAAACAAACTAAACAAAATTATACTCATTGTTCTAACTCTTGAAGCTTTTATCCATAAGGCAAAATATGATCCCTTTAAAACTACCTATTTCTAAAATATGTTAAAAACCATTTTTTGTCTCTGAAATGGGCCTAGTAATATATCTGCAGGACCTGAAAAAAAATTCATTGGCCCTTGAAGAGCGATTAACTCGAAAATGAACGAAAAATAAAAAAAAAATGAAATCAACTGCAAATTTTAATGAAACGTTGCTGAAAATGTGATATTACTATCTTCTGAATCATTTTGGTGTCTGTAGAGATTATCCAGTAACTCAATTAAAAAACTCATGGTCTCAAAGAGCGATAGGCAATAAATTTTAGAAAAAATTTCAGTTTGAAAAGTAGAAATTCGTTCTTTTAAAATATTGAAATCCATTCAATTATCACCAAAAAACTATTAAAAACATACTATCAAATCCTGAATGAGGTTACCTTGCTACTGAGGCAAGAAAAACTCAATAAAAGAAAAATGTTTTGAAAAGATTTGAAAAAAAATGCAAAATTCATCAAAAAATTTCTAAAAGTTGAAATGTTAAATTGTTGAAAAAATCCATTGACACTAACAACCATGCAGTAACTTTTTATCAGAGCGTGTAATAGGTTTTTTGTTACTTGAGAACGGACAAATATCAATAATTGACAAAAACTTTAGTAGACCTTAAAAAAATTGCAGATTTTATCGAAAAAATGCTAAAATTCGAGACATCTAAATGTTGAAAACCAATCAGTTTTACTAGAAACTATGCAGTGCCCTATTATCAGATCTTAAAAGAAATTCCTTGGCCCCTAGAGCTGGAAAACTCAAAAAATGACAAAAATTTTGAAACTCAAAAAATGACGAAAATTTTCAAAAAAAATTGCAAAAATTATATTTATTTTGCGTGTTTGTGTTTGTAGCACATAAAAATTTAGCTCAAAAAATGGTCATAACAAGTAATTTTGTTTCGGAAAAGGCCTTCATCAACTTTTAAAAACTGAACCGAAGACTAATAAAAAAAAACTCCAAAAAAATCACAAAAAACATGAAAAATTGTACCATTTAGAGCCCAAAAACTCCTAAAAATGACCTTTTAACCTTAAAATAAGGCCATCACAGCAGCTGCACCACTCTAAGCACTTAAAGGACTACTAAAGCCCAAATCGAGTCTTTAATGAAACTTAATGGTTGCTGAGTTTTACCTGTTTATGCCGTTTCGAAAGTTCAAAATCATTAAATAATGTGTAAAAATGTGTAAAAAAAATCTTAAAAGATAGCAGGACATGTCCTGAAATACAATTCAAAGAATTGAATGAAAATTTCAGATTTACTCTACCTGACGAGCAGATCAATTGAACAATGCCAGCCAAAAAGCAAACGAAATTATCTCAAAAAATTGACAAACTAAAACAATCAAACAAACTACACAAAAATGAACTCCTTGCTCTAACTCTTGAAGCTTTTAGCCATAAGGCAAAATATGATGCCTATAATTATACCTATTTCAAATATATGTTCAAAACCAATTTTTGTCTCTGAAATTGGTCCAGTGTTATATCTGCAGGACCTGAAAAAAATGCATTGGCCCTTGAAGATCGATTAACTCGAAAATGACCGAAAAATTAAATAAAAATTGACTTCAATTTCAAACTTCAATGAAATGTTGCTGAAAAATGTGATATTTCTATCTTCTGAATCATTTAGGTGTCTTTAGAGACTATCCAGTGACTCAATTAAAAATTTCATTGTCTCAAAGATCGCTAGGCAATACTTTTTAGAAAAAATCTTCAAATTTTAAAAAGTAGGACTTCGTTATTTTAAAACATCGAAATCCATTCAATTATCAACTAAAAACTATTGAAATCACACTGTCAAATCCCGGATAAAGTTTTCTGGCGACTGATGCAAAAAAAACGGAATAAAAGACAAATGTTTTGAAGAAATTGAAAAAAATTGCAAAATTCATCAAAAAATTTCTAAAAATCGAAATGTTAAATTGTTGAAAACAAATCTGTTAACATAAACAACCATGCAGTTTTTTTGTATCAGAGCGTGCAAAATGTTTTCTGGTACTTGAGAATGGACAAATATCGAAAATTGGCAAAAACTTTAGGAAATCTTAAAAAAATTGCAGATTTCATCGAAAATAATGCTAAAATTCGAGACATCTAAATGTTTAAAACCAATCCATTTTACCAGAAACTATGCAGTGCCCTATTATCAGACCTTAAAAAAGATTCCCTGGCGCCTGGAGCTGGAAAACTCAAAAAATGACGAAAAAAATCACAAAGAAACATGAAAAATTGCACCATTTTGAGCCCTTTTCCTAAAAATGACCTTTTAACCTTAACTTAAGGCCATCCCACCAGCTGCACCACTCTAAGCACTTGAAGTACTACTAAAACCCACTTTGAGCCTCTAATGAAACTTAATGCCCGCCGGGCTTTACCTGTTTTTCGCGGTTTGAAAGATCGATATCATTGAAAAATGTCTGAACACATCTTAAAAAAAACACAGCGCCCCAATACAATTCAAATTCTTTGAATTGTAAAAAAGCACAGTGCCTCAATAAAACTCAATTTCTTTGAATTGTAAAAAAACACAGTGCGTCAATAAAATTCAATTTCTTTGAATTGTAAGAAAACACAGTGCCTCAATACAGTTCAATTTCTTTGAAATGTAGAAAAAGTAGAGCGCCTTTATAATAGTCGTTTGAGAAGCTGACGGTGGCTATTTGAACTTTTATTGAATGGACTTTGAATTCACCGAAAAGTCTGAAAACGTATTTTAGCATATCATTGATTGCTCCTAATGCAACTGCTACAGATCAACAAGCACAACGTTTTTTTAAAGTTTTTTTTCATTAATGCAGTTTTCTTAAAGTTGATAAAGAGGCTGAGTCATTTATAAACTAGAATACAAATCTGTTT
Source organism: Convolutriloba macropyga (assembly GCF_964194025.1). Lineage (NCBI taxonomy): Eukaryota > Metazoa > Xenacoelomorpha > Acoela > Convolutidae > Convolutriloba > Convolutriloba macropyga. The sequence goes on along the minus strand of NC_134473.1, from coordinate 70,345,510 downwards.
TCAAAAATGTGATTGTCTGTTTGTCACATTAGGTCAATGAAGATTTGCGTTTTAAGATGTGCTGATTACTTTTTTTCCTGAAAAATAAGGTTTTTTTTGTAAGATGCGTGCAACTCACAATAAATTTGTGTTATGTAGGCGTCACTTACCTCGTTCAAAAATTGCAAGAATCTTGCAAGATGCCCGTATTCTCGCGAGGTCTTGCAAGATAACCGTGATAGCCGTAGTAAGATCTTGCAAGAGAGATCTGACAAGATAACCATCTTCTAGCAAGATAACAGTCTTAAGTAAAATCTTGTAACACAACCGTCATTGGCAAGAATCTTTCCAGATAACCGCCGGAGTTCGAATAGGATTTAGAGAACATAAATGTGTACCAGGTGGGATATGGGTGAGGTGACAGTTGTACAGCTGCAGAGATTTGAGTGACTGAAAGTGACCAAACCACCCTGGGAAGCTGTCAGAACGGCCTAATGGGTTCACACTCAGGTCCAAACATCTGAAAACACTCAAGATGAGCTCCCAGACCCAAGATAGCTATTGGCCAGACCAACTCGGGTCGCGGACATTGGGGTCCGGTGTGACCCAACTTATTGGTCTGAAAAAAATTTGGTCACGCCTTCTGTCTGGCCAATACCAATTTTTGGTCTGTTCTGGACCCAAAATTGTCCGGCCAGTACCTATATTGTGTCTGGGAATTCATTATTCTTGGGAAAAATCAGAGATGCCAAAAGTTTCTATAATAAATATCAAGATAACAAGCATATGACAGAATTCGATAGGAGATGAGAAAATGAACTTCAATGGAGATTAGTTGCGCGTATCTTGTTTATTTTTAGTGTATTTCGTGTATAATGTATTTATTGTATGATTTAGCTGAATATTCAGCACCAAACCCGCGCAAAACTTGAGAAATTTTTATCCATTTTTTGCATACCTCAATTTATTCTGTATTGATTTCAGGCTTTCTGGCACTCGTTTTAGTTCAAAGTTAGCCAATGAGAGAGCTCCAATTTTACCAGCAGTGTCAACACGAGCTCGTACTTGGCTGGCACTCTCCTTCTGAAAAAAGTGTTCGGGTGCCCGTGGTGAGGCGTTGGAAATAAGAACTGGTTGATCCAGACAAAAATTGACCATGATTAGACGATCCAGACAAAAAAAGTGGCTAAGACTGGATTTAGCTCGACATGGCGCCAACTACCATGCAATAATCCGAGGAAGCGCGTTTATGTTTCGACCCTCTGGGACTATAAGAAGTTATGGTGTCATTCTCAGTTTGCCCACAGAGATGAAATATAAATTTTTATATTTCAATAGGACTGAGGGCGCAAAATTGACCATGGACTATGATACGAATTAACGCGTTTTTGTAGCCATTTGATTTGACATGTATGGCGTGATAGCCGAGAGGTAAGGTATGTGGTTCGCACACCAATGATTGAGAGTTCAATCCCCTGCCTCCTTGAAGCTGTCTGTGTGAGGATGAGCTCTTACTTAACCATAGCTTCAGGTTGACCATAGCCTGACCAATGTTGGCTGCAATGATGGTACCACGTGAAAGTTTCAGACGCAAAAAAAGTGACTATAGTCACCAAAAAAAAGAGCAATGCTGCTCATAGAAAGATCAGTCTGAAATGTGGGGAATAATAAGAAAAAGGGCAGCTGAAAACAGGCTACTGTTGGCCTAATGCTGTTCCGCTGCGATTACGCAGAAACCACAATTAATTATTATTATTATTACATGTCGGGCTTATGAAGAGAAGAAAACTAAAGACATTAAATTAAACTAATGCAATTTAATCAGACGTTTCGTAACTATGATCCGCAATTATGTTTTCTCATGATTCGACATAGCGCGACAAAAATTATGGTTCAGACCGTTCACTTAAAGACTGGTAGGGTACACCCCTCGTCAATAATTTTGGAAACATATTTCGATCACCTCACCCCGGGTGGTCTAAGCAGGTGTAACCACTGTTAAAATAGACCAATACTTGATATATAAACCATCCCCAACATGTAAGTCTATTGCGCTATGCCATTACACAAAATGGTCGTTAGGTTCTCAAACTTCGTTATCCCCATAACACGTTTTCAATATATTTCATGTTCCTCACATTCTCTCTGTCTCCCTCTCCCTTTCTCTCTCTCTCTAGCCAAGTTTATGTTGAATGGTCACAGCTTCCAATCTAAGATATATTCAGCAAAAAGTAATACGCAATTTACGTTGGTTGAAACTTTTCTACCGAAGTAAAACACATGAAAGATGACAAAATGGAGCTCTAAAGCAGGATTATAGCAACGACGTTGTTTCCATCTATGGAATCAATGAAAAGGAAAAAGTGAGAAATATACTGAAGCATATGTGCTCACTTGGACAAAACTGAAAATTTTTGAATTTGACTTTTTACAATCTCAAAAACTTGGTTTTATTTATTGAGGCGTGATCCGGTCTCCTTAATTAAAAGCTAAAAGTGAACTTTAGTTTTACTCGAATTGTGATTTATGTTTAAATGTTTAATTTTTCATCCTTGATAATGATTAGAAAGACCGTCCTTAACACAAAATCTCAACAACTATTCAGAACCAAATTATTGATAAACGTACAGAAGTAAAGCTAAAAAACCATTTGTGAAAACATAATTTTCGTTCTCAATTTATGTAGAAATTCTGCGAAACTAAATTAACATCACTGGATTCGATTAAATAATTTCTTACGTAAATAAAATCAGCAAAACACTTGACAACAATGGAAAGTTTTATAATACTATCACAAAAATTTTTGCTATTCATTTCTACAATCAATTAAGTTATACTTTGAAACTGTCCCTAATAAACTTTCTTTAGACAAATCAACAAACTTTCATAAGTCGCATCACATTCAAGACTCTTTTTATTCTTTCATTTTAATTTCCGATTCAGTATGAAATACTGGTTGTCAAATACTGGTTGTCATTTACGTATCAAAAACTCTGTTACGTCGGGAAAAGTTTATCTTTTGAAAAAAGATACAACAGGGAGGCTCGTTAATGTGCGTTAATCTTTTGTGTCTCATCTAAAAGTCTACGTGACCTCTCATTAGTGAGATGGAGTTACAAGCCGGCCAAAACAGACAAATTGGGGTAAAAAATTCATGAAAAAATTTAAATGTAAGGTTAACAAGGAGGCTCGGTAATGTGCGTACGCACATAATTTTCCGACCCCGCTCATCCACTTTCTTGACTTCATTGGCTACCAAATGATGATGAGATGGAAAACTTTTAAAAACATACACATCGTTCAATAAACACCCAATGAAATACGATAATGTCACGCTAAAGGGCCGATGAAAATTGTTGATAATAGGACTACTAGAAAGGACAAAAATAAAAAAAATCAAACAACAAATATTATTTACGTCCACAACTAAAATAAAATCTATAATAAAACATAATAATCGAATCTATAATAAAAAAAATCATAGCAAAATCAAACTGACATCAGATAAAAACCAACAAAAATTTAACCGGCCCTTCATTGGAAAATATATGGGACCTGTTTCCAATGCGACTGTTTAACAGGTAGACAAAAAAGAGCAAATAGGTGCGAAGTTCAAAAATACTTTTCCGTTTTTGAAAACAATTAATTTCGGGTTATTATTGTCGCTAGATATCAACTGAAATCACTAAAATGTACATATATATCTACATAGGAATAATTGAGACATGTCATTATGCAATGTTCGATGGCGCAAAAGTTCAAAGCCAATGGGACCAACGGTTATTTATAATTTAAAAAGAAACCAAAAATCCTTTGAAATGTACAAATAAATAAAAATCTAACATTTTATGGAATCTCGTAGTAACAATAGTAACAAAGCTGAGAAACAAATGTTTGAAGCTAAAACCGTTATAAATTATAGCTCACATGAAAAGGGTTGTGACCTGTGTTTACAGAGACTGAGCTACAAATCGACCGAAAAACTCTTAAAAAAAGACAAAGCTCAAAAACCCGAAATTATTTTTGGAAACAGATAATTTCCAAAGTCACAACAGACCTAGGATTACAAAAAAATGTGCTTGATTAAATTTCAAAACCTCAGGAGGCCAATTGGACCTGTTAATAATGAGACTAAGTCACGAGCCCCCGAAAAACAAATTCAAAAAGAAGCCAAAACTTCAAACAGTTTTACAACATGGCACTGTTTAAGGAACTATAAATTTAAAATGTTACCTGCAAGAACTGTGAATCATCATTTTCACTTAATCTTAACATCAACGAGTCTTCCCTATAAAAGGACTACTTGGACAAGGCAACAAAAAAACCCAAAAATTGAACAGTATAGAAATCTCGAATTGTTTTTTATAAAACTCTATGGTCGAAGCAATCAGTCACAACGCACGAAAAAATGTTCGAATCAACAAAAGTAAGTGATACTTCTAATGAGTGAGATTGAGCTACATGGTGATGAAATTAAAAGCAAAAAAGAGACAGTTGAAACACATCTTTTTTAAAAATTTAATTTGAATTTCGTTAAAACAAACATCTATAAACTAAGATCTTTAACTCGGTTGAATTATACGTCTTGCGGAAGCTTTTAGGATCTACTGTTTTTGGGTATATGGCGTAAAACAACGAAAAGAAAGGCAAATTTATGTAAAATCCTCCATTTACGCAAAAAGAGTATGGCTCCTTTGGCAAAATTCAAAAATTCACCGATGTTTTCTCGACAAAAAAAATATATTCAAAATCTTAACAGACTTTACATAACAACTGAAAAAATCTAGGTTTTTTTATACCTTCTCCAAAACAATTGGATCTTTGATTAGGGACACTAAGTCATTGAACTACAAAAATCATAAGAAATGAAAACAAAACGCAAGAAATCCATAAAATTTTTACGAAATCAATTGTTCAAAGACATAAAAACCGTGAGCTTAATTCGGAAACCCTATTATAATCTCGTTGGGTCTCGTTTATTGTAAACAGTATATGTCATTAATTGAGCCCTGATTTGAAATTCTTGTCCGTAATTTACATAAAAAACATTTACTTAGCGGAAATTTTTTGAAAAAATGGTCGCGCCCCATTGAAAGCCAAAGAATTTTTATCATAAGTATTCAAGATCAGCTCAGATGTTGCTGAGCGTCCAACAAGACACTCAATTGTTGAAATGATTGCAAAATAGATCAATTCTATACAAAATCTTTCAGTTTGTCAAAAATAAATAATGCATTTTGTATAATTATGGACTTTAAATTTGCGAAAAATTGGCAAAATAATAATTCCAGAAGACTCTTAATGCCATCGGGAGTACAGCTAGCTCTTTTTTGAGATTAAGAAGAATATGGCTGCAGTTTAAAGGTGTCTACTTTCAACAAATTTCAAACAAGTGTGCTAAAAAGGCCATTTTTTTCGACGAAAAATGTCTGAGTCGAAGAATTCAGCAGCCCTCGTCTATATTAAGAGATATAGTCAATTACACAAAAATAACAATTTTAGCATATTTTAGCAAAATTGACAAAAATTTGGTCAAAATTGACAAAAATTTGGTCAAAAGATTTGAAAAAACGCTGAAATAGGTCTAAAATTCACACAGCTTTAAACCTCGATAACTCCCTATAAAAAACAAAAAATGAAAAAAATCTTTTTTATTCCATATTCTACGCTGGACGGGCTTTCTAATGATTCCACTCACAACTGTCTACAATTATTATATCGATCGGCTAAATTGTCTGAACAAAAAAACATAGCCGGTAGAATACCGGAAACGACTCGAATAGTCGTGCATTATAATCTCTAACCTAACCTTACAGAACATCAAATAGACAAGAGAAAAAAAACTAAAGTAGCTCAAAAAATTACTTTAAAGTGTTTCAAAAATGCCGACAACTTTTTAGGTGCGGTGGGAGCTAGGTGGGTTGGGTGGGTAGATAGGTTGGGTAGTACTGGGGTAGTTGGGTGGGAGGGGGGGTAGGTGGGGTTAGTTAGGTGAAGGGAGGGGGTAGTTTGGGGGTTAGAGGTAGGTGGGGGTGGGGGGTAAATTGGGGCAGGGGGTGGGTAGGTGGTGGGGGGGCTAGGTAGGTGGTTGGGTGGGTAGATAGGTTGGATAGGTTGGTGAGGAGGGTAGTGCTTGGGTAGTTGGAGGGGGGGGGTACGTGGGGGGCGGTGCGAAAACAGTGGGGGGGGGGGTTGGGCAGGTAGGTGTTGGTGTTGGGGGGGGGGGGGGGTAGATAGGTGGTGGGGGTGTTTGTGTGGTGTAGTTTAGATAGTTAGGGGCGACTTCTATAGGAACAAAAAATATCAAAATGACCTCTGGATCTTTTCCGTTTGTGCCCCCCCAGCTTAGTGGGCGCATTTTATTTGCAACCCCCAGACGCACGTGTCATATTTTCACATAATGATTTACTATGTAATGGCACGTGCTCTGTAACTGGGGGGAGCATAACGTACTGGGGGGGCACAAACGGAAAAGATCCTGACCTCTTCCCCTTGAACATTACCAGCAGTTCTTAATTACTATACATTAAACGAAGCTACTGTTAATGTCCAAATTTCGAAAACAGAAGTCAACAATCAAAAACGGAAGTAAATGCCCGAACAGAAATAAGTCAAAATTCAAGTCATCAACAAACTTGCTTTCTGCTAAAAAAAACATAAAAACATAGCCGGTAGAAAACTGGAAACGACTCGAATCGTCGTTAACCTAACCCTACCGAAATCAGAAATCAAAATAAACATGAGAAAAAACAAAATTAGCCCAACAAACCATATTAAAGTGTTTCAAAAATGCCGACATTTTTTTAGGTGCGGGGTGCAGCTAGGTGGGATGGGTGGGTAGATATGTTGGGGAGATGGGTAGTGCTAGGGTAGTTGGGTGGGGGTAGGTGTGGGGTAGTTAGGTGAAGGGAGGGAGTAATTTTGGTTGGTAGGGGTAGGTGGGGGGGTTAGGTAGGTGGGTGGGTGGGTAGATAGGTTGCGGAGGTGGGTAGTGCTGAGGTAGTTGGGGGATAGGTGGGGGTAGCTAGGTGAAGGGAGGGGTAGGGGTAGAAGGGGGTAAAGGGGTGCGGGGGCGGTGGGGGGGAGGGGGGCTTGTAGGAAGGGATCATCATTTTCCCTTCATCTTAACATCAACGAGTCTTCCTCATAAAAGGACTACTTGGACAAGGCAACAAAAAACCCAAAAATTGAACAGTATAGAAATCTCGAAATTTTTTTAATGAAACTCTATGGTCGAAGCAATCAGTCACAACGCACGAAAATATGTTCGAATCAACAAAAGTAAGTGATACGTCTAATGAGCGAGATTGAGCTCCATGGTCATGAAATTAAAAGCAAAAAAGAGACAGTTGAAACACATCATTTTTTAAAAATTTTATCTGAAATTCGTTAAAACAGACAGCTATAAACTAAGATCGTTAACTCGGTTGAGTTATACGTCTTAGGGAAGCAATTAGGATCTACGTTTATTGCGTATATGGCGTACAACAACGAAAAGAAAGGCAAATTTAGGCAAAATCAAAAACCCACAAAGTTTTGCGAGATAACTGTGTCTCAGCCCAAAAAACATAAACTATTCAGAGAAAACAATTAAGATATCCAGATACACCTCTTTCCAACATTGTGCAATTTCCTTAACATTGTTTTTCAACATTGTGCAATGTTTTTCCTTAATTGGATTTATCAAAAATTCGAGAGATCGACAAGTAAACAAAATGAACCCATAATATATGCATTTATGATAAAAAAATAAAAGAAAAATTGCAAACGCTTTGTACCAAAATAAGGAAACCATTAATTGCAAATAAAATCGTTATCGACATTAGTTTATACATTACCGGAAGTCTGTTTCCGCTTGTTTTTACTGAGAATGCGCCCTCAGTTGAGAAAAATATTGGCAAATTTCAAAAATTCACCGATATTTTCTCGACAAAAAATATATTCAAAGTCTTAACAGACATTACATAACAACTGAAAAAAGTCTAGGTTCCTTTATACCCTCTTCAAAATAACTGGATCTTTGATTAGGGACACTAAGTCATTGAACTACAAAAATCATGAGAAATGAAAACAAAACGCAAGAAATCCATAAAATTTTTGCGAAAACAATTGTTCAAAGCCATAAAAACCGTGAGCTTAATTCGGAAACCATAATATAATCCTGTTGGGTCTCGTTTATTGTAAACAGTATCTGTCATTAATTAAGCCCTGATTTGAAATTCTTGTCCGTAATTTACATAAAAAAATTTACTTAGCGGACATTTTTTGAAAAAGTGGTCGGGCCCCATTAAAATCTAAAAAAATTTTTATCATAAAGATCCATGATGAGGTCAAGATCAGCTCAGATGTTGCTGAGCGTCCAACAAGACACTCAATTGTTGAAATGGTTGCAAAACAGATCAATTCTATACAAAATTTTTTAGTTCGTCAAATATAAATAATGCATTTTGTATAATTATTGACTTTAAATTTGCAAAAAATAGGCAAAATAATAATTCCAGAAGACTCTTAATGCCATCGGGAGTAAAACTAGCTCTTTTTTGAGATTAGGAAGAAAATGGCTGCAGTTTAAAGGTTTCTACTTTCCACAAATTTAAAAAAAGTGGGCTAATAAAGCCATTTTTTCGACGAAAAATGTCTGAATCCAAGAATTCAGCAGCCCTCCTCTATATTTAGAGATAAAATCAATTACACAAAAAAATTAACATTTTTAGCATATTTTAGCAAAATTGACAAAAATTTGGTCAAAATTGACAAAAATTCGGTCAAAATTTTGAAAAAAGCTGAAATAAGTCTAATATTGACAAAGCTTTAAACCCCGATAACTCCCAAAAAATGCAGAGAATGAAAACAATCTTTTTAATTCCATGTTCTACGCTGGACGGGCTGTCTAATGATACCACGCATAACTCTCTACAATTATTATATCGATTGGCCAAAACTCTCTGAACAAAAAAAAAACATTGCCGGTAGAATACTGGAAACGACTCGAATCGTCGTTAACCTAACCTTACCGAAATCAGAGCATCAAATTAAACATGAGAAAAAACAAAATTAGCCCAACAAACCATAGGGGGGTGGGTGGGAGGGTAGATAGGTTGCGGAGGTGAGTAGTGCTGAGGTAGTTGGTGGGATAGGTGAGGGTAGCTAGGTGAAGGGAGTGGTAGGGGTAGAAGGGGGTAAAGGGTGCGGTGGCGGTGGGGGGGGGCAGCTAGGAAGCGATCGTCATTTTCCCTTCATCTTAGCATCAACGAGTCTTCCTTATAAAAGGA
>NC_134473.1:70213360-70336059 GCF_964194025.1 Convolutriloba macropyga | reverse complement strand
TATCTAAAAAACACCTAGTAAAAAACGTCAAATTACAATCCGACAAAATCCTAACGACAGAGATTTACTTTTTCCTAACTCAAACCGCAGATGGGATTTTTTGTAATGAGACTAGGCAGCAACTCAACAAAAAGAGGAAATATTGAGGCGAAAATAAAAAATCATTCAACATTTGTTAAACCAAATAATTTCAAAAGTATTCAAAATCATTAAAAAATCACTAACTTTTAGCTGATAGTTTATTTCCTTTATTTCCTTTTATTTCTTTTAGCTGATAGTTTATTTCCTTTTATTTCCTGATAATTTCGTTGAAAAGTCAGAATGAAGCCAATATGTCCTGCTTTTGGTTAGACTAAGCCATAGAAACGATTTACAGATGTTGAAATGCTCAAAAGATGCGAACAACAAATTAAAAACATTGCGAAAACACAAATTAGTGAAGCCATTAAAGTCATTAGCTATTATCTGATTGTTATTTCTTTTAACTTAATTTCCTATATATATATATATATATATATATATATATATATATATACTAATTCAGCTAAAATTATGCTGAATGAACAAATAAGTCCAGTCGGGCCATATTTGAAAATCATTGGGATCTGTTATTACGCGATTGTGCTACAGGAAGAGAAAAAAACACAAATACACCTATCACATAACTTTATGAAAACGCATGTTGTTGAACAGACAAACCATAGGTTAAACCAAAATTACAATAAAAATATCTAAAATTTCTTTTAAAAAAATTGTGAAAACTCGTGCATCGAAGTCATAACACCAATAGCTGGAATATAAAACGGCTAACTAAATTAAATTTTGTTCGAATAGAATGAAAGTCGATCCGGTAATTTTTGAGACTGACATAAAGTCAACAATAAATATGCTTAAGACCGGTTGATAACAAACAAATTTCTCGAAAAATCATTTTTAAAGTCTCAACAGCCATTAAATTCAAAAGCTTTCAACGGAAATCAATAAATACGCTCAGTTATGGCTTGATTGGAGGTCAAAAATACTTGTCAAACATAAATTATGAATAAGACATCACAATATGGCCTCTGACTATGCAAACAACATCAAATATAAGCAAAAACCAAAAATTCAGCAGAAAAGTGCGAGAAGAAAGTGTCGAAGCCATTTAAACTATAAGATTTTCTCTGAAAAATTTAATTATGATCCATTGAAAATTTTCTCTATGCCAAAAAATCAGTATTGGGATAATGGTTCGGGATTCGAAAAGAAACCAAAATTACAATAAATATTTCAAGAAACTTTTTTTTAAAAATTTTTGAAATTTCGTGCATCGAAGACATAACACCAATAGTTGGATAATATAACGGCTAACTAAATTAATTTTTTTTCAAGTAGAATGAAAACCGATCCAATAATTACCAAGAATGACATACAGTTAACGATAAATATTCTTAAGACCGGTTGATGTTAAACAAATTTCTCGAAAAATCATTTTTAAAGTCTCAACAGCCATTAAATTCAAAAGCTTTCAACGGAAATCAATAAATACGCTCAGTTATGGCTTGATTGGAGGTCAAAAATATTTTTCAAACAGAGGTTATGAATAAGACATCACAAAAAGCCTTATGACTATGGAAACAACAACAAATATAAGCAAAAACCAAAAATTCAGCAGAAAAGTGCGAGAAGAAAGTGTCGAAGCCATTTAAACTATGAGGTTTTCTCTGAAAATTTTATCCATGATCCATTGCAAATGTTCCCTAAGCCAATGGGAGATATCAATAGCAGAATAATCTGATAAGATTTCAAGAGAAACCAATATTACGAAAATATCCAAAAATTTTTTGAAAAAATTTGAAATCTTGTTGCCTTGAAGGCATATAAGAAATAGTTAGAAGACAAAACATTTAGCCAGATTAATTTCGGTTGCAGTAGAAAAGAAAGGAGTCCTGTCATTTTTGAGACTAATTTACAATTCACGAAAACAAGTTTATGAACAGTTAATATTTAAAAAAAATTCGCGAAAAATCAGTTTTAAGTCTTAACAGCCATTAGCTGTCCAATCAAAGCTCTAGATAGTTTCACTAAGAGCTCATTTCGGAAATTTTTGCACTTTTTCTCAACGAGTCTATGCCATAGGACTCCAAAAATTTAGTAAATCCTCAAAAAAAATCAAAATTTTCAAAATTACGAAAACTCAGAGTCGAAGCCAAAAAAAAACACAATTGATTCCTTGAAAACCAATTTTTTGTTCATTGAGCTTCATTAGACTGTAATTCAGGTTGTCAATATTGGAACCTCGATATGAAAAAAGACTAGTCTCTTGGTGACTTGAGAAAACAAAGAAAAATATTAAAAGTTCTAAAAAAAGAGCTCTCAAATAGAATTCGAATTTTTTTGATAGTACACTTCCCTATGCGACCAGAACTATTCTTTTTATCGCCTTTCATTCGTCCATTAGGAACAGAAAATTGATTTTTTTTGTGGCGTGAAATGGAATTTTGAATCAATATTTTTGCTAAAGGTCTTAATTTGAAGAAAAATTGTACTAAAAGTGAACAAAATCATGCCAAATATCCCGTTGTTCACACAGAATTTCAATCCTCGATAACTCCTCAAAAAAACGAAATTCTAAAAAGAATTTAGTTTCGAATTCTGCGCTGAACTAGCTTTTTAATGATACCACTCACATTTCTCGACGATGAATATATCGATCGGCCAGAATTGACTGAACAAAAAAAAACCCATTTGAGTATATAGTTCCTCCCCCCCCCCCCACAAGTGGGTTCGGAACAAAAAGTGATCAAAAGGTTGGCCAGTAGTGCGTCGGACCAAATGTTCGAAAAGGGTTTTAAAACGTCTGAACTTCTGATTAATCATTATAAAAATTGTAATGAGCATAAAATTTCTCACTGGATAAACAGTTCATATCTTAGAAAAATTTAAAAAGTGAAAATCAAAGTTTTAGTTTACAATTCTGCAAAAATCTATAGGTTAAAAAATTGTAGTTGCGAAAAAATTGTCAAACTTAAATTAGGCAAATTCATTTGTTATTAAAATATTTTCCAACCAACCCATTTTTGCACAATGCTAAAGGGCGTTTTTTAAAGCCAAGAACTGATGCATGTTCTGGTGATTTCCGGTGAATTTTATGAAAAATCGCCTCTTTAAGAGCAACTATCTGCTCAAGCTGCCAATGTCCGTGTTTCAAAAAGCATTATTGCATAGTTTCTTGAAATTCACCGCCTTTCTTAAATATCTCCATTTCTCCTGAATGAGTTTGAACCCTGGTTGTGGGCAGTGATATTGAGTTGCCAACAGGTTTGCTAGCTCATCAGCACAAAAAGTCAAACAAAAAAGCCCGGGCTCTTGTTGAGCTGGTCGAACCAGATTTAGACCAAATCTCACTAAATGATTACAACTGGAGTAACGATTGGCTTCAACAAGGACACTCTAGTGATGAGAGGACTTAAATTTTCAAAAATTCTTACAAGTATTTTGCAAAGCATGAATCATGACTTGAATCAAATCTTCCAATGTTCCAATATCAATATATTGGGGAACATAGTGCTCTTTGAGCAGTTTTCTCAATTTTAATTGATTTAAAAAGTGTGACTGGATGGGATTCAAGATGTTCCATGATTCTAAGCAACTTTTAGTTGGGAACAAAATGTCATAAAAGCTTTAACAACCAATCACAAACAGATTTATAAATCATTTAGCGTCAATTGAAATAAAGTAACTGTTAGTTTTTGAATGTTGCCTGAAAAAGTAAAATCTTGCAAGAGTTTTCCACATTGGTGAACCCTGTTTGAAACGGCAGAAAGAAGCCTTATTTATAAAATGACAGCCTAACTAATGCAAAAATAATTTCAAAACTAGAAAAACGTTGCTTGAAGCAGCCTTTGTTGTGAGCAAGGCGGAGTAATTAAGGCAAATGATAAAAGACGATGAAAAAGCAATCAAATTTATATTGGAAATATCTAAAAAAGATCTGGTTTTAACATGACATTGGCCCGACAGAATATTGGCCTTTCAAGGTTGCCAGTGACATTTTAGCCGGAATGGCAATCTCATTCAAGCAAGTCAAAAACAAAGATTCCAAAAACCTTGCAAGAAATATCAAAAAACTATCAATCAAAATTATGTATATGCTCATAGATACATCGCTTGAATTATTTAGACAAAAATTTGTGCATTTTGAGTTCAAATATCAGTTGAATTAAGCTTAATTTATCATATTTTGCCCAATAGACCACGAAGGGGCTTTTGTCAAGCTTATTCCCGGCTACAGCTTGATCATTAATTACTGTTAATTTCACACCCTAATAATAGCATATAAGAGCTATAACATAACCTCTTAGTTGCTCATACAAACATCGGTAGAAAAATATTTTAACAATATTCTTCTATTTTTCTCAATTGAGTGAAGAAAGAGTTCGATAAATGTGCATTGTCATGGCAAAAAAGAAGCTAACTTGAAAGACTTTTAAGCACAAAGTAATAATAAAAATAATAAATTGTTAATGGTCAGTACAGAATCGTTACATTAATTTTACAAAGATTTCAAAAATAGAACACAATTGGGTAAATAAATAGCAATCGCACCAACCAAGAGCACACTATTAGGTCTAACTGGCCTGTATTCAAGTGCCTCTAGCGGAAAATAATTCACTATCAATAGCTATTCACTAAGGGTAAAACAAATTGTTTATATTTAAAAAATTGAAAGCAAAAAAGAGAAAAAAAGCAAATACCATAATTTAAAAAAATTTAAAAAATTGCTTCCGTTAGTTGTTCATTTTCCAGTATGAAGTTGTGTGCAAGTTTTCGCATTTCGTTTTATTTAATGTATTTTACTTTGTCTACAAACATTGATTCAATTATTGAAACTAGGTTTAATAACCTTCTTAGCCTTGTAAACAAACAATTTTTTACGCATGGGCGTTTACTAGTTGAGATCTTGTTAGGCCAACTGCTTGAAAGGTCTTCTAGATCCTGAACACTCAACAAATTTGACAAAGATTCAATTTTGCATTCGGCCCGAAAAATATTAATCAGAGTTTTGAAAAATTCATAAATATGCAGTTCCCTAACAGTTTAGGGTTTATTTTTTGTCTCAAATCGCCCAGCGATTCAAACCTCCGTTTTAAGAAAATAATTTTTATTAATCATTTTGTAAGTTTCTCCAAAATTTATAGCAATATTTTAGAATTCGAGCCATGGATGAGAACTCCATATTACAACATTGGCTTAATGTATGTTATAAAAACTTGGATCATTTGATGAGATGTTAAGACCTTTCTGAGCCTGTAGAAATAGCCACAAAAAACTTGACAAGGCGGTTTTCGATATACGATACATGATGTTGGAAACTTAATTGACCATCATTAATCACAACTTAATGTTTGTACTGCTCTACTGACTCAGCCGTTTTCCTACCCAAAGGAAATTTGTTTTCAAACTGAATATTCCGTCGACCATTTAAACGCAGGTTTTTTGTTTTCTTTGCGTTGAGGACTAGCTTGTTTTCTTTTATCCAATCATTTTTGCTTTTTAGTGCTAAGCGATGATTGTTCAGTAAATCCATGTTTCTACTTCTTGTTATAATTGCCCTGTCATCAGCATACAGTATTAGATCTGGTTCACCCTGCATTGATATGATGTCATCATTATAAATGAGGAACAGAATTGGTCCCAGTACAGATCCTTGGCGACACCTGCTTGTACAAGTTGCAAAGAAGATTTCTTTGTTCCAATTTGAATGTGTTGCTTTCGTTTTATCAGGAACGATTCAATGAGCTTATATGTTTCCTTACGAAAACCGTAACAATGACATCTTTGTAATAAAAGTTTGTGATCAGCAGTGTGGGACGCCTTCTTTAGGTCAAGAATTGTGCAGCAAGATACCTTAGTTCTGTTTTTCCATAATTGACGAATTGTTCCCACCAATGTAGCATTTGCATCAACTGTGCTCCGTTTTTTCCAAAAACCGAATTGTTTTTCACTCAGAATGTGATAGCGATCGAGGAACTGAACCAACCTATTATAGATCAGTTTCTCAAAAATCTTCCCGATTGTCGGTAGCAAGGGGATTGGCCTGTAGTTTGTTAGCTCATGTTTGTCCCCCTCCTTGTGTAAGGGTAGAACTTTGGAAATTTTTAAAGCGTCAGGCAAATAGCACTTGATAATGCATCTAGTAAACAATTGTTCCACACAGGTTGCAAGAGGATCAGAAATTCTCCATAGAAATATGTAGTTTAGGCTATAACAGTCTAAGCAGTACTTAGGTTGATTTCTAGGCAGTATCTCTTCTATTTTTTTTCTTTGCAATTTTGCTGAAATAGAATCACTTGCTGTTTTTCGGCTGTAATTTGATTTTATTGTTGGTTTCAATTTCAATTGAAAGACTTTTTCCAATACTCGCGAAAAAGTTATTGAAGTTTTCAACATGGTTTTTGGGTGAAAATATCTTGTTCTGGTTTTTGTGTTTTTCTCATAAAGTCGTTGTAGGTGTTAAAACGTTCTCTCGCATTTTGCCAACTTTCCGTGTGTAAATTATTTTGATAAAAAGTCCATCTTTTTTTCTTACCAAGTTCTTAACAAGAGTACTTTTCCTTTGTATGCAAGTTTATTTTGTTCGGAATTTGTTTCCTTCATTTTTCTTCTTATTTGTTTTTTCAGTAGCCTCTTTTTTTAATTTCATTGTCTATCCAGTTTTTTCTATTGCTAGGTTTCACTTTTTTCATGGGACAAAATTTGTCTAGATGCATAGTGAGACTACTGTGAAGCTCAGAGATCTGTTTATCAATTGTTTTCTTGGGGCTGAAAAGATTTTTCAGTTTTTCTCTTAGAAAATTTTGGGCCATTTGAGCACTTTTTCGTTCTCTAATGCTTTCCAATTTCTCGAAAAAGCATTTTTTTTCTTTACAGCTAGCTTTAAAATTTGAGTTTAAATCTGCTATTACATTGTGGTGATCTGAGACATCCGATTGGTCCAAGGTTATTTTCAATGGAATGTTGAAAAAAAGACATCCAGGCATGATTTGGAGGAAACAGTTTCCCCAGTTGATGTTAAAAGTTTTGGAATACCTAGATAGCATCTGTTAATTAGGTTTCTCCAACGCTTTTGGTTTAATTCCATTTTGAATCATATTCACTTCGAAATCAGCAGAAAAAATCTGATGAGTTTCTGATGGAAAAACAAGTTCGTCGAGATATTTATCTAGTATCTCGAAAGTCTCAAAATTTGTTGCGTTAGGTGGAATGTATACACATGAAAATAACAGTTTAGATTTTTTCAGTTGCACCGCAACACTAATGACTGCAGATTTTTTGTTGTTAGTTGCTTTGAATGTCTCATCAATTTGTCCCACCTTACCAAATATGGACATCCCTTCCGTTAGCGCAATGAAAGCGAGTAGTTTCCTTTGCGAAACTTTTGACAGGTTGAAGGAAGATATCCAGGTTTAGACCTCGACTTATGAAAAGAATTTTTAATTCTAGTGAGGGTTCCAATATTGACTATTAATACACAGTCCAGGTCCTAACTGAAGTCGAGTTAAAGTCTTTTCATGGTCCAGATAAGGTCTTTTCATTTCAATCTAAGGTCGAGCACGGTCTTTCAATAGGTCGAGCATGGTCTTTTCATGGGTCAAGGATCTTATTTTGTGGGATAAATAACAGTTATTTTTTCTATAATTCTTTTTGAAATGTGTAACACCTACAAGCAACACCAAACTAGCGTTGCAACAAGCAGTCCTACTTCGAAAAACAAGTAGAATTTCGCCAAAAAATCTTAAGAAAATTGAATTCTTAAGAGAAAATAGTTTTAGCATTTAACCAATATAACAAAATTGTTCGGTTGAACGCAACTTGTTAAGAAAGTTCTAACAATCGACATTTCATCGGCAATGAGTTTAGTGTAAAATGATTGAGTTCTTTTGGTTCTAAACTTCATTTTTTCAATTATATTTATAACAGCCCAGTTCATTTTGCGGGAAAATATGAGAAACATTGAAAAATTTGAACGGAAAAACCCGTTGACTACGTTTAAGCAAAGGCCAATTTTCAGTGCAAATATAAATTTGTTGGGTCGAGATTTAACATTTTAGGTCGAGGTAAGGTCGAGCATCAACTTTGGGTTGAGCTAAAGTCTAGCATCAAAAGCTTTGGTCGAGTCAAAGTCTAGCTGAACAATTAGGCCCAGCTAACTTCTTTTCATAGGCTGTTTGAGTGCAGCATGGTCTTTTCATAACAATTTTTGGTCGAGCACCGTCTTTTCATAAGTCGAGGCCTAAACCTGGGAATAGCAGTAGAGATAGAGGAGACCGCCCAGAATAGACATACTGCCCATTATGCAGAAGATCACGTGCTCAGTTGCACCCCTCAAACAGATCGGACTGGATAGAATTGTTAAAACAACCGTAATAATCAAATTCTGGTAGTTATCTTGCAAGTTATTGTAAGCGTACCCAGTCTGAGGTGTGCGCTCAAAATTGTCCGGGCCCAGACCGTCCCAGACCGAAATTGCCCTGATCCAGACTCAAGCGCGCTCGAGAGTCTTTATGTGCTCGTGGTGCGCTCGAATCCGCCTATGATCAGACTGAAGTGCGCTCATTCCACCTTCCAGACCCTGTAATTTTGAGCGCACAAAGGTCAGGTGTGCGCTCGAAATGGCCTGGACCAGGACAATTTCGAGCGCACACCTCAGCCTGGGTAGACTGTTTTCTTAAAATAATCTTGATATCTAAACTGTTTTAAACCATCTGTTGTTATGTCGAACGTAAAAATGTAGAAATAAAACGCTACGGGGGGGGGGGGGGGGGGGGGGTTGGGGTGGGGGTTTAGAGAACCACAATCTGGATTGCATTAGGCATACTATAGCTGTTGTAACTTTATTGCAAAAAAATATGAATCGTTTTTCGACCAACATAAAAACAGATCTCGGAAAAGATTTCAGATGAGAGAAAACTTACCCATTCTCACGAATTGCCATTTTGTAGTGAACTAGGTTCGAAGAACAAGCAATTGCTATTTACATTATTACTATTTACTATTATCTTCACAAACCAAGTCGCAACGATCTAAGCGAAAATTGATTTTTGGTGAGCTAACAATCAAGGTTTTATAACTCCCAGTGACGTATATAATTATTAAATAATTCACATTGAATGCTTATAACCTGCCAGCTATACAAAGTTGCGACACATGTCATAGGGCTCATATTGATCCAAGAATTTGACTCTTTCTGCTGAGTTGCTGAGCTCTCCAGAAACCAAACAAAAAACTGCTGCTGTTGAAAATGGGGAGACATTTCAAAAGGAGGAAGTAAAACTCGTAAAAGATATATTTTTCCCTATCACCAGTCAAATTTGAGATACAAAAAACTTGAAGTATTTTGATAAGATACTGATAGCAATCAATATTTGTTTAAAAACTTCACGAAATGAATGAAATCGCATTATCTTTACATAGGTTTCAGGAAATCGGTTATTTTTCTGCTTTCATATTCATCCATGAAACGACTTATTGTGAAAACCAAGATTAGATGATCTTCCTAAGAAAGCCATTATTTTTTTTTAAAAAAAAACGAAATTGTGCTCTAACTACGTTCATCAAAAATAAACTAAAATTTCTTTGAAAGTAAATAGAAATAAAAAGATTGAAATTTGAAAGTATGTCAAAACTTATTGTTGTTACTGAAGAAAAATATTGCAGTGCCAGTCGTTCTTTTTACCCGCATCTGGCGTATTTGTTTAAAAGCTTAGAAGTTCGTGATATTTTTTATACAAGGGAGTTTTTCGTAGAGTTCCCGGTTTAAAGTTTCTTTAATTTCATCTAGAAACTAAACTGATATTGTTTATATTGTCTGCAATTGATTTCTCGGTACAATCCTACAATGAATACAAAAAAGTTTTATTTGGATTTTTTTTACCAGTAAAACTTATGCGGTTAAAGTATGACTAAAGCAAAATTTAAATTTCTTCCTTGATGTATTTTCTACTTTTTCTTCTTTTGGCGCACGTAAAGAGTTAAAAAGTAGACTGGCTATGCAACAGAGAATTTAAACCCCTTAGTAAAATGTGTAGGACTTTTTGGTCCAGTTAGTTCTTAAGGGTCATCTTTTTTGATTTTCAAGAAAATTTTACAACTTCTTCTGAAAACTAAGGTAATACATTTTTTCCGCTTTTGAAACTATTATGATATATGTATGGCTTTTTGTGACTCATTTGACATCTCTGCATGAATACCAGATGATCATGGAAATCATATACAACCTGGCATGAAAACGAAAACTATAAATAGCTCGTAAGAGTTCAGGCAACAATTTTACGATTGTTGGCCTTATTGTGTTACTATTTTACAGATTTCTAAAAGTTTTGATCGCATATAGAATATTTGTTACAATTTATATAATTTTCAGTCTGGTAAAACATTCTGTGAAAAAATTGGAGAAAATCCAATTTTTATTTGAGAAGGATTTTAAAAGCGATAAGAGTGTGAAATAAAAAACAAAGGAATTAGATATAACAACGAGTGCTTGTATTATAATGCAGAGAAGAAACTGAAAAAAGTAACCTCTAAAAATAGAAATCTCGCTTCGCTTAAGTGGATGGGCCTTGAACTGTCTATAACTTGCAAGAACTAACCAAAATACTAAAAAGATACATCCGAAAATTACTCTTTTCATTTAAGGATGAGAAGTTATATTTTGATTTTAAAATCTGAATAAATTTTTGCTGCTTCAATAAGTTGCTCTGAAACAATCTTCAATTAGAGTGACAGACACTCAATTGACCTTATCTTTTTGAATTGAAAAAAACAAAATCAAATTAAAAGTGAGGAAGTCATTTTTGAGAGTGAGGTACGTCAAGTGTGACCAAAAATTTAAGCACACGGATGAACAAAAGATCAGCTCCACTTTGAGTGAAAAATATTATCACGCACGCACTTCAGTTAAAACTGCATGAACAAATGAGCAAAAAGCAGATTTGAAGTGGTTGTGACTTTATGTGGTCGTTACAAAGATGTTGACGACGAAATAAAAGACATAGCAGGACAAGTCCTGACGTACAATCCAAAGAACAATTCAAGACAAAGTTTATTGACTAAACAAAAAAGTAGACCTGAAACGGAATATAAGTGAATTGGGAAAACCAATTCAGAAAAAAGGAATGAAAAAAATAAAAAATCAGATCAAAAAAGTTTAAAAAAATTAGATCATGAAAATAAAAAGATAAAAAAACCTAGCTTTTTGTTTGAACCAGAAAATTTGGTTCAAACAAAAAACTAGGTCCAGAATGAACTGTGAATGGATTGGCAGAATCATTTAGAATCCGATCCAAAAAACAGTTAAAATCGAAGTGAAATTGCCGCATGTGAGCAAATGTACCACTAGCAAGAAAAACCACTAGTTCAAACAGCATTCACTCACTCTACTTAAAAGTTACACCAAAAAAAAATTTACGCCGCAAAACCAATCGCTTTTTCGCTCCACTTCCTGTTTCGGTGTGACCAAAATCACTACTCCAATTTGACTTCAAAAATCATCAAAAATTGTGAAGCATCTTAAAAAAAGACAGCGCCCCTATACAATTCAAATTCCGTGAATTGTAAAAAACCAAGAGAAGGCCAATAATAGCCACAGCTATCGCTGTGCGGCTATCAATAAGCAATTGTTTAGTGTAACAAACATTATCGAATTCTTACCCATGGCTGAGGTGTGCATCAAGCTCGCTCTGGTCAGGTGGACTTGGGCCATACCCCTCACTCTGCTTATAAGAATTAGGAAAAACTTATGGTTATAAACTTATGGTTGTGATTTTTTTGAAATTGAGGCCACTGCGATGAAAAATCGACAGATTTATTATTTAATTGTTTCAAAAAATTAGATCAAATTTACGTTAACACTATTTCCTACGTCTTTTTTTCCAGGCTAGAAACCAAACTGGGTGCACCATCGATAATACTGCCAAGTCGGAGACGTGCAATAGGAAGGTTGCAGGAATATGCTTATATTTAATCATTTTGTGTTCTTACGGTTTAAGTCAAATGTAATTCCGTTAATAGTAGTTTCTGTTTCCAGAAAATTTAGAAAATAGAAATATCTCAAAAACAATCAGCGCTTTGTAGAATTGATTCCAAAATGACGTGCAGCAAAAAAACATACCCTAAGAAATTTAAGTTTGCATTTTTTTCAAACTCAAAAATCTTGCATAAAATTTCAAAGACAACAGTCAATATTCCAGCTTCCAAAACTCATTCAGTGATCCAATATCTTCTTGTGAGATCAAAACCTGATAATTTTTTGTCTGTAAACAGTGTTGTTTAAAAGCACCATTGATTATGTCAGATTATCCTATTGCAATGAGCAGAGATTCCAATTTGAGGAACCCTAACAAAATGTGGAAGGACTATTGAGGTTGAATAATTTACCTTGCGCTGCCCGGGCTCTGATTGCGTTTTAACTCAAATGCAAAAAAGGAAGTTGCTGCCGGCTTTGGGCAACACTTGCAGGTTAATTTGTTGATTAAATTTTACAGCAATTAGCAGATTTAATTACGAATTTTTCATCTCAATACGTGCAATTCTTGTTGCACTTTAGAATTTTCAATAATTTTTTGGTTATTTTTCTTCAGTTTATGCAATATATGAGTTTTTCTTACGTTGAAGGGTAATATTATTAAGACATGTAATTTGTATGTTAAGCTCATAAGAACTTGTAAGTATTTCCCAGAAAAAATGTACATCGGTGTATCACCTTATGAGACCTTGCGCCCGGGTCGAGGTTTGGCGGTGAATTTTCATAAGAAACCCGGTGAATTTTTGTAAGAAACGCGGTGAAGTGCGGTGAAAGAATAATTTTCACCGCGTATTTCTTACATCTTTTGTGCAGTGAATGCGGTGAATCGCGGCGAATTATTTTTTTTACCACGATCTCGGTATTATTATAAAAAGACACTTCCATACACGGGATCGAACTTTTTACCTCCTGCATGTCTTCAACTCTATATTCCACTGCGCCAATTGTCACTTATTTCTATCACACCTCTTGTGAACTTAAGTAAACATTGAAAACAAATGCGGTAAATTTTTGTAAGAGTTGGGGTGAAATGCAGTGAATTATTTTTTTCACTGCGCTCACCGCATTCACCGCATTTATTACATTAGTTTGCTACAAAAGTCGATGAGGTGAAATTTGGTAAGAAATGCAATGAATTTCGGCGTGAATTTTTGTAAGAAATGCGGTGTAATGCGATGTTATTTTTTTTCACCGCATTCACCGCAATCACCACATTTCTTACAAAAATTCACCGCATTCACGGCATTTCTTACAAAAATATACCAAAAAACTTTGACCCGGGCGAGAATCTTTTTTGATGCCTTTGAGTTAATTATGCCGTCCCTAACCAAGCTGACTCTTTTTTCACTGTTAGAATTATAGTGACAACTCCATATTTCCGTTATTGAGCACTTTTCTGACCTTTAATTTCCTGCATCGAGCTTCATTTGCGAATCTTAAATTTAATAAGTTACATTAACAAGGCACCGCTAGTATGATTGCAGCTAATAAAACTGTATTGCATGTTTATCAACCCGAGCACCAATAAAAAATTGTCAATCTCCATTTCATCAAGTTTGTATGCTATTGAGAAAAATTTTGTCTGATCAGTTAGCTTCTGTACCGTAGATCTTTCTTTTGAAACAAATTTCAAAAATTGATATCAGTTTACGAAAAAAGGGATCTTATTAGATTATTTTGAAGTCAAAATTGCAATATAAGCGGCACTCATAAGTGCTTTAAGCGCTGACCAAACTTGACATATCTGTCACAGTAAATATTGAAAGTTATCATATCTTTCGAAATGGAAAATCTGCGACTAAAAAATTGTTTTTATGTATGATCAGAGAGGCATAGTTTTGGCCGGTCACAAGTTATTTTTAGAGATTTCAAAACGCTGAAAACAATTGAATGGTGTAATGCTTTCCTTATCATAAGTGATTAGAGTAGTTGTTATAATAGCTCTGTGGTTTTTCCCCTCAAATTTTTCAGCAGCAGCCGGCGCTTTTCCAACATGTTTTCTGGAAAATCCTTTTATCCGGGCTTTTTGTTTTTGCTTACGCAACGCTTTTTTCCAAAATAATCAGTGTAGAATGTAGTAAAGTGACATGGGAGAGGGAGACTAAGTTAGATAATTTAGGTCAAGTTGATTAAGTTAAGTTAGGTATTTGAGTTTAGCTTTCTGTAATTGAAGGGTTACTGTTGCGGAGGCGCCAGAGAGGGGAGTTGAGTGATATATCTTGAACAAACAAAATAATGCACAAAAACATGTTGAGCTGTCAAATTATTTAGTTTACTTAGCAAAGTTGTTTTTGTGCATCAGGCCAAAATCGAAATGCGTGATTTAAGTTTAGAAGTAAACTAGAAAGCGAACATTTGAAGTGAACTAGATACTTTGAACAGAATTGGAATTTCAATTTGAAGTAAATAAAAAGAAAGTGCGATTTAGAATTTGCAAAATAATAGGCATTCCCAAACCTGTTGCCGTCAACTTATTAAGTTATGTTTATCATTGAAATCTAACAATTCTAATAAAAAGGAATTTATCAGTTTTCGAAATACCACCAAGCAGATCAAAATCGCACCCCCCATGGAGAGTTATATTCAGCGGACGTTTACCAAATTTTGATGACACCCAATGGTCCTCTCAGGCTGGTATACCTTTTGGGCCAATCCGACCACCCCACTCCGAGCTATTAACACCGGAAGTGGTGTGATTTGAAGGTTTTCAATATTTTGAATGGAAAAATGACTGTTTGAGTATGATGTAAAGCTAGTTAAGGATTGCAATGGGTATCAAGTCTAGAGTAATGTAGCAGATGATCATGGGAAGGGTTATGGAAGATGTGGGAGAAATTTATTAGCATTTTGGAATAAAAATAGGCAATTTTCACTGAAAATTGTTAGCTCTTAAGTTGAAATAGTAATTTCTCTAAAAGTTGAAGTCGGATTGACCTTAAAATTGGGGGATAGACTAATTTAAGTGCGAGGAATCCGATTTTCAGGTCAGATTTGACCCCTCACCAAACTGCACGGAACTAGCACACGCCGGTGCTGCGGAACGTAAAAATTGAATTGCTCGTGGAGTATTGGTAGTAGCCTTTTGATTATTGGAGGGTTAGTGTAACTTTTCAAGGGCTTTCGATTGGTGATATTTTAAACCCCAGATTCCGACCGGAAGTCGGTGCTTTGGGATAACCCGAGTGCCGAAAACCGGAAATTGGCCTTTTTGAGTTGCCGAATGAGTTTGAAATGGTTTTAATACGAAAACTTGAGACAGTTAGTGACAAAAAATACCCACCCCGGTCAATTTTGACGAACTCGGATTTTTCGGGTTTCGGCACCCACGACTCATTAAAAAATTTGCAATTGACTCGCAACGGCTGATCCCAAGGTCATGAAATTTGGCAGGCAAGTTGATGGCATCCTATAGTTAATAGAAAATTTTACCCGAAGACGTTTTGATCACTACTTCCTGAGATATTGAGTTCTGAAAATTGGGGTCATCCGGGAGGTCAATGAAAAGTGTGCGCAGTCATTGCTCGTTTTCTAGTGGGAGTTAGGCCATTAAATTTTGTGAGTAGGTGCAACTATGAGAAGATTTTCCGTGACAGTAATTAGTTTCATCAACTTGACCCCTCTTTTGGACGAATGACCCCTGATTGACCCCTAGAGGTTAAATTTTGGGCTTTTACGAATATTAGACTTTTCGGCGGTTGTTAACTGGTGAATTGCATAAAAAAGTTTCAAAATTGAAAATTATAATTGATCTTCGGTTTAGAGTTGAGTTTAGCTGTTTATTCACCACATGATTTTTGACAGGGATTGATTGCAGCTAGTTAATTTGGTAGCGGAAATAGAGGAGTGAGAACTTTTCGGAGCAACGCTCAAGCAAACACTTATTGACTTGTCAAGTGCAATTATGAGATAACGTGGACTGAACTTGTTTACATAAGGGTCCAAAGGTCGTGTACTTAAGATAAAGAGAAAATTGAACAATGGTTGGTAGCAATTGAATGACAGAGCATAATTTGATATTTGTTTGTTTTGCATAGCAAACAAAGCCCTCCTACAGAATGTATTAGATTTAAAGTTAAAGTTTCAATGTTTATTTAAGATATTAAGGTTTGTTTGCTTAAGATAAAAGCGTATTGGTTGAGTATAAGTTAAAGTGACACAGAGAAATTTTGGCAGAAAAGAGAGAGAGAGACTTTGGAGATTTTGGGAGAACTTCAGAAATTTGGATTCGCACAAGTGAGAAAAAGCAGTTGGTTTAGTTGGACTAAACTTTAAAAGATGGTGTGAAAGCAAGGAAGAGATTGAGATTGAGACTGAACTCTGGAAGTTTGTAATCGCAAGACCAGTTGGGATACTGTGAGCGTTTTAGATTTAGTTCATTTTGGAAGTGAACCACGTTTATTGCTTTTATTATATTAAATACTAATAAAAATTGCATTGAATTTGTCTTTTCCATTGATGTGCAAGTAATTGTCTTACCTTTGTTATCCATGTAAGTAGAATTGATATTACGAGCCCCATTGTGAATTAACTTATTTCAAGGCAATCTAATTTGCAACAGCATACAAGAGTGGAAGAGGGGAAATTGCAGAGTAACAAAGTAACGCTTGCTTCCCCGGGTTGAAGTTTCTTTGATTTCATACAAGGATCATATATGATTTCATACTGTCCATACTTGATTTCTTAGTACGATCCTTGTATGAAACCAAAGAAATCATATATGATCCTTGTATGATTACCAAGAAATCATATATGATCCTAGTACGAATACCGAGAATCATACATCTATTTTTTGAAAATCTTTAACCATTTGTTTTTTGTTTTTATTCGGTAGGGCATCACCAATATAATACCTCGGCATCACATTGTGATCCGCCAAAAGACCCCAACGTGCAATATCAATTGCAAGTTGGGCACAAAATAAAAGAGTAAGTCCAAACAGATAGCAAAACTTTTGACATAGTCTGAAGCCAGTTTATACATATAAATGTTCATTTATAAAAAAAATTAATCAAGAAAAAAAATTGCATATCACGTCAAATTTTTTTTTCTGAATACGTTTAAGCCACAAAGTTATTCTTTTAACGCACACAAAGAAACAAATGTGGACTGCAAATGCCATGTAATAATTTAATAAGTCTTCTGACTACATTATACAAGAATTTGTGGCACCAGTCAACGTATTATGTGTCATATATGACCTTGTATGATCCAAGAAATTTTTTCAACTTCAATGGAAAATCAAAATTATACAGTTTTTATTTTTTGAATTTTTTTTGTATGATCCCTATATGATTTCTAGGAAATCATATATAGTCCTTGTATGATTACCAAGAATTCATACAAATCATATATGACCTAGTATAATTACTAAGAATCATATATGACCTAGTACGAAATCAAAGAAAGTTGTATGATCGTTGACCCGGGTCACCAATTCAAAACCTTTGGTTTATTTTATTTGATCGATTTTCTGGGCGACAGAGTCCCCTCACTGTTGAGCCTAGCAGAAATTCAGAAGACGACAATCAGCAATTTTGGATGACAATTTGATCATGCAAGAAGCTTGGTTATCATGCAAGATTCGTTCAGCCCCAATTAATTAAACTAAGTAGGTTATAAAAGCGTGACTTTTTTTATTTTTACGCTCTTTTTTCCCAACATTGATTAGTTTTTACGCACTCTTTCTACATTTCAGCCGAAAAGTGTGTTAAAAGGGTCAGTTTTTCCACCATTTCACTCTTTTCCCCAATTTCTCAAGGTGTTAAAAGGCCTCCCACACACTTTTCGTTAGAGGCGAGGGGTGGATTAAGGGTGAATCGTCTGCCGGGTGGTAAAGGGGAGGGGGGTACGATATATGACAACTAAACTGCAGGATTCGGGAGAAACACGAAAAACGATACTGAAAATTCTTTTGTTATTTAGTTCATAAATATTATTTAGTGCAAAAAAAGCTATGAATAAAATTTAGTTCAAAAAACAATAATAACTATTGAGTTCACTTTGTGATCCAAAAATTACAATTCAGTTCTATGTTCATAAATTTGAACAGATCATAAACTTTTCATTGGTTTTATAATGCCTTGAAGAAACGTAACTCAGATTTCAAAAATTGTTCACAAAACTTAAAATGACAATCAAGCGTGAGCGTGTTCATATCTTTAAAACCGCACCAGCGCTACTGACCGAAATGGGGTTTAGCCGACAAGGACTAAAATCAGAAATTTAGACAACAGCTGAATTCTGATTGGTCAAAAATGTGATTTATATTACTAGTGCGCCCATACATTACAATCGGCATGAGGTCTGTTTGTAGACTTAAAACTCAGATGTTTGTCGGTTAATCCCACTGTCGGCCAGTTGAGCATTAACATATTAAAACGGATTAAATCACCGTATGAGGCGAGATACATCCGAAACTATTAGAAGCGTGCATTGGACGAAGCCAATGTACTGCTTGGTCGACGTATGATACAGCCGAAAGTAGAAATGATTTCAAAACAGTCCAAAATATTAATAGAGTTAAAGTACGTGTACACAAATAACACTCCATATACTTTTCTGCGGGAGGAATATAGCGGATTGCAACTTTGGATTTCATATTTTTATGTCAAGTCGCAGTTTAGATAAGATCTGGTCGAAAAATTGCTGGCTCAAATTCTGTTCAAGTACTGTTCCTACTTTTACAATAGGGGAAGCGATTGTTAAAAAGGTCCAAGATTTTTCTCAAGCAGAGGATAAGTTCCTACTAGTGGTTAACTATTACTGGATATAAACTTTATCATAACCATTCGATTAATTGGTACGATTAGTTCAGGCGTTCTTCAGGAGCACAAAAGCTGTCTTCATAACGCTTCGATATAGTTAACTTTAATTTGGGGTTAATTGATAATGTAGTTCTAGCTCTTTAAAGATTCCATTGCTGTAACTACAAAGACTGAATTTAATTTACAATTTAATTTTACTGAACTTATTCTAACTTGATTTGATTTTTCATTCACGTGAAACAAAAATGCATTTTTAAGTCACGTGACATACGTGATATAACTGAAGCGACAAAAATTTTTTCATTCAAAACAATTTTTCAACTATAAACAGTTGCTAATATTTGTAAAACAGACAAGCTGTGCTGACTTAAACGGTAAATCTTCAATTTTTCTATTCTGTAATTAATAAATACTATAAGATACTTTGCTCTCAAAAACTTAGTTTTTTGAGACCAAACTTTTTTTATCGTGTGATGAGTAAGAGAAAATGTTCATGTCATAGTTTTACATGGCGTGTTTTCAGATAAGAAAAACGTACTGATGTATTTATTACTGGTGCAAATTTTTTTTTTATGAAGTTTGCAGTTTTTTGGAGTTGTTTTGACCGGACGTTAAGTCTATAAGAATCCTGTGTTGATATATATCTATGTGAATTTTTGTAAAGTAAAATTTAAGCCGCGAAAAAATTTATTTTGCAAGATTAACTTTTTGAAAAAGATATTGAAACAAAGTTTTAAAACTGAGCTTCAATGCGCTTGATCGTTTCAGAATTACAATGATGTTTGGTCTACAAAATTGTGCAAATTACAACTTTGAGCTATTGGGAAATGAAGAGACTATTAAAATCAGAGTTTTTTTTTTAAAAAAATGAGGGCTAGTTTATTAACTTTTGGCTCTATGCTGATAATTATTGGCGAGAAAAAGTCAAATTATTAAATATTATTAAAATAAGTTAATGAAAGTGTCATAAACTACATCCTATATCGTGCTCCGAAGAGTTTTATTTCTAAGTAATAAAATTCTAAATAAAGGGGTGAAACTCTTCCTTGCATTTGCTGACCGACGAAATGTCTTCTGCAGTAATTGAAGCAGCAGCAGCATAATGAAAGAAGTATTTTGAGCACTCAACCTTCTTTTTTGTATTTTTATTCTTGCAAAATAATGTTAACAAGATTATTTTCTAACGCAAATCTTTCCAACTCCTACAAAATATTCTGTGTCGGCTAATGATGAGCAAAGGAAATTAATCTCCCGAAAATAGCAGGCACTGTGATTCAACTAGGAAGCTGATTCCTGCGTAATAAACCATTTCTTAATATTAACTTTTGGCTATAATAGTTTATTGGGTTGCGATGGTTTCATGTCACTTCTTACATGTTTCAAGGTCCTTTCTCACATAAATTTAGGAGGATTTTTTGCTTGTTTTTTGCAGCCGTTATTTAATTTCACGACTGCTCTTTCCGAGAGCGGGTCAATTTTTCAAAAACTCAGCGGGCCAATCGGGCAACTTTTTGGTGCCTAACAATGTGATTAATGACCAGTCAAAATGAACAAATTTTGATGAATTTTTCTTTTAGTATAATTTTTTTGTGATGATTTTTATCAAGACTTAGAAACTTTAGTTTAAAGAGTTGATTTACTCTAAGGAAAACGTACCTCATTTAAATGAAACTCTGCTGCTTGTGATCATATCAATTCTGATAAATTGAATATCGATGAGGTTCAAATTTCATTAGACTTCATTGTTTTTTATCAACCATCAATTGTTCTGAAAACCAAGTTCTCCCAATTAGAATCCTTTTATATCAACGAATTTTAATAAAACTCGATATCATCGAGTTCCCATGAACGTATTAAAATGGTAATGAATGTACCCATGTTACCAGCACTCAAAATAGAACTTAGTCTGGGATTCGGAACCAAGATTTTTTCACATGCTAATCAAGTATTGTACTTTTTAGCTATTTTAAAGTCTCTTTGTATATTTTTTGCATCGATATGTACAATAAATGCTTGCTAATTTTTGTATATTTTCAGTTTTTTATTTAAAATTTAACTTTTGAAATTTAAAATTTATAAAAATTGAATTTTATAAACTTAAAATATATAATTTTCTATTTAAAATTTTAATTATTGATTTCTTTGATCCGTGCTCGAAATCACATCAATTATCATGGTTCAACCCACGATGAGGGGCGCGCCGCAAGTCAGCCCTGATCATGGCGACTTGGGTTGCGCACGGGGGTAGAGCGCCACCACTCCACAGAGTCTGGCATCACTGTCTACGGTCTGGATCGTGTGATCAGGACCCCATCCAGAGTCTGCATGGTCTGATCAGAGTGCGTTTTGGGGTCTGGATAATTTTGTTGTATGGTCTGGATAATATGAACAGAGCTCTTTCCAGCGTCTGTACGGTTTGATCAAAAACCTTTCCAGAGTCTGGAAAGTCTGGTCAGAACCAAGAGTTCCGGCCAAAAAACGCCCTGGCCCCGAAAAAAGAAAGAAGATATAGTTAAACCCCTTTGGACTGTTTGTTAAATATCAAACCGTGATTTTACCCGATGAATATCAAAGACCACGCCAAAAACGAAGTTTTGATGATTGTTGCTGAGCTGAAGACATTTCTTAGTTTCATACTAGAATTTTTTACTGAAAAATTCAAAAACCATATCCATAAAATGACGTATATTTTTCTGAAAAAAATGTATTATACCAATGATTACTGCTTATTCAACAGTTAAAAGTATCAGTCAGGGTACCGCCAATGCGCGACCGAAGTGGGTCTGGCACCCTCAGTGCGCGACGGAAGTGGGTCTGGCACCCCAGTGCGCGACAAAGTCGATCTGGCATCACCATTGAACGACTCAAGTCGGTCTGGCATCCCCAGTGCGCGACTCAAGTCTGTCTGATCAGAGCCAATTTTGGTCCGGATAGATCAACTATCTTGTGCTATAAATTAAAACAATCAACTCCTTTGAGGCGGCTTTTTTATTTCCTATTTTGTGACACCCGCAAATTAAGAAATGAAAGCAATATTTTAACAGTTTGTCTTTATTTTTTAGAAAATGATGCGCCTATTCGTTTTGATTCTTGTCATTGCTGTCATCGCCCATGCTGACCTCATGAGAAGGCGAGAATATGAAAGGAGAGGCGATACACTGGATGAGCGGGCAATTGATAACCTGCGCAACGAACTGAACAGCCGGGCATTTTTGCCACTTGGGAGCATGTGCTTCACTAATGCGCAGTGTGATTTAACCAAAAATCAACAATGCTCGTGGTCGTGGAAATGTGAACAATATTAGGCAAATGAAGGGACCAGTCAAGACGTGAATAAAACTTGTCCCCTTTTACTCTCCGATATTCAGCCCAGCTCCGATATCCCTTTTTCTTATTTTGAAATAAATGATTGTGATAACATATCTTCTGTAAATGGATGTTATTAATCATAGCTTACGCATCCACATTTTCAATTCAATTTTATAGTTAATCTGTTTTTACTAGAGAATATATAATTAGCACAGTATTTTTTGTTCGCATGCTTGTGAATTTTTGCCCATGAAACCAATTTATGCTTTTATGACTCAAAAATTGGTGGTTTTGCATATATTATTAGTAGACTGTTCAGTTTTCAATTAAACACCCAGATAAAACAACAAAATATTTTTTAACCTTTAATAATTTCATCCGAAATCTTTTCACGAGATTTTTTCCCAAATCCTACAAATATCTAGCACAAGGAATTAAAATCAGGGTGAAAAGACAGAAGAATCAATTAGTCATGGTTAACTGGTATTTGATGAAACTAATAGGGTTGAAAAAAGGAATAAGTCATTACTGGTTAGCACCTTTACCAATTAAACTCGTTAATTTGTTCCATTTTTCATCTTTGATTCTAGAAAATGTATCTAAAGGTGTGTAAAGAGGGACCTTGGGATTTGGCGACAAAAGAAAAATCATATTGGTCATTATACATTATAATTTTTCTTTCTCGCAAAATTTGAGAAAATTAGTAACATTTTTTAACAGTAGAGGTGCTGCTCGGAACGTAATTTGAAATACCCCTAACAATCGAAAAAGATCTCTACCTGGAAATACATTTCAACAAAAGCCAAAAAAAGCTGACAAGGATTGCACTAATGAGGAGTGCCATATTGGTGATTCAATAAAAGCGCCAAATTTGAATAAAAAAATTGAATCAACATAAATAACAATTCGTATTAACAAATCTTAGGAATCAAACAAAAGTTATATAGGTACTTTTGAAAAGATAAACTTTTATACATGATTTTTCTATAAATTATCTAAAGTCTGCAGAACAATGGAAAATCTTTTTGTCTTTCAAAAATCTTTTTCATTACGATGCAGAGGTATAACCAAATCGTCACGGGCAAATATGCCCGATGCGTGTATCTCGTGTTCATTTTTACTTTGTTAATACATAGAAAATGGAACAATTTTGCAGAAAATAGCTACTTTAGCAGAAACCGGCAAAATAGAAGGGAAATTAGCAAAATTGTCCTAATCCTAGCAAAATTGTCCTAATCCTAGCCGCGAAATAAAAGTACAAAATTTATAACCTAATTTTCGCACGGCTTGTATCACGCATCTACTCCATTTATGTATCGATTTTTTGAACGCAATGTAGCTCAACTTTGCATATAATCCGCAATTAAGCCTAACTTAATTACTACTTATTTTATTAAGCCTATCTTATTACTACTAGTAATACTTTATTACTACTTTATTACTAATAGTACTTTTTTACTACTTATTACTACTTATTAGTACTATTTATTAAAATCGGCCAGTTCAACATTGATATACAAAGCCTTTGATCTGCGAGGGATGTTTCGGAAAAAAATCAGTTTCTGTGGTTGTATGTATTAAAAGCACTTTAAAGCTTTGAAAGCTTCAATTAAATCTTTATTAAAGTGATTATCAAGCTCAAATGCGCGCGAATAATAGATACCTAAAATGAGCGGAAACATGCTACAAGACTTGTAGCCTATTTTTCGTTCCGAATGTTTTTTTGCAAAATTGGCGGAACCCCTTTTGCGAAAAGTAAGATTCAAAGGATGTCTCTTAATTTCGTTCATTGTATGTATCAAACTTTCGAGCCAATTTTACTAAGGCGGAAATTTTGCGGTATACCTCTGCGTCGTAATGAACAAGTGATATGAGTCTATGGAATCTCTTGCCTGAAGAGTAACAGTTTGGCCTCCATTCATCTGTGTACAGTTGATTACCATCAGAATCTCGTCTTCCCCTTTTTTCAGTGTTAACTCATCCGGCCACTTTTGTAAAGTACAAGCTATTTGAACTGAGTATTATGCGCTGTTATATCAGCGATGCCGTTTGAAGGCTTGGGGAAAATGCAAAAAGTTTTTTCCCCTGCAAGCAAACATTTGGCTTTGCCTCAACCGTTCAGCTTCTGGTCTAAATCTGCATATTTAACTACCGAGCAATTTTTTTGGTTGCATCTGGGATGAAAAGTTGCACTGATTTTGACTTGAATTATGAGGAACGAATTAGAAGATTAGAACTTGCAAAAGTGCGGTTCGTTAATGTGCGTTCGAACATGATGTTCCGACCCGAGCTCATCTATATTTTTGACTTAATTGTCAGCCAAATAAAGAAATAACAAAAAAAGATGTTTGAGTTTTAAACAATCGTTACACAGCCTATCTACTAATTGAATTACATAATACCATGCCTTATTACAGCGCCAATGAGTTTTTACCTAAAAGAGACTATGAGACAAAAAAACAAAAAAATTAGCAAAAACAAAAACTTCACGGCGAAAACTGGATATCTAAACTTAAAAGCACATAGTAACAAAGTCAAAATGCAGTCAGATAAAACCTTAACTACTCAAAATTAATTTCTTCTATCTATACAGCGGATGAAAAAATTTTTCAATGGGTCTATGTTACAAGTCAACAAAAAGAACGATCAATTAGGCGATATTCAAAAATTAATAAACATTTTTTTAACCAAGAAATATTTTTTTTCAAAAGACTTAAAATACATTATTTTTTAACCAGTTAATCCTTGATAAATTACTAAAAAGTTACTACAAAACCGAAAGGCCGTCTTGTGTTTGGGTATTTTGAGCCTTAGAAACGAACTAAAGAAAACGTTAAATAATTAGAGACTATTTGCGAAAACACAAACTATTAAAATCATAAGCTATTATCCGAAAATTATGCATTTTAAGTTCAGTTCGCTTTTCTACTAATTCAGCTGTAGGAATCGTTATGAGAGATTAAATAACTTTTTTTGAGCCACATTTGTAAACCATTGGGATGTGTTACTACGCGATTGTTCTGAAAGGAGAGAAAAAAAAGCGCAAAATGTCCACTCATAAAACGTTTATAAAAACGCATATTGTTCAACAAACAAACATTGGTGACAATTAAAAACATCAAATATGTTTTTGTTGAATACAGGAAATTATATGTGACCTCTCATTGATGAAAATAAGTTGCAATTTGACGAAATGAACAACAAAAACTGAAAATAGTGAAAAATGTTAGAAAATATATATCATAAACTTTAAGACTAAAGGATATAAATTGACTAATTGATTCCGGTAACATCAATTAAATCCTCAATTACAAATTTAAGAGACTTTTCAGCAATTTTCCGCTACCTAAAGAACAAAAACAAGCAAAAAAAGCAATTTCAAAAACAAAAATTGAGCGAGAAACGTGTCGAAGGCATTAAAAAATGATTTTTTTACTAAAAACTTTTCTATGTTCAGTTAATAATTTAACAACAATGGGATTTTTATCTTATCAATATAATTTCGAAAAATCAAATATGAACAAAAACATTAGAACCACGAAATTGCTTGAGAAAACTCGTAGTATCAACGCCATTAATTGTATTAGCTTTCAACGGAATTCATTAACTACACTTAATTAGGTCTCCATGGGACAACAAGTTTGTTTGCCATTAAAATTTGGTCAATGAGACCTGACAACAAGTTATTGAAGATGAAAGCAACAACAAAGAAAGGTAACAACCAGAAACTCAGTGGAAAAGTGCCAGAAGATAGTGTCGAAGCAATTTAAATCATAGGTTCTTCTCTGAAAACTTTATATATGATCCGTTGAAAATCTTCCCTAAACCAATGGGAACTATCAGTATTAGGGCAATATGATAAGATCTCAAAAGAATCCAAAAGCAAGAAACACTGTCCGAAAATTTAAAAAAAAAACATGAAAACTTGTGGCATTGAAGTTTTTAACCTAATAGGTAGAAGATAAAACCACTAACCAGATTATTTTTGACTGCATTAGAAAAAAAAGGGATTCCAAAAGAACTGAAACTGGCTGACGTTTCTCGAAAAGTTTAGGGTTGGTTAATGTTCCCAACAAATTTGGAAAAACTATTTTTAAAGTGTTAACAGCTATTAAACTCAAAAGCTTTTAACGGAGGTCAATAACTACGCTCTGAAATAACATGATGACAAAAATAATAATAAAATTTATTACAGGTCGCATGTCAAGTGATTGGTATTGAAGAAAAGCACAAATGAACCTATCTAATGTCTTCAGTGAATTGCTTAATATTTTAATGGCTTCGATACCGGCTGTTTGTAAAAAATTTAAATTTTGAATTTTGTTAATTTTTTGTTATTTTTTTAGACCTTTAACATAATCTGAATAATAATTTTTAATGGCTTTCATTTGAGAAATAAATGAGTTTTTGTTGATAGATAATATTTTATGACTTTGAATTTAATTGTCATTAAAAAATAAAAATTTATGTTTTAAACTTTTCTCTTGTTGTTCTTTTTTGATACTTGCTAAGTAATCTCAGGTTTCAGAAATCACGTATCTGATTCTTAGTGTTTTCTTGCAAAATTTTATTGAATTTTTGTGATTCTCGTGTGTGAACTTGTCGTTTTATATTTTTAAAACACAACTTTTTGACAAGTCTCAATTTCCTCATATTGAAGTATGAATGAACATAAACTTATTGAAAATTTTATTTGATGACTATGTGTTTTCATTGCTTGAAATTATATGTTTTCAAAAAACATAGACGTACTTTTTAACTTTAATGTTTTTGTTGTTTTTTTTCTCCTCTGTTATTGAGTTTGATCAGGGAATGTTCCCATGTTTTTTTTTGGATAAAAAGCAAACTATGTTGTTTCTTTTACGCTTTCTTGACGCTATTTTGACTTTGTTGTTTAACATTTTTATTCCAAAAAGTGGACATTGTGGTTTGGATATACACGTTTTTTGTTAATAGTTGATCTTTTGTTTCTTTTGTCTCATAGTTTTAATAATGGCAGGTCTCCTTGTAACGGCTGCTCTTCTACCAAAGTTAAGGAAAACATTACACCGCCCAGTTCGTTTCAGCGGTTTCAAATCTGTCCAGATATTGTGTTTTTGCACTTAACTTTTGTGAACTGTATTATCCGCTTTTTTGTGGGTTACCGTTGCATTATTTGTTGCTCTATTAGTCCTGATAACTAATAGCTCAGTTTCAATAACAAACTTGTTTCTCTCAGAACAACAAATTAATTCAAATTGAAACAATCAAATTTTTGCACGAGTTTTGGTTAATAACTCCAGTTATAATTCGAAATTGCAAAATCCCCTATGTCCAGTTCTAGATAATTTTCCTAGCTACCAGTTAGGGAAAATAAATGGATTCTCCGATGTGTTAATAATTTCCGAGAGTTTTTTCCGATAATCAAACTTCACGAATGTAAGAATTTTTGCACATCGTGCTTTTCATTACATTCGATAGCTCAATAATGCAAATTATGAACTATGCTAGGCTTCGTAAAATTAGCAAGAGAAACTGACTCTATGCTTTGCACACAGTTTTTCATACTTAGAAAAATTGTTCCTTCAGAAAGAAAGATTGAGAATATCAAATTTAATTCCCTTTTCAATGAATCAAGGTTAAGCTAAACTGTACAATCTTTAATATGTAATTTACCGCTCAAAAAAGTGTGCTTCAATACGTATTGTATGTCAGTTTAATATAACCAAATTTAAGAGTTTTGTACTGATTTTTGGTAGTTTTTAAGCTCCTTTTATGCTGCTAGTCACGTGGGTTTACATGTCTAAACCGAAACGTTGATTGGTGGTAGATCAGAATGTTGACAAAATGTGAACGCTTTTCCATAACGTCACTTTTTCAGTGTATATTTGATGTCATTGGAAGTTTGTTAACCATATAGAAGTTTTCTCGAATATTCAGTATCAATAACAGGTTGATTCGCAATAGTAAACATTTGCTGGGTGTTGAGATAGTTCGAGTTTTAGTTTCACTTCATGTATGACAATTGCGTACTAAAAATAGCTACTGAATATAAGTTTGGAACAAATTGAAAAAATCCGTATGGCTTCAGTAGAATATAGCAGTAAAATTAGCTCTTCAAGCTATTGTAATTTCAATGCTTAAAATGACCTTGAAACGCTATTCATTTTGGTTTTTGAGTTAGCAAGCTCAGCCGCCACACTCCTTGGCCCACTACTTTGGTGTTTTTTTTTACCTTTCTTTGTTATTTCAGTTGGTAGTATTTTTTTATTCATACACCAATTATTTTTTTTATCAAAATGTGAGATTTTTTAATGGTTTTCTGTCTCTTGCTCATTTGGGGGACAATTAAGCCAACATTGTGGATAAGCGGGGTCGAAACATTATGTGCAATCGCTCATCACTGAGCCTCCTTGTTGGTTATGTACAATCAACTGGACGCTCAATGAAAATATTGCTAGTGCCAGTTAGAAGTTCCTTTTCGTGGAAAATTGATATATGCCTTGAATTAGGATACGATACAAAACAGAACGTCGCTTTTCATGATTTATCTGGTTAAGACAACTGTTAATTTATGTCATTTAAAAACTATTGGATAACTTTCCAAAGAGAGAAGCAATTTTTCCCCAAATGAAGAACTCTGCTATATTTGGGAAGAGAAAGGCCTCCAAATATTTTTCCAGGAATTTGGAGACTCGGAAAATTTAAATAATTAAATTCTGTTTTGAAATGTTGCTTTCAAACTCTTTTTCCTTTAAACTGCTCTCAAAGTTTTGTCAAACTGGTCAAATTTGTTGTGATGTGCTTGTGGTTAAAACGTAGAAAAAAATTTTCGAGTAGCGACTCGGGAAACCTTTTTTCGGAAAAATTTCATTTGGGGTTTCTTACAAAATTATTTGCTAGATGTAACTCTTTACTTTTACTTTTATTTTCTTTATTTTTCTTTTTAAAACACTCACTTTGGTAAACAATCAAAACCATGGATCATTCTAGTGACGAAAATATGAAATCACTAAGTAGATATAAATTCTGATGAACGCGATTAATAACTGAAGGCATATTAGTTAGTAATACTAACCGGGTTTATCTTACCAGACCAGGGTTGGTAGAATTGGGTTGTAATGGAGGCAGTAGAATAATGGTTAATTTGGGCGTGTTGACAACAGTCACAATTTATTTCAGACACGATTTGTTTCAGCTCCAATTAATTTTTAACGGATACTGCAGAATGCAATTTGAAGAGACGTTTTAGCTTAATGGAAGCGAGGAAAAGTAACAAAGATAGACGGATAGTTAGATGGAGAGATAGAATAGAGTTAAAATAAGAGAGAAAAAGAATAGGCAATGTCTAAACAAGATATATTACGGGAAATAAAAAAAACGGAACGCTTAATTTATAATCTCAGAGATAGTACACGTCTTGTTTCGTGGGGAATTGTGCATTAATAAAGGTTGCTGATGCTTGGGGGGAATTTAGTGGCACGTATGTTTATGGCGAAAATTTGTAACCCTTCTGCTGTTTTTGAG
This sequence comes from Convolutriloba macropyga, assembly GCF_964194025.1. Classification (NCBI taxonomy): domain Eukaryota; kingdom Metazoa; phylum Xenacoelomorpha; order Acoela; family Convolutidae; genus Convolutriloba; species Convolutriloba macropyga. The sequence continues at coordinate 70,306,416 of NC_134473.1, read as the reverse complement.
GTCTTGTTAATCTGTGATTAGGGAGGTTGCTATCTCTACATATACTCTCCTACGCTTTCCTTTCTTCAGCTTTGATTTTCAGTGCTTAGCTTGTATAATCAGAGGTCTATAATGTGTACAGACACACGCCGGTTCAGGGCGGTTGCTCAACACGGGCTAAATGGTCGAGATAAAGCGGGCGGAATATTCAAAGGGGAAATTTTGGTCAGGACTGCAGGATTTTTGCAATGCTACCGATGAAACCAGAGGGCTAAATTAAAGCATCACAGGACTCAAATGGGGGGAATATTTGCGTGCTTTGATTTTTTAGTCTTTTTGCTGTCCGATTGTGTGTATGAGCGTGACCAAAGGCCATTTAGACGTTCTTGACTTCATTAAATTTCTCTGAATTTAACTGGAAAATAAATTGAATTATTCTCAGATATCTCAAAGGTATTAGCCTTTTTCACGCTTTCAATGCCCGGGTAGCATCTTATCTGCCCACCAATTTTTACAAGGATTCAAATTTCAAAAATTGAGGAAATACTTGTCAACGCGATTTTAGACAGGCTGATGGGGAGCTAAAAAATAATAATACGGGCTAGTCGTCATCTTAATACAATTTGTTCAACTTTGGGGTTTGTTGGTTTATTCAATTGTATTGAATTATGCGGTGGGCAACTGTGCGTATAAGCTGTATATACTATCATCAGGTAAGTATTAGAAATCTATAAAATAGGAGCTTTTGAAAGAAAAAGAAAGATATGTATATAGTGTGTGACAATATATTACTCGAACTGAATTCTGTTCATCTTTTGTGATTTGTAATCTTTAAAGGCACCTGTTTTCCTCTTCTATATATCACCCCCCCCCTTCACTACTCTGATTTACCTTTCAAACTCCCTCCGGGGCTGCAATAGGCGCGACGCTTGTGGCAATTTTTAAAACTGTCTTATCGTAAAAGCTTTCCTACCATACATTCACTATACTCTCTTTACTTTTCACAATACTTCAACTGTTTCGAAGGATTTTCTGATAAAAGGTCTCCCTTTCCCCTTCCCAGGACCATAAAAGCCCTCTCTATATTGCGAGATGTTATCACTATTGCTTGCATTGGTTACTGAAGACGGCGGATAGACTTTTGAACCAGAACTAGAAAGCTGTCAACAAAGTATGTTTTCATTTCGGAAGGATAAATCTGAAAATTGAAGGCTAATAACGCAAATCCTGAACGTATGTCTAATAATTTCAATGCTAAACTGATTGTTTGTTTAGAGATTGACGCGAATGAACGCAAATGCACGCCAAATGTACACAAAACTGCGCCTGAATTTGAGCCAACATTTTTGTATATCCACGACTGTCAAAATTTTAAACTGAAATGTGATTTAGGGAATTCAAAATTTAGGTTTTCCATGATTTTTCCTCTGTCAATTTAGTACATGTAAACGGCTGCAGCCAGGTCTAACTATCTATATCAAATCAACCACTGATTATGGTATATTTGCATGGACAAAATCAAATTTCGGCAGCATAATTTGAAAATTTTAACTGATGGTAAACCATTATTTATTTTTGAACAGGAGCCCCCCCCCCCCGGATTCACAGCCAGAGGTAAATATATTGTTGAGCCAGAGCTATGGAGTTTGCAATTTTTGCCACTAGACTGGAACGCAATTTTCAAATGGATAGATAATAAATTTGAAAATTCGATATACTGTTCTAATTTGCTTTTTTCTGAATTATAGAACTATCAAATTTTGGTTGAACAGAAGTGGTTAATAAATATAGTCTCATCGATTGCATGACAATTTACCTAATTCCATTTTACCCAATGCCATTTTACCCTACGCAATTTTACCCAACCTGCCATTTTACCCAATGCCATTTTACCTAATGCCATTTTACCCAATACCAACTTACCCAATGCCCTTTGATCTTTTCGTTCAATTATCCGATAACAAATTAGCAGTCGCTATTAGAAGGATGATTTAAAATATTTGTGGACATTATAATCCCATGTTCGGTTGTGATAGTTTCATATCAAGTCCCACTGGCCATTTATTTTATAGTCGGCTAAATAGTCTTTCTGGTTAATTTAGCAATAGGGTAAATTGGGTAAAATGGCAGGTTGGGTAAAATAGCGTAGGGTAAAATGGCATTGGGTAAAATGGAATTGGGTAAATTGTCCTGACACCATTTTATCACTGATTCTGCAACGTTTTCGAGACTTGATTTCTGCATCATCAGTAATTGATAAAGGAATTCGAGAAGTAATTTTTAGGCTAAGTGGTGCTTTTGTCAAAGCTGTCCACAAAAACTTCAAAGTGTACGTTTTGCGCAAAATGTACCTTTTGTATTATAATGCAGTTTTCCTGCAAATGCTGTAGAAGGTAGTTTTAAATAGTAACCATGAATTTCGAATAAGGGGTTGAGGCACCTGAAAATGATAAAATTTTGAGCTCAATTGGTTTTCAAAAGTCGCCAATTTATTTGACAATTTCGGGATAATTTTAGCGAATTCCTCGACGAGGTAACACCAACACAAAGGATGCATATGTTCTGGATATAATGACTACAGCAATCAGAAAGATCAATTAATTATCGAAAACTAGATGAAGTACATTTCTGGTTTGCCTGGAAGTTCCAATCATGACACAAAAACAAAGTTGTAATAAAAATTTTCAGACTTCAGAAAAAAGTGGTAATAATGCTCATGTTTGCTTTTTATATCAAAAGCAACGGTTATATAATGAAAAACAAAAACATAACAGTATAAGTCTTGACACAGTTCGAAGAAATTTCATTGACTAAGCGAAAAAACTTGGCCCAGCATTGACCTTGAATGGATTGAGAAAACCATTTAGAAAGTAATCGGACAAAAAATTGAAGGAAAAACGAAATTGAAAAGAAAGCAAATTTTTGTTAAAGGAATGTTTTCTAACTCTAATTTGAAATTAGTGCAAAAAATGCACGCCGCATAGCCACTTGCTTTTTGTTCCATTTCTTGTTCCGGCGTGACCAAATCATCACTTCAATTTGACTTCCAGATTTATGAAAACGTGTGAAAAGATCTGAAAAAGAATAGCCAGCAGAATTCCGGAAACAACTCGAAGAGCTAGCTCTGCCAAAAAACACTAGCCCGGCAAACAATTCGTAGTTACTTAAACCACTCATGAGAATTAATATAATGTTTGAAGTAAATTCTTGAAAAAAAAGCCATTAAAAACAACTTAAATTAAAAATTTAGCACATAGAGCCAAAGATTAGATTGTTCAAGCAAAAAGAATATAGAAAACCTTGCAAAACAGTTGGAAGGTCATGATAGGACAAATATATTGTAATCACTTGGTATCTAAACACACCTTAAATGATAGATTCCTTTTCAAATCCCATTTACAGCAGTAAAACAAACTAATTGCTAAAATTCGCCAAAAAATCAGCAAACCGCTAAAAAATCTAAAAAGTAATACACATATTGAATACCAAAAACCTTCAAACCTCTATAATAACAACACACAAAACAGTAAAATATCATAATCAAACGTCTTAACCAAGAAAAGTGAAAAAATTATTTTAAAGAGCCACATGCGAACAAAACAAAATCGATTGCTTTTATAATTAAAAATTATTAATCACACTCCAATTTCTTGCTCTCATAATGGAATTGTTTACATTAGACACGAACATCAACAGTTCTGTTACTAAAAATGGCAACTTAAGCAAATGACTCATTTTTATATAAAATAACCTAGCAAAAAAATACACGCCATAGTTAATTTATTAGTTAACTACAACAAAGAGACTCGTTAATGTGCGTTTGCACATGATTTTCCGACCCGAGCTCATCTACATTTTTGACTTAATTGTCAAGAAAATAGAGATAAAAAATAGATGTTTGAGTTTAAAACAATCGTTAAACAAGTTATCTACTAATTGATTTACATAATCCCGTGCCTCATTACAGCGACAACAAGATCTGACATTAAAGAGACTACGAGACAAAAAAACAAAAAAAAATTAGCAAAAACAAAAATTTCACGGCAAAAACTGAATATTTAAATTTAAAAGCACCCAGTAGCAACATCAAAACGCAGTCAGATAGAAATTTAACTACTTTAATTTACTTTCTCCGAACCATACAGCAGATGAAAAGTTTTCCTAATGGGACTAAGTAACAAGTCGACAAAGAGAACGAACAATGAGGCGAAATTCAAAAATTAATCAACATTTTTAAACCAAGAAATTTCAAAAGTCTTAAAATAAATTGGCTTTTATTTATATAATTCTTGATAAAATAATAAAAAACCCCTAAAAAGAAGGACCTGTCTCTGATTAGACTAAGCCATAGCAACGAACTAAAGAAAAACTCAAAAAAATTACAATTAATTTGCGAAAACACCTACTATTGCTACCATTAAAACCATTAGCTATTATCTGAATATTATGCATTTATATTTCAGTTGCTATTTCTACCAATTCAGTTGAAGGATTTATACTGAAAGATTGAATAAGTTTATTTGGGCCACATTTGAAAACCATTCAAATCTGTTCTCACGCGATTGCTCTGAAAGAAGAGAAAAATATACACAAAAATTGACCACTCAAAAAAGTTTATAGCAACGCTTTTTTTACATCAAACAAAACATCAGTGACATATAATATCAATCGAAATGTTTTTTGACATACAAGAAACTGGATGAGAACTCTCATTGACGAAAGTATGTTACAATTTGACGGAAAGAACAACAAAAACTGAAAAGTTTGAAAAATATTTGAAAAAGTATATCATAAACTTTAAGACTATTCGCTATTAACTGACTGCTTCGGGTAACATTAATCATTCAATCCGCAATTACAAACGTATGAGACCTGTCAGCATTTTAAGGCTGCCTAAAAACCAAAACAGGCAAAAACAGCAAATTCAAGAAAATAATTCAGCGAGAAAAGTGTCGAAGGCATTAAAAAATAAATTTTCCAGTGAAAATTTTTCGAATTTCAATTCTTTTTTTCAGCAATGGGATACCTCCCTGTTATCAATATAACTTCAAAAAATCAACATATATGAAAAAATACATTAGAAGCACGATATTTTTGAGAAGACTCGTAGTATCAACGCCATTAAATTCATTAGCTTTCAACGGAAGCCAGTAAATACGCTAAATTATGCCTCGATGAGACAACAAGTTTGTTCGCTATTCATATTTAATAATAGGGCCATAAAACAAAAAATTGACTATAAAAATAACAAAAAAGACCAGCAAAATCCAAAAATTCAGCGGAAAGGTGCCAGAAGAAGGTGTCGAAGTAATTTTTATCATAAGCTCTTCTCTGAACATTTTCTCTACGATCCAGTGAACGTCTGCCTAAACCAATAAGAAATATCAGTAATAGAATAATTTGATCAGATTTCAAAAAGATCCAAATATAAGAAAAAGAGCCCTGAAGTTTAAAAATAAATTATGAAAATTCGTGGCATTGAAGTTTTGAAACTAATAGGTAGATAAAAACGCTAGCCATATTAATTTTGGCTGCAGCAGAAAAAAAAGGAATTCTGTCAGTACTGAGACTGACAAACAGTTCACGATAAAATGTTTATTATTGGCCAAGAGTCTAAAAAAAATTTCGAAAAATTATTTTTAAAGCGTTAACAGCCATTAAAATCAAAAGCTTTCAAAGGAGGTCAATACCCGATGGGAAGAAAAAGATGAGGAAAAAGATGACTACGCTCTGATATAACCCGATGATGGGAGGAAAAAGTTGTTTGTCATGCATAGATATTCAATAAGACATCAGAATATGTCTTATGACTATGAAAACAATAGCATAAACAGGCAAAAACCAAAATTCAGTAAAGCGCGAGAAGAAAGTGTCGAAGCCAATTAAACCATTAGCTTTTCTCTGAAAACTTTATCTGTGATACACTGAACGTCTTGTCCAAGCCATTGGGTTTAGAAATTTGATAATGTGTATAATATTTGCATTATGTGATAAGAGTACAGAAGTAACCAATAACACGAAAATTTCCAATTTTTTTTTCAGAAAATGTTGAAATCTATTGTCATTGATGTCATATAATCAATAGTTAGAAGATAAAACCGCTAACCAAAATAATTTGAGTTACAGTAGAAAGCAAGTGGGTCCTGTTAATAAGGAGACTGACTAAGATTTCATGAAAAAAAAAGTTTAACATTGGTGAATGTTAAAAAAATTTTTTGGAAAATTATCTTTATATTTTAACAGCCATTAAATTGAATAGCTTCCGACGGAAGTCTATATATACGCTCAAATATGCCCCGATGGGAGTACAGGGATGTTTGTCAAGCGTATATAATCAATAAGAAATCACAATAAGTTTTATGACTATGAAAACAACAACAAAAAAGCAAAAACCAAAATTCAGAAGAAAAGTCACAGCCATTTGAACCATAAGCTTTTCTCTGAAAATTTTATCTGTGATCCAATTAACGTCTTCCTTAAACCAATAAAAGTTATCAATATATGGATAATGTGATAAAATTTCAAAAGTAACCAATAAAAGTAAAACAACCAAAATTTCTTTTAAAATTTTTGAAATCTTGTGTCATTGAAGTCATATTAAAAAAGTTAGAAAATCAAACCGCCAGCCCAACTAAATTTGGTCGCTTTAGGAAGGAAGAGGGTTCTCTCATCAATGAGACTGACTTACAGTTCACGATAATAAGTTTATGATTGGTTAATGTTCAAAAAAATTTCGAGAAATTATTTTTAATGTTTAACAGCCATTAGATATACACTCAAAGCACTAGACTAGATATCTTCACTTATAGCTCATTAAGGAACACATTGCAATGTTATTCAAGGAACCCATACCGTAGGACTCCAAAAAATAGTAAAACCTCAGAAAAAAATTCAAAATTTCATATAAAATTTTGGAAACTCATAGTCGAAGCCAAAACAACATGAGAAATTCCTTGAAAACGACTTTTTATGTTCATTGCTTTTCATTTCACTTTAAAGGAGGTTTGTCATTAATGGAACCTTGCTAGGAAAAGTGACTTGTCTCTAGGTGACTTAAAAAAAGCAAAAAAAAGTAGAAAAGTTTTATAAAAAAAAGAGATATCAAATAGAATTCGAATTTTTTTATTGAACTTCCCTATGAGACCAGAACTAGTTTTTCTATCGCCTTTAGTCTATTAGGAACACAAAATTGATTCATTTTTCGGCGTGAAATTTAATTTTGAAATACTATTTTTATAGAAAATATCTTAAATTGAAGAAAAATTACACTAAAATTGAACAAATATCCAGTGTTCACACAAAATTTCAATCCTCGATAATTCATCGAAAAACACGAAAATCAAAAAAAAACTTTTTAGTTTCGAATTTTACGCTGGACCAGCTTTATAATGATACCACTCACATTTCTCTGCGATGATTATATCGATCGGCCAAAATTGACTGAACAAAAAAAACCCATTTGAGTATATAGCTCATCCCCCCACAAGTGGGGTCGGAACAATTAGCATCTGGTAAACACGGTGAGGAATGAACAAGAAAACAAGGCCTGTAAAGGATAAAAATTGGTTACTTATTGTAAAAAGAACTAAATGAAAGTGCCCATTTTGTAATATATATAACTTTTAGGACCAAAATTGATTAGGTGGGATCAAGAAATCCTATAAGGGGCTTCAAAATACGTCAATTGGTTCATTGAACATTTTTGTGATGATTAATGGCAAAAACTGAAGTAACTAAGTGTTTAATTCCTTTAAAAAATACACGAATTGAAACTACACTCATATCACAAACTTTTGGCGAAACTGCAATGAACAAATTTTCTAGACATAGCATTTAAAACTACTCAACATACAAAATTTTTGGGCTTTAAAACCGTCAATTCTCATGTCTAGTAGAGTATTTCACGCAATCTCTTGTTTTTTTCCAATAATCTGACAAAACTGAATTAGAAAACTCTATTGTGTTTGTTTTCATCCTCTTAAAAGCAAATTAGTCTGATATTCTTTTAAAATCCCAAGCAACCTTAGGTCCGCTTTCGTGTCCACTTTAGAACCCAAGTGTCCGCTTTAGCAATACAATATTCCACTCAGAAAAAGTGAGCACTCAGATTATCATAATTTTTTTTCTTCAGGTTGAAAGTTTGCGATTGCTTTGATTAATTGCCATGAAATGGCAGTTTAAAAGAAGCGAAAATAAAGATATTTTTTCTAGTTTTTTGAATATCATGTGAAAAATTGGACGTAACTAAAATTGAAATTCATTGATATTCATTATCTCACCAGGAATGCAGTTCTCCCGTTACAACAACTCATTGAATTCGTAACAGTTGATTGTTTTTAGTACATTAAAACCCAAAAGTCCAAAACCATTTATAAACAAAAATTCATTTACTGATTTTTGAAGAAAAGTTTTTGATATCAATTTTCTACTCCCTGCACGCAGAATTGATTTCCAATAATCAAAAACTATTGGATCCTTTCCACATCCCCCCCCCCCCCCCCACCAGTTCGTTTTATGCATTCCTCCCAGTTACTGAACACGTGTCATTACAAAATAAATCATTGTATTATGTAAAGATATGACAAGTGCGTCGAGGGGTGCAAATAATATGACCCACTAAGCTGGGGGCACAAGCTGTTGAAATTGTTAACAAAAGGTTGAATGATTATTCCTGCAGAATTGTTGGGGCCCTGTGACTTTTTTGGGGAAAATGCACAATCTGAATTTTAACTATATTAAAAATGGTTGAGAACTGACCTAGCCATCACCGAATGCAACACCGAATGCAACTTTCCATTTTTTAAACTAGGGTACAAAATGACAAAACTCTAAAAAAATCTTTGAAAAATATTAATGTTTCTCGTTAGAATTCAATAAGGGAACGATCATTTTGTTCGTTTTGGGCATTGCGCACTTTTGAAACTTTTAATAGTTTTAAATTGTACCAGCAGGTTTCGCACTAAGGTTTTTTAGAGGAAAACTAATTTTCAAAAAAAATAATCAATTATTGTTTTCAAAAGTCTAGAAATTTTTGTCCCCATGAATTCAATTGGGTGGAGTAGGGAAGAAAACACTGAAAAAAGAACAATTTCTGAAAATTTTTTTGCGACATACGAAATACAATTAAATTGACTGTAAATTTCATTATTGCAATTATAATTGTCAAAAAATAGCTTAAGAAGGGAATAAAAACTGTTACTCATGAGCAGTCGAATTTACTACAAAAAGTACTTCAGACAAGCATTAATGATTTCTTGACATCTTTGTTTTGTTAAGTTTTTTTTATTTCTTTACTATTGGGTCTAATTGACTCAAACTAAAACCACAAGAGTGCGTTAGGCCAACGCTGACCATGATATAAAATTTTGCAATTAGTGTTATTTAACGTCAAGTTTTGCAATTTTCTCATTTGTTTCTCAAGATTCCCATCGTATTTCAAAAGTTTGATCTGACCCTCTGAGCCAAGGAGTTGTTGAATGTTGCCCGTATTATTTTACTAGTATCTCTTATCCACAAGGATTGTTAAACACCAAGCCTTTTTGACGCGGCTTTTTTGTTTAAATTTTGTTGAAAAAAGGTTTTCCTGAGAAAAAATTATTTTTGTTAGATGTCTCCCACATTCGTGTGCCCTTACGAGACCTTCTCTTTGTGCTGTATAAAGATGGTGCTTTTTTTCTGTGTTTTTGTAATTAGTTTTCAGTCCCGGCTGACCTGGACTTTAGCCATTTCATATATCTTGGAAATAGAGCCTCTAATTTTGCTTCGGCTGCAAAAAGAAGCTCCAACCTTTTTTCTTGTAGTATTAAAAAGTCCACGAGGTCTCAAGACAAAACCAATACCCGTTTAATAACCCCTTTTTGTTGTCATGGAGATATAGTGGCCATAGAAATTCCATTAATAAAAATCTGTAATCATAGAACTCTCATTACGGAAAAGTTATGGTCATAAAACTTTGATTGATTATAAAGTTGTAGTCCTACCAATTTTTAAGACTTTTGAATGTATGAAGTCAATGCTCTATAATATGAAAGTTCTATGATTTCAATTGCCACACAATAGTTATAATAATCAATATCGTATTGAGGGAATTCAACAAAAACTGGTAAACAAAAATCATGGTATAATTGCGTTCATATTATTTCTAAAAAAGTTTTCAGCCGGATATTGGACAATATGTTTAAACTCCGTCGCATTTTTGTTCTTCGAAATCTTTGTTTTTAGTGTTCGTGGAACAAATTGTTGAGCTTGAGTGCATGTTGTCCTTGCATAGCATTATGACAGGGGGATGCGCAGCTCAGAGTTTGACTGTTTTACTCCTGCAATTGCTTCTCGTTATTTATTCTCAGTTACATTTTTAAACAAACTTCAAAAATAGACTTCAATGTTGTTTATCTTTCCCAAAGGAGGCACCCGAAAACGATGCAGACGGGTCAATGTTGTCATTTCTGAAGGCCAATTGCCATTCTTGTCCTTTCTCAGTTGTTTCATTAAAAAATGATTTTTTTTGCTTCCCATTTTCAATTTATATTTCTTTTTTAATTAAATCTGCGTGGTCTCCATTATCTAATAATCTTGGTTTATATTGATCTAAAATTTAAATGTTTGCTGATTATTTCTTTTTGCCAATCTTAAGGTTATCTCCGATCTCTGACATTTCTTCCTCTCTCCCTCAGCCTTTTAACTCTCTTTTTTTTATCTTCCTCGCGTTAATGAACTGCGCTCAAGTACCCTCCTGTTAATTTACATTGCTTACGAAAATACTCCCCTCTCATTGGGTGAGTACAATAAGAATTCGGGCTTGTTTCTAATTCATCAAGAGATTGATTCAGCTCAACACAAGCGTCTAGGAAAAGTTATCTTCACATTGCGTCCCATACAATCGGGTCGCTGATTAACAGACAGTTCAACTAATTGCTGCGTTCAACTACGGAGCTCGCGACAACAGCATATTAGCTGATCCTCGTATGATGACAACAGAAAGTGACTGAACTGCTCTGTCGAAGGCAATGGATTGTCCCACTGACTGATAATTTCTGCTATCAGCTAACAACGACTTGCGCAATAAGGCCTTCTTCAGAGTCCTCGACAGACCGCCCAAAACTTCAATTGCCAGCGGGACGAACATAATTCCTTGTTGAGCACAACTATTTTCATACTGAGCATATTTTCGATCTTCGGCAGCTTCAATTGCATAGCCTGACTTCTCTGCCGCATGAAAAATAATGTTCGGTTGCAGAGAGGAAATCACGGTTATGTCTAGAGCAGCAGATTGGCCAGATTTCCAACAAGGCAGATAGACGTCTCCTGGGCGTGAGTTTTTTTCCGCAATGAGATTGCGTTTTTCAAATACTGGAGACAAATTAGCTGCTGAACAGGCAGAAGCTATGCGATCGCGAATTCTATCGTGCCTTGAAATCGCACTTCCCCTTCCATGGCAGGCGACTGCATGGTCACCAAACGTGTCCAATGTACCTGACTTACAATAAGGACATTTTCTTTCTTGATCATAAACCGCGATCCCGAGCCTGTACTTGACACTGACTTGATATTCCTTAGCCGAAAAGTGTAGACCTAGAGCGGGAATTGGAGGCGCAGCAAGCCATGCTCCTGAATGAGGCAGGCATAGTGATTGGAGTCTTGCCTTTTCCCTAGTTGACGGTTGATTTCTTATTAGGTCAGCAAGTTTTTCTTTATCAAGTGCTTCTTGGATCTTCTTTTGCGTGAGCGAAAGTAGATTGAACTGTTCCAGAGTCTGTTGTAACTCTTTAAAACTGTCACTTTCTGAGGGACGCCTACTTGTTATTTTGTTCACCAGCTCGTCTGAGGCTAAAATTGAGCCCACAAATGCACTTTTGTATTGTTCTTGTGACTGTATGACGCCTAGTCCCGACAAACTGATAGGTAAGGAAGACTGTTGCCATGCGTCATCATCAATAATTGAGCCAAAAATTTGATCCAACACTTCTCTTTGGCCGTCATCGAAACTTTTCAATACTTCGAGCATCTCGTTTGATGGAGTGTTAGTTCGTAACGAGTATACTAGTTTCGGAGTTCCCAAACAGTAGCGAAGGATACCCAATGCACATTGAGGATCGTTGAGGTGATGTAAATTATCCAGCATAGATAAAATTTTTTGAACTCTCCTCTTCAAACAAGAAGCGACAAACTCTTTTGAACCAACTGCAGCACGCAGAATTTCAAAGCCGTTTCCCAAATTCCTTTTTACTGCCTGATCAATGGAGCGTAAATTTTTAATTGACCACAGCTCACATTTGTCTTTTCTCAAGATTAGGCCTCTCTCGTGGCCTTCATTGGCTAGGATTTCAAGCATTTGTTTGATCTGATCTTCAGAACCGGCAATAAACCCATCATCTAAGTACCAAGTGTGCTGTACCAAATCCGGAACTGAAGTCTTGATCTTCTGTATGATCGGCCATAACGTCAAGGAGAACAATAACGGTCCCAGAGGATCACCCTGCTGAACACCCGATTCACTTTGAATGATTGCATTGTTATAAAAGAGTGGTGTGTGCTGGGAGTAGCAAAAATTGGTGAAGGCGGCAATTCCTGCAATAAATTCATAAGTTGCTTTTAATAAGTGTGATCGCTTGACTGAGTTAAAAGCGTTTTGGAAATCAATTTGAAGCACGCCTCCATCCTTCTAAGCACTTACTATGTTATCGTATGTATTTTTGGACGAATGAATGATTGCCTCAGCGCCTCCGCTAATGCCGACTCCCAATTGCAAACTGTCAAATAGCTCAATTGCTTCTGATTTACCTTCACCTGCCAAGCATTTTGCTATGAGGTGTCGCAACACTTCGTCAACTGCTATTGGACGCACCCCACCTTTCTTTTTGGATAAAGCCGTGAGTGATGCGCAGTAGAGTGCTTTGGAAATAAAAACAGGAAAGAGACCCCTACTACCAAAGTTTACAAACTTTATTATCGTTTTCAGTGCAAACTCGGACCGATCAGGTGCAGTGCAGTCTACTGCGTGCTGAAGATGTTCTGGAAACATCTTAGAGGGACCGGCTGCAGTGTGTTTGCTGAATGTCTTAAGTTGTTCATAAACTGCGTTTTCACTAAACTGGAACGCATTGGATGCAATATTGTCAGGTAAACTGACATCAGGTATCGGTTCTTTCGGGTGTAAGTTTTCCAGTGCTTTGAATGTAGCTTTGTTATCGGGTGCGAGACCTTCAGAAGCTAAAACTTTAGCAGCTCGGCCAAATTGGCCTTGTAGGCACAACGTCTTCGCTCTGACCGATATTTCTTCAATGCTGTTAGTTCTCTGTCTTTTTGATTGTTTCAAGGAGACAGCTTCTGACCAAAGCTTCTCATATTCACCGGCGTTCCAACGATCCAAACGTTCTGCGAGACGTTGGTCTTGATTGCGCTTTTGCTTTTTGCCTCCGCGGTTACAAGCACGTAGAACGCATTTTGAAACCGCAAAAAGTTTTTACCAATTTGTCTCATTGTCTGGAGCCTCAACACATTCAAGAAGAATACCTGATAGCAGTTGAGACCATCTTGCTCTGAATTTGTGGGAACAAAGCGACAGGTTGGCACGTACGAACTCAATATTGTCAACACCTCTGGTAATTTGTTACTTTCTGACTTTATTGAGAGATCAACACGTTCAAAAAATGGTGATTCAACTGACTGGAATCAGTTGAATCACAGGAGATCAGTAGATTGTCTATTTTATTTGAGAGGTCTGTGTTAATTTTCCGACGGCTGCACAACTGCTCTTTGTTTTTTGAGTACGCCCAAATTGATTTTGAATTGAACCAAGCGTCGTGCTCTGACCCCTAACCAAAATATCTTACTTTGGTGTACTGATCGCAGTTTTCTAGTACTTGAACTCTGTAGAGTTTATCTGCGGTATCTCGCAGAAAAAGAATTGTGCCTGCAGCTACGTGAAAAAACTCTTTAACACAAACATTTTGCAACTCATGGGTCAAACTCGTATGCATGTCTTCGCTGGTTTCAGGATTTTGTGGTTCGCTTTGTGTGCCTACATTCTCTAATTGCTTTGCACCACTCTCGTCGAAAATTGCATTTCTTAAGTTGTATTTCATTTTGAAAAAAAACCACAGGTTGGGGGAACTAACATTGGAAACTACCCCAACAAACAGAGAGCGTTGTATGTTGTAAGACGATTGTTTTCACAGGCAAACCGCCCCAGAAAACTTGGGGGACAGACTGGGCTGGGGGGGGGTATTAGGAACAATCTCACCGGATATTAGGCACTTCGTTTAGTCCCACAGACAGGACGCAAAAACAGTACGCTTCTGTAATTTTCTCTTGTTTGCTTGTTGATTTCACTTAGCGAGCTAACAAAGCTAACAACGCACGTGCTTCTGCAAATCCAAATTAATTTTTATATTATTCAAATGACCATTTTTTAAAATTAATTCCAGTTCTGTAAGCAATTCACGATTAGATAAGATGGCGTCGGAGAACACTAAAGATGTTCCACTCAATAATATTGAAGTATTGGAACCCTAACGAACCAATGAAAGATTTTGGTCCTAAGAAAGAATTCAATAACTTGAAAGAACTAAAATTAAACAAAAATTAGCCCAGGTTTATAAAAACTTATCTAGGCAAAATATACAGAAAAAGTGGAGATTTCCTGACAATTTTTTTTATTCGAATGTGAAAAAAGTTTAGGTGCCGTTTTCATGGACGAGAATCCTCATTTGGGTCGTTATCACTTCACTTGGGTACATTAAAGATCATATCATTTCATGTGAACTCGGGTGAATTCCAGTCTTGACTGAGTTCATTCATAAAAAGTTGATCGTGAGATGAAAGAAGTACCAATTAAATTTATGGGTGTTCAAATTTCTCGCCATCATTAGTTTATTCAGCTCCAGAGATGTCTTCTAAAACAGGTTTATTTTTTTCCAGTACAGTTCAAGTGTTCAAAATAAAGATTCTATGTCCTGCTGAAACTCATCACAAGGAATGAGTTTCAGCAAGACATGGATATGTAAGCATGTTAGATATGTTAGATATGTTGGATATGTTAGATATGCAAGCCATGCCGTAGATTTATTTTATTGTCTGCTGTATCTACCTTATAAGTGATGTGATACCGCCGACTGGCCAAAACTGAAACCTCAAAACCGACAATATGAGCTCGTTCGAAATCCTCCACGATTTCCCTCACTTCCTTGGCTCTGGTGTTTTCAAACAGCCTATGCAAACAGCAAAAGTAACGTGGTATGAACGCTAAAAATCTTTAAAAGATGTAAAATTTGATGAATGAGGTGAAAAAAAACTTTTATGTGGCGAATTTTTTTTCTCGCCACTTAAGTGGTAAAAGAAAATTCTTCACCGGTATCAGCAGAATGCGTTAAGAAAATTTACTGCTACCAGCAGAATGCGGCGAAAAAATATTTTCACCGCTAAATTAGCAAATCTTACAAAAATTCACCGTATTCAACGCTCTAAAAAATGCGGGCACTTTGCGGTGAAAAAAATTTTTTTTAATCGCTATTCACCGCTAATCTTACATTCTTTTTGGCCATGTCTCAACTAGAGTACTCAATCAAATTGGTCTTGCAATAGTAAGCCAATTGTAGAGTTTTTAAAAGAGCTGTATTTGCGTTGTGAACGTTTAGTATTACGATTTATACGGGGTTTGAGAACTTTGCTTCAATATGAATTTGTATTGCGATGCCACTAGTCTAATTGGTGGGATGTACTTACGATGAATTTTTTAGTCTGACAGTGTTGTTGCTCAAAAGATCAGACAGAACAACTTTATTCAGAGGAGATAAAACAAAATATGATTTGAGAAGAAAGCTAATATGTGAAAAATTATGTTTCCCACACGAAAGCGGATTTATCTTGTGTGAATGAAATATTATTTCACAAAAGAGGAAGTCCAGATCGGAGTAAAATAAAATACAAATGTTTATCATATCTCAGTATGATATAACCACATATCGTCCTCGATAGAGAAGAGATTTTTGGCAGCCTAATTAATGACGGTTATCTTTAAAAATCTTTAAAAATTAGCTGACCGCTCAAGTAATGGCAACAGAAATAAACGAGAATTGAATCCGGGAGGGCTGGAGTGCAAATGTAAATGAGTAATTTGAAGTAACTAACCTTCTTAATGTCATGGACCTGCAATTGAATTTGATCAAATATTGCAACAAGATACAGAGGAACTTTAAGTGTCACACAATGAAAATAGAAACGAATGAAACGTAAAACATAAAACACAATTAATGACTATATTTTGAATTCTGAAATTTTGTATTTGTAGGTTTTATAGTTCAAATTCTGGTTTTCAGTATCCGTAAGCATCATGGATCGGCTCGCTCGTAATTAACATAACCGTAGTCGCGCGGTCTAGCGTTCGCTTGGTCAATACGTGGTTCTGGAGAAGAGAATTTTGGCAGATCGAAGTTTTCTTAGGCAATGGTCTTTCTTGGAATCCTTGGTGCTGAATAGTGGATACAACCCGAATTGCGTTCTCGATTTTCTATCTTTCTATGTGTTGGTCTTTTGATCGCTCGTTTTTCTCTATTTAGTTGATAATTTTTTTGTTGGTCATGCCATCAATGTTTAGTGCTTGCTTTCTTTTAATACGTGATGAGGAGTTGTCTTGCGTCTGTGCAAATTTGAAGTAATAGTGGAAGGCCTTAGAATTTGAGGAAACTTACCACCGCTAAAATTGCAAATCTTACAAAAATTTGAGGACTGTTTTTGGAGGAATTGCTTTTTGGTTGCATGCCTTATGTCTGTTAATCTTTGGTGTCGCCATTGAGCATAATATATTTGAGTTGAAAGAAGACACCCTGGTATATTCATGGTGTCTTTATAAATTTATGAATTTTTTGTGATTAAAATAGCCAGATCGCAATTCAATTTACTTTAACTAGTGTAATAGAATCAAACCTTGTATACGATTTGCAAATCTATCTCATATTAAACAATATCTATGATTCAAAGAGGTTCAATACTTTTAAGATAATGCTTAAGTTTCTTTGACTCTTTGTCCTGATTTCACAAAAACTGAAGTAACCTTATGCCTAACAAATAAGTGAATTAAGACCCAAAAATTTTCAAAGTTTATGTTAGGATATTAAAGTTACTTCAATTAATCTGTATCGGAGACTTTTGTCTTTTAAACATCTTTTCACCAATAGTCGCAGTTACTACGCAAAATATGATTTTTTTTCTAAAATAACAAGGCGGCTCGGTAATGTGCGATCGCACATAAGGTTCCGACCCCGCTCATCCACAATTTTGGCATAATTGTCTACCAAATGAGGAACAGATAGATAACCCCAAAAATTCAAGTACTTTTCAAAAAAGAAATTGGTGCATGAACGAAAAGATAGCCTCCAAAGCAAATAACTCAGGGGAGTAAAAAATGATGCACTCCATTCATGAGATATGCCGATATTAAGAAAGCGAGTCAATACGAACAGCAAAACCAAACAACAACAAACATTAATTACATCAAAAAATTTGTCCGTTTTAAAAAAAACTTGATAACAAAGTCAAAACAGCGTCAGATAAAACTGCAATTAAACAAAATAACTTGTAATTCACCAGACAAGATATGGGACGAATCCATTATAAGGCTTGGTAACAATTAGACAATAAAGAAAAACAGTAAAGCTGAAAAACTCGCTTATCTTAAAAAAATAATTTCAAAGTAATGAAAACCATTAGAAACCAACTAAAATATCCCTTTGGTTTACAATTACAATGCTTCGAAAGATGGAAATTAAGAACTGTTGGTATTCAATTTTTATGCGGTTACAAAAAGAACAACAAATAGACAACAAACAAAAAATCAGTTAAATTTTTGCCAGAAAACGCTTTCGAAGCCGTAAAGCCAGACTTTGGCTTTCAAAATATGTTCAATTGCAACAAACAGACAAAAACGAAAAAAAGGCAAAATTTAAGTAATCATTGCTTTCTTTTCGAAAAAAATTAATTCCAAAGACATGAAAGCCATTTATTACAGAATGTATTAATTAAATAGGTTCATTTATTCTTCCCATGCAGATCACTTTAAATCAGCTTCAATCCAGCTGCTGTATCTCCACTAACTTGATTTAAAAAAAGAGCAAGGAAGCTGTTGTTTAATTCAATTACTTAAAGAACGCTAGAGGAGCCAAATTGTCATCATTGACATTTTGCCCTAAAAAGAGCAAGCCTGTTTAACTGCTTATTCAGTTACAGGAGATATCACTACTCCCGTCATGCAGTGATGAAAAATGCCAGCTTTGAGGAAATACCAGCTTTGAGGAAAAAACGCTTAGAACGTTGGATCCCACTGTCATATTCTTAAATCTTTTAAGAGCTTTTAAAACCACCAAAATTCAATAAAATGGCGAAAAGCACCGTTATTTATATAGTCTGTATTCTACAATAGAAATGGAGAAGTCGATTGCATTTCAGTAATTCACGCCAGCTTAGAGTGGCAGCATCCCTTTTCCGGAACCTGAGGATAAACAAAATACCTGTCAGAGGACGAGCTTATAAGGAGTCAATGTAATCCATCAACTTATCAATTTGATTCCAACTTTTAACTCTGAAGCCGTGCGTCTCTGTGTTGTAAGGTTGATCAAACACTACTTGGCTCCATGTAGGAACCATGCACCCTTTAATAATTGGTTTATCATCAATTAAAACATGTCCAGTCACTACTGTCTTGTCACGTGTCAAGATCATTTTGGATGTGAAGTCGAATCCCAGATGCTCTTCGACCCACTCGTACTTTTCTCTGACACAATTGTAATACTCTGTCATTGGAGATGTACAGATGAATAGATTGTACTTCTTGTTCAAAGCTTTCATGGCTGAAACGAAAACGAAATGGGCGATTACTGTTAAGACGAAGCAACGAAACGCGCAGATCGCAGACAAATTAGTTTTCCATAAATATTTGGGGCGGTACAGTACCATCCAATAAAAGCCAATATAAAAAACAAGGAGGCTCGGTAATGTGCAATCGCCGAGTGCAATCGGTAATGTTCCGACCGCGCTCATCCACAATTTTGGCATAATTTTCTACGAAATGAGGAACAGAGAGAAAAACACAAAAATTTCAAGTATCTTTCAAAAAAACTGGTGTATGAACGAAAATATAGCCTACAAAGCAAATAAATCAGTGGAGTAAAAAATGATGCAATAAATTGATGAGATATGCCAATATTAAGAAAGCGAGCGAAGACAAACGGCAAAATCAAACATCAACAACAACAAACATTAATTTCATCAAAAAATTTATGTCCGTTTTAAAAAAACAAAACTTAATAACAAAGTCAAAATAGCGTCAAATAAAACTGAAAATAAACAAAATAATATGTAACTCACCCAAAAAATGGTTATTCACAAGTTCATAATAAAACTAGGTAATAATTAGACAAAAAAGAACAGAAACTTTGAAGTTAGAAAGTTCGCTGAAAATTAAAAAAAAACAATTAAATTCAAACTAATGAAAAACATTACGAATCAACCAAAATATCCCATAGGTTTACATTTACCAATTCGTTTATAGAGGGGAATTATGAACTCTTGTATTGAATTTTTTATGCAGTTACAAAGAGAACAACAAATAGACAACAAACTAAAAATCAATTAAAACTTGCCAGAAAATGCTTTGGAAGCCGTAAAGCCATACTTTGGCCCCCGAAATATCTTCAATTGCACTTTCGTCGAACACCGATAAGGTTTTATGTGGCCGTTCAATATTGAAAGTAAGCAACAATTAGACAAATAAGAAAAAATTGCAAAATTATGTAATTCTGTTTTTCGAAAAAAATTTATTCCCAAAGACATAAAAGCCATTAATCACAAAATGAAAAAAATGAATAGGTTCATCCATTCTTCCAAAAGAATACTTTGAGACCTGCAATTATCCAGAATATGTCTTACGTCTACAAAAAGAACGTCAAATATGACAAAAATCCGTGTGGAAGCCAGTAATGTCATAACGAATTCTCTCAAAACATTAAATTTTGTGACACCAATCTTTTTTAACACCTTCCATGAAAATGTTTTATGTGACCTCTCATTAATGAAACTAGGTAACCATTAGACCAAAAAGAAAAAAGCAAGATTATTTAACACTTGTTTTTGTCGAAAAAAATATATTTCCAAAGACATGAAAGCCATTAATTACAATATAAAAAAAATTGAATAGGTTCGTTTATTGTTCTCAAAGAAGCTTTTGAGACCTGCAATTATCCAGATGATGTCTTACGTCCAGAAAAAGAACGTCAAATATGACATAAATCAAAAATTAATTCATTTTTTTTGTGAAAAACCCGTGTCGAAGCCAATAAAGTCACGACAAATTCTCTGAAAACAATAGATTTGGTGACACCAATTCTTTTTGAAACCTTCCTTTGACAAAAATAATGTCATCTTTAACCTTTAATTAACGAAACCAGGTAACAAACAGACAATAAAAGGAACAAAGTTGCGAAGATGAAATGTTTTCTTTTCATTTTGGAAAACAATTGTTTTCAATGTCATAAAAGCCATTATCTATCTTCTAATATCAGAACATCGGATCATTTACTATTCCAGGAAAAGTCAATCAACCTGGTTCATTGTACAGAAAATTAAAGTCGACTAAAAAGACAAAGTAAAACGACAGTTGAAAACAAAATTAAAAAATTCAATTAAATTCTTCGAGAAAGCATTATCGAAGCGGTAAAGAATCACAATCTATATCTTTAAGGATTCAAATATTATCAATTGTATGTTTTTTGAACGAGAAATTTTTGATATATGAACTGACAATAACAAGATTATTTGACAAAACTAGAAAACATGAAAAATGGTCAATTACCC
This sequence comes from Convolutriloba macropyga, assembly GCF_964194025.1. Taxonomy (NCBI): domain Eukaryota; kingdom Metazoa; phylum Xenacoelomorpha; order Acoela; family Convolutidae; genus Convolutriloba; species Convolutriloba macropyga. The sequence goes on along the minus strand of NC_134473.1, from coordinate 70,285,593 downwards.
AAAAATTTAAAAGAAATTATGAAGTCTAGTAGTATCAAAGCCGGAACACCATAATTTAAGGAGCAATAAATACTGAATTTGAATTTAGCAGAAAGGAGGAGCACTCTTTGGTTGCTGACACTTAGCTACAATTTGACCAAATTAAGAGAAAAATGGAGGCAAATTTCAATAAGCCACTTTTTATTTAAAAATCAATTATTTTAAAAGTCAAAACGACCATAAGCTTGCTAGCAATCAAGTAGACAAAAAGTTATGAGCTAATGAGGAAGCCAATCGGACCTATCAATAGTGAGCTTTGATTTGAAATGTTCTGTTATTTAGTTAATATAAAAAAGATCGAATTTTTTAAATGATAAACCGACTGATGACAATCCGAATTATTTTTGGATTGTAACGGTCCAAGAGTGGCAATAGTCCTGCTAATGCTGATTGTCCACTAGGATTTTTTAATTTTTGGAATTTTATTGATATTGATATTTTGTTAGTTACAAAATCAAAAATAAATGCTGCGTTTGACAATCAATTAATAAAGTTAGCAAAAAAAAGGCAAAATTTTTGTTACAGAGCACTCTCAACGGAAGTTCAAGTGTAATTAGTCGCCTTTTCAGTCTACAAAGATTGTGTTATTGGTGTTTGGTTGTGCACTTCCTTCAAATTTAATCAGAGTGGACTAAAGAAACTTATTTCGTGCTGTTTTTGATGAAAAAGTCTGAATTTTGTGAAATATTTAGCCGGAATTTGTGACAAAAAACTCATTGAAAATACCCGATAATATTTTTTGTCTTTAAACGTAAAATCAACAACATTTTCTTGAAATTTTATTGAATTTTATCAAAATTGGCGAAACTTTTATCAAAATTTCCGAAAAAAGGTGAATGAAATCAACGGAATTCACTTTATTTTCTCAAAAGTTTAAACCTCAATATCTCCTTATCAAAAACGAAAGTCAAAAAATCTTTTTAATTCCATATTCTACGCTGGAAAAGTTTTCTAATGATACCAGTCTCAACTCTCTACGATGAAAATATCGATCGGCCAAAACTAACTGAACAAAAAAAACCCATTTGAGTATATAGTTCCCCCCCCCTCAAGAGGGGTCGGAACAATAAAGACAGTGGCAGCTTCCTGAAATAGTCTAACAAAAAGATACATTTTTTGCCCAATGGAAGTACAACAGTTGAAAAAGCTGCGAAGAAACGGGGAGATAAAAATAAATTCCAATTTATGTAATGCTTCCTAGTAAAATTTTTTATTTAAAACCTAATTTCCAGCTGACACTGATTTGATTTATTCAAAATTTGCAGTCTTCACATTTTGTATATTGTATATTATGACTTGTATGACTGGAAACGGAATTTTTGAATTTCATCAGGGACGTTTATCTTCTGTTTCGGAACTTTAAATTCTGCAAATAGACTACTCGCATCTTCTTGAGCTTGTGTCAAGGGCAAGCGTTCAGTTTTTTCGTTTTCTTCCTGAAAAATAAAAATTTGTTTTCCAGTCTTTTTGGTTTTGATGACATGCCAGCAATACAAAAGATTTCTGTTCAATTGTTGAAGGCTGTTATTAGTTTTCGCGTTTTTCCCATTTTTCCTATTGTTTTCCCATTTCAATTAAAAATCATCCTTCTCATGCCAGTGAAATAGTAAATAGAAGGAAGGGAGTCCTTGCTCCTAAATCTTCCTCCGAATTGATTTCATCTTTCGTTTACCTTTGAAAGCATCTATGATCTAGTTTAGCTGTTTTTCCAATGGGATCCCTGTCGCTGGATGTATCTTCCCTGTTGCTGGATGAATTTTTCCTGTCACTGGATGAAGTTTCCTTGACGCTGGATGAATTTTCCCTGTGGCTGGATGAATTTCCCTGTCACCGGATGAATTTTCCCTATCGCTGGATGAAGTTCCCTGTCGCTGGATAAATTTCCCTGTCGCTGGATAAATTTCCCTGTCGCTGAATGAATTTGCCCTGTCACTGGATGAATTTTCCCTGTCACTGGATGAATTTCCCCATCGCTGGATGAATTTCCTTGTCACTGGATGAATTTTTTCTGTCGCTGGATAAATTTTCCCTGTCGCTGGATGAATTTCACTGTCACTGAAAGAATTTCCCTGTCACTGGATGAAATTTCCCTGTCGCTGTATGAATTTCCCTGTCACTGGATGAATTTTCACTGTCGCTGGATGAATTTTCCCTGTCGCTGGATAAATTTTCCCTGTCGCTGGATGAATTTCACTGTCACTGAATGAATTTCCCTGTCACTGGATGAAATTTCCCTGTCGCTGGATGAATTTCCCTGTCACTGGATGAAATTTTCCTGTCGCTGGATGAATTTCCCTGTCACTGGATGAATTTTCACTGTCGCTGGATAAATTTTACCTGTCTCTGGATGAATTTCCCTGTCACTGGATGAATTTCCCTGTCGCTGGATAAATTTTCCCTGTCGCTGGATTAATTTCCCTGTCACTGAATGAATTTTCCTGTCACTGGATGAAATTTCCCTGTCGCTGGATAAATTTCCCTGTCACTGGGTGAATTTTCACTGTCGCTGGATGAGTTTTACCTGTCGCTGGATGAATTTCCCTGTCACTGGATGAATTTTCCCTGTCGCTGGATGAATTTTTCCTGTCACTGGATGAATTTTCGCTGTCGCTGGATGAATTTTTCCTGTCACTGGATAAATTTTCTCTGTCGGTGGATGAATTTTCCCTGTCGCTGGATGAATTTTCACTGTCGCTGGATAAATTTTACCTGTCGCTGGATGAATTTCCCTGTCACTGGATGAATTTCCCTTTCGCTGGATAAATTTTCCCTGTCGCTGGATGAATTTCCCTGTCACTGAATGAATTTCCCTGTCACTGGATAAATTTTCCCTGTCGCTGGATGAATTTTCCCTGTCACTGGATGAAATTTCACTGTCGCTGGAGGAATTTCCCTGTCACTGGATGAATTTTCACTGTCGCTCGATGAGTTTTACCTGTCGCTGGATGATTTTCCCTGTCGCTGGATAAGTTTCCCTGTCGCTGGATGAATTTCCCTGTCACTGGATGAATTTTCCCTGTCGCTGGATGAACTTTTCCTGTCACTGGATAATTTTTCTCTGTCGCTGGATGAATTTTCCCTGTCGCTGGATGAATTTTCCCTGTCGCTGGATGAATTTCTTTGTCGCTGCATAAATTTTCCCTGTCGCTGGATGAATTTTCCCTGTCTTTGGATGAATTTTCCCTGTCGCTGGATAAATTTTCCCTGTCGCTGGATCAATTTCCCTGTCACTGAATGAATTTACCTGTCACTGGATGAAATTTCCCTGTCGCTGGATGAATTTCCCTGTCACTGGATAAATTTTACCTGTCGCTGGATGAATTTCCCTGTCACTGGATGAATTTTCCTGTCGCTGGATAAATTTTCCCTGTCGCTGGTAAATTTCCCTGTCACTGAATGAATTTCCCTGTCACTGGATGAAATTTCCCTGTCGCTGGATGAATTTCCCTGTCACTGGGTGAATTTTCACTGTCGCTGGATGAGTTTTACCTGTCGCTGGATGAATTTCCCTGTCACTGGATGAATTTTCCCTGTCGCTGGATGAATTTTTCCTGTCACTGGATGAATTTTTGCTGTCGCTGGATGAATTTTTCCTGTCACTGGATAAATTTTCTCTGTCGCTGGATGAATTTTCCCTGTCGCTGGATGAATTTTCACTGTCGCTGGATAAATTTTACCTGTCGCTGGATGAATTTCCCTGTCACCTGATGAATTTCCCTGTCGCTGGATAAATTTTCCCTGTCGCTGGATGAATTTCCCTGTCACTGAATGAATTTCCCTGTCACTGGATGAAATTTCCCTGTCGCTGGATGAATTTTCCCTGTCGCTGGTTGAATTTTCCCTGTCGCTGGATGAGTTTTCCCTGTCGCTGGATAAATTTTCCATGTCGCTGGATGAATTTCCCTGTCACTGAATGAAATTTCCCTGTCACTGGATGAAATTTCCCTGTCGCTGGATGAATTTTCCCTGTCGCTGGATGAATTTTCCCTGTCGCTGGATGAATTTTCCCTGTCGCTGGATGAATTTCCCTGTCACTGAATGAATTTCCCTGTCACTGGATGAAATTTCCCTGTCACTGGATGAATTTTCCCTGTCGCTGGATGAATTTTTCCTGTCACTGGATGAATTTTTGCTGTCGCTGGATGAATTTTTCCTGTCACTGGATAAATTTTCTCTGTCGCTGGATGAATTTTCCCTGTCGCTGGATGAATTTTCACTGTCGCTGGATAAATTTTACCTGTCGCTGGATGAATTTCCCTGTCACCTGATGAATTTCCCTGTCGCTGGATAAATTTTCCCTGTCGCTGGATGAATTTCCCTGTCACTGAATGAATTTCCCTGTCACTGGATGAAATTTCCCTGTCGCTGGATGAATTTTCCCTGTCGCTGGTTGAATTTTCCCTGTCGCTGGATGAGTTTTCCCTGTCGCTGGATAAATTTTCCATGTCGCTGGATGAATTTCCCTGTCACTGAATGAAATTTCCTGTCACTGGATGAAATTTCCCTGTCGCTGGATGAATTTCCCTGTCACTGGATGAAATTTCCCTGTCGCTGGATGAATTTCCCTGTCACTGGATGAATTTTCACTGTCGCTGGATGAATTTTCCCTGTCACTGGATGAATTTTCCCTGTCGCTGGATGAATTTCCCTGTCACTGAATGAATTTCCCTGTCACTGGATGAAATTTCCCTTTCGCTGGATGAATTTCCCTGTCACTGGATGAAATTTCCCTGTCGCTGGATGAATTTCCCCGTCACTGGATGAATTTTCCATGTCGCTGGATGAATTTCCCTGTCACTGAATGAATTTTCCTGTCACTGGATGAAATTTCCCTGTCGCTGGATGAATTTCCCTGTCACTGGATGAAATTTCCCTGTCGCTGGATGAATTTCCCTGTCACTGGATGAATTTTCCCTGTCGCTGGATGAATTTTTCCTGTCACTGGATAAATTTTCTCTGTCGCTGGATGAATTTTCCCTGTCGCTGGATTAATTTTCACTGTCGCTGGATAAATTTTACCTGTCGCTGGATGAATTTCCCTGTCACCTGATGAATTTCCCTGTCGCTGGATAAATTTTCCCTGTCGCTGGATGAGTTTCCCTGTCACTGAATGAATTTCCCTGTCACTGGATGAAATTTCCCTGTCGCTGGATGAATTTTCCCTGTCGCTGGATGAATTTTCCCTGTCGCTGGATGAATTTTCCCTGTCGCTGGATGAATTTTCCATGTCGCTGGATGAATTTCCCTGTCACTGAATAAATTTTCCTGTCACTGGATGAAATTTCCCTGTCGCTGGATGAATTTCCCTGTCACTGGATGAAATTTCCCTGTCGCTGGATGAATTTCCCTGTCACTGGATGAATTTTCACTGTCGCTGGATGAATTTTCCCTGTCACTGGATGAATTTTCCCTGTCGCTGGATGAATTTCCCTGTCACTGAATGAATTTCCCTGTCACTGGATGACATTTCCCTGTCGCTGGATGAATTTCCCTGTCACTGGATGAATTTTCACTGTCGCTGGATAAATTTTACCTGTCGCTGGATGAATTTCCCTGTCACTGGATGAAATTTCCCTGTCGCTGGATGAATTTACCTGTCACTGGATGAATTTTCACTGTCGCTGGATAAATTTTACCTGTCGCTGGATGAATTTCCCTGTCACTGGATGAATTTCCCTGTCGCTGGATAAATTTTCCCTGTCGCTGGATAAATTTCCCTGTCACTGAATGAATTTCCCTGTCACTGGATGAAATTTCCCTGTCGCTGGATGAATTTCCCTGTCTTTGGGTGAATTTTCACTGTCGCTGGATGAGTTTTACCTGTCGCTGGATGAATTTCCCTGTCACTGGATGAATTTTCCCTGTCGCTGGATGAATTTTTCCTGTCACTGGATGAAATTTCGCTGTCGCTGGATGAATTTTTCCTGCCACTGGATAAATTTTCTCTGTCGCTGGATGAATTTTCCCTGTCGCTGGATGAATTTTCACTGTCGTTGGATAAATTTTACCTGTCGCTGCATGAATTTCCCTGTCGCTGGATAAATTTTCCCTGTCGCTGGATGAATTTCCCTGTCACTGAATGAATTTCCCTGTCACTGGATGAAATTTCCCTGTCACTGGATGAATTTTCCCTGTCGCTGGATGAATTTTCCCTGTCGCTGGATGAATTTTCCCTGTCGCTGGATGAATTTTCCATGTCGCTGGATGAATTTCCCTGTCACTGAATGAATTTTCCTGTCACTGGATGAAATTTCCCTGTCGCTGGATGAATTTCCCTGTCACTGGATGAAATTTCCCTGTCGCTGGATGAATTTCCCTGTCACTGGATGAATTTTCACTGTCGCTGGATGAGTTTTACCTGTCGCTGGATGAATTTTCACTGTCGTTGGATAAATTTTGCCTGTCGCTGGATGAATTTCCCTGTCGCTGGATAAATTTTCCCTGTCGCTGGATGAATTTCCCTGTCACTGAATGAATTTCCCTGTCACTGGATGAAATTTCCCTGTCACTGGATGAATTTTCCCTGTCGCTGGATGAATTTTCCCTGTCGCTGGATGAATTTTCCCTGTCGCTGGATGAATTTTCCATGTCGCTGGGTGAATTTCCCTGTCACTGAATGAATTTTCCTGTCACTGGATGAAATTTTCCTGTCGCTGGATGAATTTCCCTGTCACTGGATGAAATTTCCCTGTCGCTGGATGAATTTCCCTGTCACTGGATGAATTTTCACTGTCGCTGGATGAGTTTTACCTGTCGCTGGATGATTTTCCCTGTCGCTGGATAAGTTTCCCTGTCGCTGGATGAATTTCCCTGTCACTGGATGAATTTTCCCTGTCGCTGGATTAATTTTTCCTGTCACTGGATAAATTTTCTCTGTCGCTGGATAAATTTCCCTGTCACTGGATGAATTTCCCTGTCGCTGGATAAATTTTCCCTGTCGCTGGATGAATTTTTCTGTCACTGAATGAATTTCCCTGTCACTGGATGAATTTTCACTGTCGCTGGATGAGTTTTACCTTTCGCTGGATGATTTTCTCTGTCGCTGGATAAGTTTCCCTGTCGCTGGATGAATTTCCCTGTCACTGGATGAATTTTCCCTGTCGCTGGATGAATTTTTCCTGTCACTGGATAAATTTTCTCTGTCGCTGGATGAATTTTCCCTGTCGCCGGTTGAATTTTCCCTGTCGCTGGATGAATTTCCCTGTCGCTGGATAAATTTTCCCTGTCGCTGGATGAATTTTTCCTCTCTTTGGATGAATTTTACCTGTCGCTGGATAAATTTTCCCTGTCGCTGGATGAATTTTCCCTGTCGCTGTATGAAATTTCCCTGTCGCTGGATGAATTTCCCTGTCACTGGATGAATTTTCACTGTCGCTGGATGAGTTTTACCTGTCGCTGGATGATTTTCCCTGTCGCTGGATAAGTTTCCCTGTCGCTGGATGAATTTCCCTGTCACTGGATGAATTTTCCCTGTCGCTGGATGAATTTTTCCTGTCACTGGATAAATTTTCTTTGACGCTGGATGAATTTTCCCTGTCGCTGGATGAATTTTCCCTGTCGCTGGCTGAATTTCCCTGTCGCTGTATAAATTTTCCCTGTCGCTGGATGAATTTTCCTTGTCTTTGGATGAATTTTCCCTGTCGCTGGATAAATTTTCCCTGTCGCTGGATTAATTTTTTCCCTGTCACTGAATGAATTTCCCTGTCACTGGATGAAATTTCCCTGTCGCTGTATGAATTTCCCTGTCACTGGATGAAATTGCCCTGTCGCTGGTTGAATTTCCCTGTCACTGGATGAATGGATGAATTTTCACTGTCGCTGGATAAATTTTACCTGTCGCTGGATGAATTTCCCTGTCACTGGATGAATTTCCCTGTCGCTGGATAAATTTTCCCTGTCGCTGGATAAATTTCCCTGTCACTGAATGAATTTCCCTGTCACTGGATGAAATTTCCCTGTCGCTGGATGAATTTCCCTGTCACTGGGTGAATTTTCACTGTCGCTGGATGAGTTTTATCTGTCGCTGGATGAATTTCCCTGTCAATGGATGAATTTTCCCTGTCACTGGATGAATTTTTCCTGTCACTGGATGAATTTTTGCTGTCGCTGGATGAATTTTTCCTGTCACTGGATAAATTTTCTCTGTCGCTGGATGAATTTTCCCTGTCGCTGGATGAATTTTCACTGTCGCTGGATAAATTTTACCTGTCGCTGGATGAATTTCCCTGTCACTGGATGAATTTCCCTGTCGCTGGATAAATTTTCCCTGTCGCTGGATGAATTTCCCTGTCACTGAATGAATTTCCCTGTCACTGGATGAAATTTCCCTGTCGCTGGATGAATTTTCCCTGTCGCTGGATGAATTTTCCCTGTCGCTGGATGAATTTTCCCTGTCGCTGGATGAATTTTCCATGTCGCTGGATGAATTTCCCTGTCACTGAATGAATTTGCCTGTCACAGGATGAAATTTCCCTGTCGCTGGATGAATTTCCCTGTCACTGGATGAATTTTCACTGTCGCTGGATGAGTTTTACCTGTTGCTGGATGGTTTTCCCTGTCGCTGGATGAATTTCCCTGTCACTGGATGAACTTCCCTGTCACTGGATGAAATTTCCCTGTCACTGGATGAATTTCCCTGGCACTGGGTTAATTTTCACTGTCGCTGGATGAGTTTTACCTGTCGCTGGATGATTTTCCTTGTCGCTAGATGAAATTCCCTGTCACTGGATGAATTTTCCCTGTCGCTGGATGAAATTTTCCTGTCACTGGATGAATTTTCCCTGTCGCTGGATGAATTTTTCCTGTCAATGGATAAATTTTCTCTGTCGCTGGATGAATTTTCACTGTCGCTGGATAAATTTTACCTGTCGCTGGATGAATTTCCCTGTCACTGGATGAATTTCCCTGTCGCTGGATAAATTTTCCCTGTCGCTGGATGAGTTCCCTGTCGCTGGATGAATTTCCCTGTCACTGGATGAATTTTCCCTGTCGCTGGATGAATTTTTCCTGTCACTGGATGAATTTTCCCTGTCGCTGGATGAATTTTTCCTGTCACTGGATAAATTTTCTCTGTCGCTGGATGAATTTCCCTGTCACTGGATGAATTTTCACTGTCGCTGGATAAATTTTACCTGTCGCTGGATGAATTTCCCTGTCCCTGGATGAATTTCCCTGTCGCTGGATAAATTTTCCCTGTCGCTGAATGAATTTCCCTGTCACTGGATGAAATGTCCCTGTCACTGAATGAATTTCCCTGTCATTGGGTGAATTTTTACTGTCGCTGGATGAGTTTTACCTGTCGCTGGATGATTTTCCTTGTCACTGGATGAATTTCCCTGTCGCTGGATGAATTTCCCCTGTCACTGGATGAATTTTCCCTGTCGCTGGATGAATTTTTCCTGTCACTGGATGAATTTTACCTGTCGCTGTATGAATTTCCCTGTCGCTGGATAAATTTTCCCGGTCACTGAATGAATTTCCCTGTCACTGGATGAAATTTCCCTGTCGCTGGATGAATTTCCCTGTCACTGGGTGAATTTTTACTGTCGCTGGATGAGTTTTCCCTGTCTTTGCATGAATTTTCCCTGTCACTGGATAAATTTTCCTTGTCGCTGGATGAATTTTCCCTATCGATGGATGAATTTTCCCTTTCGCTGGATGAATTTTCCCTGTCGCTGGATGAATTTTCTCTGTCGCTGGATGAATTTTCCTTGTCGCTGGATGAATTTCCCTGTCGCTGGATGAATTTTCACTGTCGCTGCATAAATTTTACCTGTCGCTGTATGAATTTCACCGTCACTGGATGAATTTTCACTGTCGCTGGATAAATTTTACCTGCCGCTGGATGAATTTCCCTGTCACTGGATGAAATTTCCCTGTCGCTGGATGAATTTCCCTGTCACTGGGTGAATTTTTACTGTTGCTGGATGAGTTTTCCCTGTCTTTGGATGAATTTTCCATGTCACTGGATAAATTTTCCTTGTCGCTGGATGAATTTTCCCTATCGATGAATGAATTTTCCCTTTCGCTGGATGAATTTTCCCTGTCGCTGGATGAATTTTCTCTGTCGCTGGATGAATTTTCCTTGTCGCTGGATGAATTTCCCTGTCGCTGGATGAATTTTCACTGTCGCTGGATAAATTTCACCTTTCGCTGTATGAATTTCCCTGTCACTGGATGAATTTTCACTGTCGCTGGATAAATTTTACCTGCCGCTGGATGAATTTCCCTGTCACTGGATGAATTTCCCTGTCGCTGGATAAATTTTTCCTGTCACTGGATGAATTTCCCTGTCGCTGGATGAATTTCCCTGTCACTGGATGAATTTTCCCTGTCGCTGGATGAATTTTTCCTGTCACTGGATGAATTTTCTCTGTCGCTGGATGAATTTTTCTTGTCACTGGATAAATTTTCTCTGTCGCTGGATGAATTTCCCTGTCACTGGATGAATTTTCACTGTCGCTGGATAAGTTTTACCTGTCGCTGGATGAATTTCCCTGTCACTGGATGAATTTCCGTGTCGCTGGATAAATTTTCCCTGTCGCTAAATGAATTTCCCTGTCACTGGATGAAAATTTCCCTGTCACTGGATGAATTTCCCTGTCACTGGTTGAATTTTTACTGTCGCTGGATGAGTTTTACCTGTCGCTGGATGATTTTCCTTGTCGCTGGATGAATTTCATTGTCGCTGGATGAATTTCCCTGTCACTGGATGAATTTTCCCTGTCGCTGGATGATTTTTTCCTGTCACTGGATGAATTTTACTTGTAGCTGGATGAATTTCCCTGTCACTGGATGAATTTCCCTGTCGTTGGATAAATTTTCCCTGTCACTGAATGAATTTCCCTGTCACTGGATGAAATTTCCCTGTCGCTGGATGAATTTCCCTGTCACTGGATGAATTTTCCCTGTCGCTGGATGAATTTTTCCTGTCACTGGATGAATTTTCTCTGTCGCTGGATGAATTTTTCTTGTCACTGGATAAATTTTGTCTGTCGCTGGATGAATTTCCCTGTCACTGGATGAATTTTCACTGTCGCTGGATAAGTTTTACCTGTCGCTGGATGAATTTCCCTGTCGCTAAATGAATTTCCCTGTCACTGGATGAAAATTTCCCTGTCACTGGATGAATTTCCCTGTCACTGGTTGAATTTTTACTGTCGCTGGATGAGTTTTACCTGTCGCTGGATGATTTTCCTTGTCGCTGGATGAATTTCATTGTCGCTGGATGAATTTCCCTGTCACTGGATGAATTTTCCCTGTCGCTGGATGATTTTTTCCTGTCACTGGATGAATTTTACTTGTAGCTGGATGAATTTCCCTGTCACTGGATGAATTTCCCTGTCGTTGGATAAATTTTCCCTGTCACTGAATGAATTTCCCTGTCACTGGATGAAATTTCCCTGTCGCTGGATGAATTTCCCTGTCACTGGATGAATTTTCCCTGTCGCTGGATGAATTTTTCCTGTCACTGGATGAATTTTCTCTGTCGCTGGATGAATTTTTCTTGTCACTGGATAAATTTTGTCTGTCGCTGGATGAATTTCCCTGTCACTGGATGAATTTTCACTGTCGCTGGATAAGTTTTACCTGTCGCTGGATGAATTTTCCCTGTCGCTGAATGAATTTTCCCTGTCGCTGGATGAATTTTCCCTGTCGCTGGATGAATTTTCCCTGTCGCTGGATGAATTTTCCCTGTCGCTGGATGAATTTTCCCTGTCGCTGGATGAATTTTGCCTGTCGCTGAATGAATTTTCCCTGTCGCTGGATGAATTTTCCCTGTCGCTGGATGAATTTTCACTGTCGCTGGATGAATTTTCCCTGTCGCTGGATGAATTTTCCCTGTCGCTGGATGAATTTCCCTATCACTGGATGAATTTCCGTGTCGCTGGATAAATTTTCCCTGTCACTGGATGAATTTCCCTGTCACTGGTTGAATTTTTACTGTCGCTGGATGAGTTTTACCTGTCGCTGGATGATTTTCCTTGTCGCTGGATGAATTTCATTGTCGCTGGATGAATTTCCCTGTCACTGGATGAATTTTCCCTGTCGCTGGATGATTTTTTCCTGTCACTGGATGAATTTTACTTGTCGCTGGATGAATTTCCCTGTCACTGGATGAATTTCCCTGTCGTTGGATAAATTTTCCCTGTCACTGAATGAATTTCCCTGTCACTGGATGAAATTTCCCTGTCGCTGGATGAATTTCCCTGTCACTGGGTGAATTTTTACTGTCGCTGGATGAGTTTTACCTGTCGCTGGATGATTTTCCTTGTCGCTGGATGAATTTCCCTGTCGCTGGATGAATTTCCCTGTCACTGGATGAATTTTCCCTGTCGCTGGATGAATTTTTCCTGTCACTGGATAAATTTTCTCTGTCGCTGGATGAATTTTCCCTGTCGCTGGATGAATTTTCCCTGTCGCTGGATGAATTTCCCTGTCGCTGGATAAATTTTCCCTGTCGCTGGATGAATTTTCCCTGTCTTTGGATGAATTTTCCCTGTCACTGGATAAATTTTCCCTGTCGCTGGATGAATTTTCCCTGTCGCTGAATGAATTTTCCCTGTCGCTGGATGAATTTTCCCTGTCGCTGGATGAATTTTCCCTGTCGCTGGATGAATTTTCCCTGTCGCTGGATGAATTTTCCCTGTCGCTGGATGAATTTTCCCTGTCGCTGGATAATTTTAGCAGAATATTGCACTCAGAACAAAAGTATTTACAACAAATTTCATTATTAATTAAGGAATGCAATTGCGAAGTGCGTATATAGTTATTATGTCGAAGGCTTTCTTTTCGTGGAGATGCTGAATTAACGTATTTTGACTCTTGGATATTTTTGTCGCCAATATCGATTGAGTTAAATATCTGTTTTGATTTTCTAGGCTGGAAACATTAAACTCTGGGTTTGACTGATAAATTTTAAGTTTTTAATTCGAAATGTTTTTACCGTAAAAGATCACGAATTTCAGTTTTTGGAGATGCTGCTTATTACATTGTCTCTTTTACACATTGATCCAATTCAAAACATTCATGGAAGTTATTTATCATGCTGTTGATATACAAAACATAAAGAAGTATACTGCTGGTAAACATTGTTCTATCGCAAATTTGTCGGAGTCAGTGTTGTTCAATAATAGTTTTTCGCTCGTCCGAGACACAAAAACAGCTTAATAAATTTAAATTGATCGTATTGAAGTCAAATTTTTGGGGTTTTCTCAGTAACTTTTTTCAGTAATTTTCAATTAATTTTTCATAATCATTGAAACCAGAATCTTTAGATTGATCAAGACAGGCAGGAGCCACAAAACTTTTTTGTTTGTTTGTTTTTTTTTACGATTTGTTTTGTATGCAAGAGAGCATGAATTGTTGAGGTCTTTTTCTAAAAACCGAACTGTGGTTGTCTAGAAACTCATATATCTGATTGTCGACTTAAGTGTCAACAATTCCAAACACTCATGCCTTGATTGATTTGGAACGAAAGTTAAAAGTCTTAAAAGTCTCCTTGAGATCATTCTGTAGATATTGGAGAAACTAGAGCCTTCTTCGTCTCATCCGGAAAAATTGATTTCTGAAAACAGTCCTTTATTATGAAGCAAACATGTTTACTATTTGACAAATCTGTATCTTTCAAAGCCCGCGGTGGATTAACTGAAGGTACTTGGGGCGTTCTCTTTCCCCGTTCACTAATGCTATTGTTACAATTGTCTTGGGAGATAAAAACGGATAAGGAAATTATGAAAAATCTATTCAGCTGTGGTCCGATTGTGTTCATAACTGAGAAAAACGAATGTTTACCAAATATAGCTCTATTCCGAAGTTGAGACGAAAACAAATTCGAAGCTCCATATTTTTGATGCTGCTCCTGTAGAAATACGGGTTTCAATCATAAGATTTTGCCCTTTCTTTAATGACGATATAAGTGAACTGCTAAATTCATTATATTTTGAATTTATTGGAGGGCAAAACCTTGTTTTGAGTTTGAAAAAGGCCAAAAATTGACTTTATCCGAGACACTTTTTGCCTCTTTTGTCTATTTTCTTTGCTTCTGAGGCATTTTTGTTGATTCGCCAAGCTTGATTTGTTGTTTAGCAGACATAGTTTTAACGCTGAACATGATTTTCAAACACTCGACAAATGAGATAAAAAACATTTAGCATCTTGTTTGGATCATGTTGCTTATAGATCTCTGATCAGCATGTGCCAGCGATATCTTACATGAAATTATTCCTGTTATATGGAATTTGGTGAAATATCCATTTTCTTTCGATTTTGTTAAGTATTACATCGTAGTCGGCAATTATTGATATTTGTTTGAAGTGCTCTGTCATCTGATTGTATCTTATCGAAAAGGACAAGGAAATTATTGAGATTTGCAGCTTTCTTGTTTTTTCAAGCACGTTCAGCATCTGTTTTTTTTTATCTTTAAATCTTATGGCATTGACAGACTTTGTTAGCATTGAAAGAGCTAATGTTGTATTCTCGCATAATCGTTTTCCTCCCCTGATTAACCGTAGTATCAATTTTTATTGCTAGATGTTCTAAAAACATTTGAGTTTTGGTTTTGTCAGGTCAATGGCTCACAATTAAAAGAAGCGTTTTCTTGTATTCCACCATGCGCTCGCGATTATATCATTTACGTAAAAGCTCAGATTGACTTAAGAAAAATTATGTAGATTATTTCTGATTTTAGGTAACCAAACCGGTATATAGTTTTTATCGGAAAATTGTTAATTAATATACCCAGGCATTTTTTGTTAACAATTAGGATTCTTACAACAGACATTTAAAATTTGAGCTTGCTACCGTTGATTATGCACAAATTGTTTTAATCACTGAAAGATGTAGTGGGGCCAGGATTTGATTCAATTGTACTCAATTTTCGCAAAATGTATAAAATATCGACCGCTCAATTAACTAATTTGTTTAGTTGTTTACTACTAAAAATGTAATCTTTCAGAGAAACAAGTAGACTAGACACTTTAAATGATTTCAAAACAAATAATTTAAACATTTTTGCGTCCTTTTTCCTTGTTTTGTTTATAGCATTTTGATTCAACTTTCTTTGCCCAGAGACCGAATATAAATGAGAGTCGAAACAAGGGCTGCAAAATACTGAAACTTTTTAGAAGGCATTATTTCTGACGATCAAAATTCAAAAAACTGATCATTGCAAAAAATCTGATAGTAGATTTTTAGTTTGTAACACCATAAATGCATTTAAGCTAATGACATCGAGCTGTTAAATTATGTCAACCACTTTTAAATTTTTTCGGCTAAATTTTTCGCGGGTGTTTTCTGAAAAATTTGTTGCTACAAACAACTGTCGTTTCTATTAAAAGATTGCCTACATTTTAAAGTGCTATATTGAGGTAAAAGTTCACTAGGATGCATGAAAAGTTCGGAACATCGTGTGAATAAAAAGTCTCTACCAAGCCTCATGTTTAATTGCTTCGCATAATATTGGCTTAAACAACAAAATGACAATGCCATAACTTTTGCCATAATTTGAACTCTTTTTACACTTCGTAATTCTTAAAAACTGCAAAAGCACATTACTAGCGTCTACCGGTAACAAAATTTGAGGGTAAATTTACTCACTTTTGTAATAAGTTTTAACTTTTCCTATCTTAACATATTGTGCAAGTGAAACGTACTTACAAAAATCGAGGATGAAGAGCCTGTGCTCTAAATGAAAATTTCAGTCAGTGTTTTTCACTTTAAAACCGAATTTGAAACGTCGAATTTACTTTCCGCTGCAAAATACTTTTTGCAGAAGCGCATTCCACAAAGGTTTTGCGGCAGATTAATTGCAATATAATCTTCAATTTTATTAATCTCAAAAAATTGAGTCGCAAAAGAGTTAAATTTTTGTTAAAAACGTTTACCGCCGAACGTAACTAAAATCACATTTCTTTGAAAGTATTTTGAAAGTATTTTAGGTTTTTTAATTGCTGTGTGAAGCTACTTACACCTAACTTAAGCGCTTTCCACAATGGGCGATAAAAGACAGTGAGAAGTGGGAGCCAGATTGATTATAACTAGTTTTTGTTTTGGTACCGGTAGATGCTAATAATGCAACATTGTCTAATATATAGCATTTAGAAGACATTTGAAATCATATTTTACAAAATTTTACATCCACCAAAAATACCACGCAATTTTTGCAATTACTTAACAGAATAGAACATTACATTGTTCTACTTTTCAAATTGGTAAATGTGTAAACTTAACTCGCCAAATATTGTAATTATGACTCAAAATTTTCTTTTATAACTTTTTTTACTATAATTATTTTATCTCAAGCGTTAGAAAAATTTGCGATAAACATAATATTTTCAAAGCAGGAACGCCTTTTTTGCTGCTCAATTTATTTGCTGTCTTGATTTTTCCTTTTATACAGCATCTTACCAATAATCTATTTTCTTTTTGGCACAAAAAATGAGCAATTACTCAGCTTGCAATTTGAACAAATTTTAGAATTAAAAGTAAATATATTTCCTTTAGTAGCATTTTAAAAAAGTAATTAGATAAAGGCAAAAATACCGACCAATGGTTTATCAATTTAAGCGATTGAGTTAAAGGTTTCAAAGTAAAGGTATATAATTGCGTTTCACGGTGGCTTGGGAAAAAATTGGTGGAAATTCGACTGAAATATAAGTAAGCAGGTAGTTTAGCTTTTTGTAGAATTACCAATAAGTAAAAACCACAAAACGTCACATTATAAGTATTGCTACAATAACGCTTTCAACCCATTTTCCAATAAGAGCTACTCATATTATTATACCAATTTTTGAAAACATATATTTATCTACAGATTTCGCAAAAAGACAAAGCTGATTTAGATATGAAAGCAGTAATCGCTTTTATAACGAGGCCGAAAATCGTTGCCGTGGCAACAAGCGTTGTCATATTGTGCGCGATTGTCATTAAATTGCCTTCGAAAAGACACGTTGGTCCGGCTGAAAAATTTCGACTAATCACCACAACTTTAGGCGCAGTGAAAGCCGGACTAAACATGCGCAAAATTTGCCTAAATCGAATTATGAGCCGTGGGAAAGATTTTGACATTTACTATTTGATCACGTTTTCATTACATATAATTTGGGTTCCGGCATTCTGGGTTGGAGCGACTGTGTTCGACTACAAAGCGGGGGGTGTTGATGAAGGGGTTCCATGTCCGGCTAGTCTTCAGCTTTTCTCGCTTCTTCTTATTGGGTTTTCGATTTTGCAAGTTGCAATTAACTGGGCTGAGGTAGCAAGTGAGTAAAATTTTCATATTCAGATGTTTTGAAAATTTTATTTCTTTTTAAATTTAAAGGTCATTTATAAGGTCAATGAATGCAGTATTCTTGGATCGTTCCCGTTTATTCCCTCAAGCTTAGTAGGTGCATATTATTTGACAAAATAGATTAAAAAATCAAAAAAGAAAAACGATGAATCAATGTAAAATTTGATCAATTTCCATTATCTAAAAATTAATCTGTAGCACAAAAAGCATATTGGAAAATTTTGATGTCGAGTAACAGGTGACTTGTAAGAGAGCCGAAGTGAAAAGAGCCGATTGAAAGAGAGCCGAAAATTTATTCAAATTATTAGTCAATAAATTTTGCCGCCAATTAACTTGCCTTCTGAAATGAGACTACCAAATTCTCAACCAATCATAATAGAGTATTTGAGAAATATAATTTTAATATTCTCTAGTAAAAGAAACTGAAAGCGAAGTAATAAATAGTTATCTTCAAATTATAGCGGGCCATGGCCATGCCTTAGCGGCTTATGGGACTTGATATGAAACTATCACAACCGAGCATAAGACCAATTAACCCCCTTAAGTACTTTTATTGGTAATCAACTAACAATTTAGGCTAATTAAAAGCAACTTTTTGCTTTCGGCTCTTTTTAAATAAAGTCAGGTTTCGGCGCTTTCTAACGTCGGCTCTTTATACCGTCGGCTCTCTTGCACGTATCCCGAGTAACAACTTCAGCATGTCTTTCACTGGAATAAATAATGTATATCAACCAAAAGTATTTGTGGCCGATAACTAATTTATTTCCATTTTACTTTTCGAAAGAGTTGAGAAAAAATTTCAAAAATGTCAAAAAGCGAAGTTCTTCAAGCGAAGATCTTTATTTGTCTTCTTAGAAATGCCATTTTACCTAATACCAGATAAAAGACATTCCCATATGTTGAATAACTATTTTTTTCTTTTTTTTGGTACATCTTTGAAAGAATGAGATGCATGAAACTTTGTAAAATCAAAACTAAATAAGAATGTTCCTTTTCGATCGCAAAGTTTTAAAATTTTAATGCGATGAGCAATAACTAAAAGATATATTAAAGTGGAAGAAAAGAAGTCTCAAAACAACGTCGAGTCATTATGAAAGAAATAAAAAAAGATGAGACGGCAACTTTAATCTCAAAGTTTTATACAAATCATTAAATAGATGTTAGTCGGTTAAAGTGTTGATTTGTCACCTTGGGTGGAAACAATATTGAAGATCAATTATAAAAAATACTAAAATTTCCGAAACAAATTTGCGCCCCAATTTTAACAATATTATCACAACTTCATTTCATTTCTCGGTGAAAACAAATTTATCTTCGAGTGAAAAGGCTTTTTTCATTATTCTTGAAACATTTTGAATATCTTCGATTGCTCAAACAAGTTCATTTCCTTTCAGAAATTGCTCGTTTTATTGTTCCGGCCCCCCTTGTGGGGGGGAACTATATACTCAAATGGGCTTTTTTTGTTCAGACAATTTTGGCCGATCGATATATTCATCGTAGAGAAATGTGAGTGGTATCAATAAAAAGCTGTTCCAGCGTAGAATTCGAAATTAAAAAGGTTTTTTTGAATTTAGTTTTTTTTGATGAGTTCTCGAGGTTTAAAGTTTCATGTGAACACGGGATATTGGGTTCACTTTTGTACACTTTTACCGTAATTTTTGTTCGAAATAACATTTTTCTATGAAAATTTTAATTCAAAATTACATTTCATGCCACAAAATAAATCAATTTTGTATTCTTAATAGACCAAAGGCGATTAAAAGACTACTTTTGGTCTCATAGGGAAGTTTACTATAAAAAAAATCAAATTCTATTTGAGAGCTCTTATTTTAGAAAATTTAGCATATTTTTTTTTGTTTTTTCAATTCACCTAGAGACTAGTCTCTTTTCATATCAAGGTTCCGTTAATGCCAAACGTCTTTTACAATCAAATGAAGCAAATGAACAAAAGTTTTGTTTCCAAGGAATCGCTCATGTTTTTTTTGGATTCGTATCTCAGTTTTTGTATTTTTAAATGAAATTTTGATGTTCTTTATGAGGTTTTACCAAAAATTTTTGGAATCTTATGGCAGAAACCTTTGACAAACAGTGCAATAGGTTTCGTAGTGAGCATTAAGTGAACCTATCCAGTGCTCTGAGTGGACAGCTAACGGCTGTTAAGACTTTGAAAATAAATTTTCGATATTTTTTTAGTATTAACCTATCGTAAACTTATGTTTTAACCAATCGTAAACTGTAAGTCAGTCTCAGCGATGACAGAACGTCTGTTTTCTATTTTAACCAAAACGAATTTCGTTAGCGTACCTTCTAACTAATGTTTATATGACTTCAATGCCACAAGATTTCAATTTTAAAAAAAAAATTTTCTGGACATTTCGTATTATTGGTTTTTTTTTTAAATCTTATCACGTTATCCTAATTCTGATGGCTCCCGTTATTTAAGTGAAGACGTTCAGGGAATCATAGATGCAGTTTTCGGAGAAAAAACATATGGTTTAAAGGGCTTCAACACTCTCTTCTTGCACTTTTCTAAAAAATTTTTGTATTAGCCTGTATTTGTTGTTCTTTTCATAGTCATAAGACTTATTGTGATGTCCTATTGGTTACCTGTGCAGCGCAAACAAACTTGTTTTTAAATTGAGGAAAAATCGAGTGTATTTATTGACTTCCGTTGAAAGCTATTGAATATAATGTCTCTTATGAATTAAAAAAATTTTTTTGAAAATTGTTTAGAACATAAATCAATCTTAAGCTTATATTCGTGAACTGTAAGTTGGTCTCAAAAATGACAGAAACACTTCTCTCTACTTCAACAAAAATTTGGCTTTACTATTGGTTATATAACTTCATTGTCACCAGATTTCATTTTTATAAGTTCTTGGACATGTCGTATTATTGGTTTCTTTTGAAATCTTATCCCGTTAACCTAATATTAATGGCTCTAATTGTTTTAGCGAATCAGTTCAACGGATCATAGCTAAAGTTCCCGAGAAAAACTGGCTTCGACAATTTCTTCTCGCATTTTCCAACAGAATTTTTGGTTTTGGCCTGTATTTATTTTTTTTTCATTTTCATAAGACATAATGTGATGTCTTATTGATTACGCATGCATGAAAACTTAAAACGTGACAAAAATGAGTGTATTCATTGGCTTCCGTAAAAAGCTATTGAATGTTATAGCTGTTAAGTCCTTAAAAAAATTTTTTGAAATTTTCTTTTAACATTAGTCAATCGTTAACTGATTTTCTTGAACTGTAAGTCCATCTCAGTGAAGACAAAACCCCTATTTTCTGTTTCAACAAAAATTTATCTAGTTAACGATCTTAACTTCTGACTATTGGTTTTCTGACTTCGATATACGACTTTTCATTCTTTTTTTTATATTTTGGATATTTTTTTCCTAATTTTTGCAACTTTCAAAATCTCATTACATTATCTTAATTTTGATACTTCCCCTTGGTTTGAAGAAGACGTTCAATGGACCGTTGAAAAAATTTTTAAAGAAAGGTTTATGGTTTGAAGTGCTTCAACACTTTCTTCTCATCTTGTCAACTGATTTTTTGGATTTTGCTTGTTTTTGTTGTTGTTTTCATATTCAACGACATGTTGTAATGTCTTATTGATGACTTTTGAGATACAAATATTTTTTTGTTGCAATGAGACCTAATTTAGCATGTTTAGTGGCTTCCGTTGGAAGCTATTGAATCTTATAACGTTGATAATACGGGTGTTCTCTAAAGAATTCGTGGTTTAAATGTTTTTTCCATTGCCATACCATTTATTGTGATGAGTTATCGTTGGCTTATGAATGAAAGATATCATTGTTTTCCCGTCGAGAAAAGTTTAACGTGTTTTTTAATTTTCTTTGAAAGCTTTTGAATTATTGGCCTCGATAAAAGGGGCCATAATAAATGATGACCGTTCACATAAACTTGTAATTGGCGATGAAATGAATGATTTTACTTGAAGCAAAGCAGTCAATTTATAGCAAATAGTCCTAAAGTAAGTTTATGATATTATACATTTTCAAAGATTTTTCAGCTTTTCTTATTCTCTTTGTCAGCTTTTAACCTATTCTCATCATTGAGAGATCCAATCTAGTTCCTTGAATATCAAAAATTAACATCTCTGCTGATATTATGTCTTAACTGATGTTTTGATTGGTGAAAATTTTGCGTTTTCATAAAACTTTTGTGAGTGGTGAATTTGTTTTTCTTTTTCTCTTCTTTTAGCTTATTCAGGTAATAACAGATCCCAATTTTTTTCAAATATGGCCCAAATGAACTTATTTATTCTTTCAGTATACATATAGCTGAATTAGTATATATCAAAACTGATATAAGAATACAAAAAATTAAGATAATAGCTAATGACTTTAATGCATTCAAAAATGTTCAAAATAATTTGAGACTTTCTACGTTTCTACTATGGCCTAATCTAAGCAAAGACAGGTCCGATTGGTTTCATAATGACTTTTTAATAAATTTATTAAGAATGATTTGATTATAAGCTAAAGATTTCTTAGACTTTTGAGATTATTTAGTTTAAAAAATGTTGATTGATTTTTTATTTTAACCTCACTCTTTCTTTTTGTCGACTTCTTACCTAGTCTCATTACGGAAAACATCTATCTGCTACACAGTTATGAAAAAATAAATTTGTGTATTTACGGTTTTATCTGATTGCATTTTAACGTTGTTACTAGGTGCCTTTAAATTTAGATATTGGTTTTCTGCCGTGAAATTTTTGCTTTCGCTTGTTGTTTGTTGTTTTGTCTCGCAGCTTCTTTAATGGCAGATGCAGAGCTCGTGAGTGCTCTAAGTTAGCATGGCATTGTGTTATTCAATTAGTGGTTAGGTTTTGTAACAATTTTTTCAAACTCAAACATCAATTTTTGTTAGCTTTTCATTTTGTTCACAATTAAGTAAAAAATGTAGATGAGCTCGGTTCGGAAGGTTGAGTGTGAGCGCTCAATAAGGAGCCTCCTTGAGTTGGTTTAAAGTGTCAATGTTAAACTTTATAAATATTAGCAAATGTTTTACACTAACTCAAGGAACCTTTCTCTAATTGTTGACATAAAAACTACTGGGTTTTAAGAAAATGCTCGGGTTTCATATAGACTGTCTGTCTCAGTTGCTCTTTCTAATGGGGGGGGGGGTAATCTTAATTGTTTTGGCAATAGACTCTGTTTATTCTGTAATCAGATCAAAAAAACCAACCTGTCTTAAAAACAATTTCTAGGGTAAACATTTTGTCTAGCGTTAACCTCTTTTACAATTCATCATTTTAGACAGGCATTTTTGATGGCATTCCTAAACTCCTTCCTGAACTAAGCGCAATCCACACGCATTTTGTCTTTCGTGCACACTGTAAGTAATTTTACTATAAGTTAATTTGTGCAACTATGTTATCGTACTTTTTGTTGGTGCATATAAATTTCGGGTAGACGGTGCAAAAAAGTTACCTAAATTTTCTGTTAAAATTATCTGAACATTCAAGTGCGTTTGAGCCACGCCACTTGCAGTTACCGTTCAAAAACGCCAAATATTTTAACAGTTTAAAAGAGTATTTATTAATTTTTAGAGAATTTGCTGGGGTTTTTATTTTTTATTTTAACCTCATTCTTTCTTTTTGTCAACTTCTTGGCTAGTCTCATTATGGAAAACATTTATCTGCTATACAGTTAGGACAAACTAAATTTGTGTATTTAAGGTTTTATCTCATTGCATTTTGACGTTGTTACTAGGTGCTTTTAAATTTAGATATTGTGTTTCTGCCGGGAAATGTTGTTACTAGGTGCTTTTAAATTTAGATATTGTGTTTCTGCCGGGAAATTTTTGTTTTCGCTTGTTGTTTGTTGTTTTTTCTCGCAGCTTCTTTAATGGCAGATGCAGAGCTCGTGAGTGCTCTAAGGAAGCATGGCATTGTGTTATTCGATTAGTGGTTAGGTTTTGTAACAATTCTTTCAAACTCAAACATCAATTTTTGTTAGCTTTTCATTTTGTTCACAATTAAGTAAAAAATGTAGATGAGCTCGGTTCGGAAGGTTGAGTGTGAGCGCTCAATAAGGAGCCTCCTTGAGTTGGTTTAAAGTGTCAATGTTAAACATTATAAATTTTAGCAAATGTTTTACACTAACTCAAGGAACCTTTGTCTATTTGTTGACATACAAACTACTGGGCTTTAAGAAAAAGCTCGGGTTTCATATAGACTGTCTATCTCAATCGCTCTTTCTAATGGGGGGGGGGAATTTTAAATGTTTTGACAATAGAATCTGTTTATTCTGTACTCAGATTTAAAAACCAACCTGTCTTTTATACAAAATCTAGGCTAAACATTTTCCCTAGCCCTAACCTCTTTTACAATTCATCATTTAAGACAGGCATTTTTGATGGCATTCCTGCACTCCTTCCTGAACTACGCGAGATCCACACGCATTTTGTCTTTCCTGCACCCTATAAGTAATTTTCCAATAAGTTAATTTGTGCAAGAAATTTATCGTACTTTTTGTTGGTGCATATAAATTTCGGGTAGACTGTGCAAAAAAGCTACCTAAAACTTCTGGTAAAATTATCTTTATAGTCCGGTGCGTTCGGGCAACTTGCAGGTACCGTTCAAAAACGCCAAATACTTTAACAGTTAAAAGAGTATTCATTAATTTTTAGATAATTAATCGGCAAATGGTACATATAGTTTGTAAATTTTTAACCTTTCGCATTTCGTGGACAACAGTGACAAACTTGTCATATCCTTAAGATCCAGTTCAAAAAATTTGTAATTTTGGTGGACCGAGATTTGTCTCCAAACAATCGATAGTCTTCTTGACCTGAAAATAGTTTTGCGAGGAATTTTTCTGAAATTGATCACTAATTAGGCTTTCTTTCTTTCATTTCGCTCTTATTAACACCTTGTCAACTCTTGGAGTTATTAGATCATGTTACCCTAAAAACAACGATTTCTCACATAACTGAGAAAGGATGGATGCTTCAACAGTTTTTGCAAATGTTGGAGTGGACTACTTTGGCCCTTTTACAGTAAAAATTGGGCGCAGAACTGAAAACCGTTGGCGTTGCTTGTTCACATGTCTAAGAGTAAGAGCCGTACATATAGAAATAGTCCCAAAAATGGATACCGATAGTTATCTGAACGCAGTTATGCGGTTTATAGCTCAAAAAGGCAAACCCATGAAAATGATCAGTGACAATGGGAAAAACTTCGTTGGAGCATACCGAGAATTCAAAGAGTATGTCGCGGCATGGAGAAAAAGAAACAATTTAAGAATAATTGGTTCAACAAGGGATCAGATCGAAGTTCAGTCCACCCGCAGCACCCCACTTTGGAGGAGTGCGGGAGCGACTAGTCAGAAGTTGCAAGAAAGCAATGTAAACAGTGTTGGCGAACCGATCAATTACTGAAGATATTCTCTCAACCGCAATGTGTCTTGTAGAACAAACATTGAATACTAGACTGTTGGCGCTAGTTAGTTCTGACTAAGCCATTTGCAAGCCAATACCCCAAATCAATTTCCGATTGGTAACAAAAATCTTTATCTACCGTATTTACCATGCGCAGAGGAATTCGTCGACAAACACAAGCTTACTCGAATCTCACCTGGGATGGATTCCTAAAAGAGCATCTGCCAACTTTGAGCAATCGAAACAAATGGAAATGCGAAATGACAGAAACTTGCACCAAGGTGATCTCGTTTGTTTGATCGAAGATAGTTAGAAACGAGGGAATTACAAACTTGGCCGAGTTACAGAAACCATCAAAAATTCAGATGGAGCAATTCGATCTTCAACGGTTCAAACGAAGAATGGAGTCTACAGGAGGCCTGTTGTGAAGCTCTCTCCAGCAACCCCAATTGTCGAAGATGTTTTCACGAAAAAAACAGGGCCAGCGATGTTGAGAATGAGCTTTCACAACAACACACGGCAAAAGCAGCCACAGAACACAACTTTCTTCTTATAACTCAGCAAAACATTTCAACAAAAAACTGACTTGAGCAGAAAATAACATGTTACTGTGTCTTGAGTTAAAATTATTCTGGAGCAATAAATTGTTATTGTGAGTTGTATTAAAAGTTTTTCTTGAGCAGTGTATTATTTATTACTGTGTCTTGTATCTACGAATTAATGGAGTTTAAATTTAACTTTTACGATCCCCAGCTTCTACTGTTTCAATTCGTGAGTACAAAAGTCAAAACCAACATAAGTCTAAGTTTAACTTTTTTTTGCATAAACAGGTCCTCGACATAGATTTTTGTCTACGATTTTTTTTTCTATCGAATGGAATTGGTATACATAAAGAGATATTGTGTGATCTGTACCAAATCCAGTCCAATTTGATATTGAAAAAACTAAGATTAGCAAATAGTTACGAACTGTAATGCAACGGTGAGATCATAGCGGATATAGAGTTAAAAAAGCAAATTGCAAAAACAAAATATCTTGACAGATTTTAGAACCACTCTGAACGAACTGCGCGTGGTAAAATTTTCCTCGTGGCAACCGATTGGGAGAGCAGCCGTTACATTTGATCCGCCGACACGGATAGTGAAATACAAACTACTGTCCAACTCAACAAGTGAAATGCCGAAGGCATCAACGAATGAAACAGAATTCAGCAGGCAATCCAACGACGCAATGCCAATTAGGCAAAGCGCATTAGAGCTTGAATTGCAAGGTTTATTCAAAGCAGATAAACAAAAGTACTGTAGAGATTCAAGCTGCAGTCCCAAAGTACAAACAAAAAGACTCCGTCACAGAGTCATGACATTTTGCATAGACAGATTAGCAACTGCGGAAAACAACTCGAAGCAAAAACCCAGGTGGGCCAGGAGCTAATCAGAAGCAACAACAGATCAAGCAACCTCAAGACCAATTATCAACAGCTACTGAAGCTTGACGAATCTCTTTGCCTTCTTCTTCGGAAGCGAGCAAATATTCTTCGTGACGCAGAATCGTTTGCACTTCAAGAAGCCGAACGATTACATTTCTTACAAACATTAGACGCAGATTGGTTACCATACATTCACGGAGAAACAAACATGACGGATCAACAGAATCAAACCGTACAATTGACAAGTGATGCAGAACCAACTTTCGCAAACACTTCACAGTCTAGTGTTTGATTTTCCCAACGATTTGTTGAAAATTGAAACCCAAACAAGAAAAACGATTCAAAGGCCTCCTCTGATAAATGAGCTAGAAAAGCAGAGAACTTTGCGGCTCTAGAGAAAAAATTTGCATCAAAAATGAGGTTGAGGAAAATTGAATTCGAATTCAAAAGGAAAGAGTTTGAAATGGGGATGCAACTTTTTGATGATCAAGGTGCTCTGAAACTAGAAAAAAGTAGAATCTCTTGACGCAAGAGCATCAAATTCTGATGATAGTGCAGGCCCTAGTATTTGGAGTAAATCAGAATTCAATTGGAAAACCCCGTAGAAAAAAGATGTTTCCGGTTGGTTTGATAACTCGGATAAAATCTCCAACTTGCACGGTTATAATTTCGAGCGTTCGGAAACCAGTATTGACAACAAGTATCACAGGATAAGCTTCAATCTCGAATGTGTACTTAAGTCATGGTCAGCAAGCAGAGAGCGTTCTAGACAGGCCCAGGAACCAGACGAGTTGAAGCGTAAAAAAACAAGCAGTTGTAATCAGCTACCTAAGTTGAAGTTTAATCCTTTCGACGGAATCCCCCTAGAGTTGCCGCAATGGTCGAATATGTTCAAAGCAATGGTTCACCATCGCAATAAACCTGACTCAAAAAAAATGAGCCACTTGAAGAGTTTGTTGACATGTGAAGCAAATTCAGCTATATCAGGAATGGGCTAATCGAGAGAGTTCCACGTTCAAGCGTGGGAACTCCTGGGGCAGAAGTTTGGGCGACCTTACCTAATTGTGGATGCTCAGCTTAACACATTGAGCAAACAACAACCAATTCGAAAGCACGACTCAACGGCTATGATTATTTACATAAAAACAATCAGCAAACAATTTAAGGTACTGAAGCAATACATTTATGAGAGCAACCTGCGTCCAAGTTCCACACTGCAAGTGGCAATGTGACCTGATTTTATCTTCCTTTAAAAATGGTTAGCTCAAACGACTTTTTTCTAGGAAAAAATGCAATCAAGAAAAAGCGAACGAAAGGAAAAAGATCGAACAAAAGCTGACAGTGAAAAACGATTCTCGAAGTTGTCAAACTTTGTGCGAGTTCCAATGTAAAAGAAACAAGGCCATCACAAAGCGATCAGTGTCCACTAGCAGACAGCACCCATCGTATTTGGAACTGCCCATTATTCAAAATCTTGAAAATTAACGAAGGATAAATATCAGAGAGAAAACAACGCATATGTTAAGATTGTCTGGGAGAAAGACATGCAATTAAAGATTGCAAAGTCAACGCGTGAAGTCAACGAATAAATGGATGAAGCTAAAGGCTCAACCGATTGCTACACTCGGAAAACCAATTGGACGAGTCAATGTGAGCGCTTCAACAATAAATAAAACTAACAAAGTTACCAGCTTTCTTCAGAAAAATCCCGTCTCAATCCAGAGTGGACGCAACCGACTGACCACACATGTTTTCCTCGATAGTGGTTCAATGGTATCATTCTTTGATCAATGCCTCCAAGAGAAGTTGGAATCCCAAGGAATCGAGGCAACGTTAAATATAGCCGGCATACATGGAACGAATGTTCTGAAGACCGAAAAAGTCCCTTTAACAACATAGGGACTGCACTCAAAAGCGCATTCGCATGAAACTTTTGTACATCCGTCAATTTCACTGGGAAACACAAACTTTGACTGCAAAAAAATGAAAGAAAGTTTCCACCACTTGATTGGTTTCCAAACAGAAATTTCAATTTGACGGAAAATGGAATTATTCTCGGTCAGGATGCCTATGAACTACCGAAGGCATTAGACTACAAAATAGGAACACAAAGTGAACCTGTCGCTGTTCTGGCGGAGTTTGGATGGACAAGAGAGGACAAAATGTTTGTCTTTTTGACAGAACAAAGGATGTGAAAATGGCAGAAGACATTCAATCCTGGTGGGACATAGAAACCTATGTTTCCAAAATAATTGTTATAAGTCAATCTAAAAAAGAGCAACAATCTCAGAAATTCTTAGAGTGCACGACAAAGCTTACAGGCGAGCGTTAAGAAGTGGGTATGCTCTGGAGTGAACCAGAACTCAATCTTCCAAACAACTACGGCTCAGTCCTAGGTCTGCACTGGTCAATGGAAAGAAGATTCAAACGAGACCCAAATTTAAAAGAATTGTATCAGCAGTCAATTGATACAGATGTTTAATGGTAGTTGGTAAAGATCCTGAACACATCGCAAGTCAAAGGCGGTTTTGGAAAAGAATGGTATAAGCCACACCATCCAGTACTGAACCCCAATAAAAGAGGGGAATTTCGCCGTGTTTGCAACGCTGTAGCCAAGTACAACGATGTATGCCTAAATGACAATCTATTAGTCGGACCCGATCTCTCACGCAGATCAACTGAAACAACATTCAGATTTTGAGAGGGACCAATAGCACTAACCGCAGATGTTGAATCAATGTTTTTGTAAGTGCAAGTTCCTGAACGGGATAAAAGCTGCTTGAGATTCCAGTGGCGACCAGCAATGAACAAACCAGTGCAAATTTATGAGTATCAACGTCATGTTTTTGGACCAAAGAGCTCGCCAACATGTGCCAACTATGCTCTGAAGCGAGTAGCGATTTACAACGAGGACGAGTTCCCAATTGCAGCAAAAGCAATCCAAAACAATTTTTACATGGACGATTTCATCAAGTCAGTCGAAACACCTGAAGAAGCAATCAAGGTTTTGCAACCTCTTCTCTCAAAACTGGGAATAGAACTGAAGAAATGGATCGCCAACAGCGACGTGGTAAGCAACACAATGAGGACTTATGATCAATCAGCAACACAAAACAGGTTGAAGTAGAACCCAGCAAAGGGAAATTCATCCGTGCCTGGGCTTCAGTGGACGGTTACTGATGATACTCTACAGGTTTGTAGAGGTACAAGCAAAGAAGTTGAGACCACATTCACCAAAAGGAAGATCTTATCTCTAGTTTCTTCAGTGTTTGATCCTCTTGGACTGTTTGCACCATTCAGTGTTCATGTGATACGACTTCTGAACAGCATCTGGACAAAAAATGGACAACATTGGGACAACTCAGTAGGACCTAATGAAGAAGAAGACTTCCTGAAAGTGCAGGTTCCAGACGTATTAGAAACCAGCATTGATAGAAGATACTTCAGCACAATCAAGGACAAATGGGATCAACTTCATGTGTTTGCCGACGCATCTGAAGACACAATGTACACAGTGGCATACCTACGACCAAACCCCAAAGAATACTCAGCGGAATTAGCATTTGTAATTGGAAAGTTCAGAGTCGCACCGATGGGACACCTTTCGATACCACGTTTGGAATTACAAACGGCGGTCATGGCAGTGAGATAAGTTTTTGTAGCCAACCGAGTTGTCGAGATTTAGATACAACTGAGGTTTCACAGTGGAATGATGTGAGTGGTATCAACAATTCAGCCAACATCGAGGCCAGAGCCATCGATGTTGATCAACTCAAGAGAAGTGAATGACTCACTGGGCCCGCCTGGTTGATGTAATCAGATAACGAATGGCCTGAACAGGTGAATTTAGAATTCGCCTCCGACGAACAAAGCGAACAATTAGCCTTCATCTCAACAACCAAAGAAAAGGAATAAATTGTTCAATGGGAACAGTTTGGTAATTTCATTTGACTGGTGAATACAATGGCATACGTGCAGAGAGCTTTGAGCAAAACAAAACTGGCAACAAAGATAATTGGTATTGAGAAAAAAGAAAATGCCAAAGCAACTATCTTCAAGTTACTACAGCAGAAATTTTTTGTCGAAAAAATAAAATCTCTCCCGGTCAAAAAGGAGGTTCAGACAAACAGAAAGACTCTGCAGTTTTCTCACTTCATTGACAATAGGGGACATATTCGATCCAAAAGCAGTATAGGGAAAAATCAATTGGACTTTAATGCAAAGCATCCATTATTGTTGCATTGAAACATCACGTTGTCAAATTATTCTTGCGTAATGAGCACAAAAACGACAACCATGAGGGAACTGAACATGTAAAGAAACATTGTTCAGCAACGATTCTGGATTGTTGACGTAAGAAATGCCTTGTGTTCAATAATGAATAAATTTATCACCTGCCGAAAAGTTAGAGCACAGACAATCACTACCGTAATGGCAGAGCTACCTTCAGAAAAACTGGATGCTTCAACAATTTTTGAAAATGTTGGAATAGACTACTTTGGCCCTTTAAAGTAAAAATTGGGCGCAGAACTGAAAAGCGTTGGTGTTGATTGTTCGCATGTCTAACAATCCGAGCCGTACACATAGAAATATTTCCAAAGCTGGATACCAATAGTTGTCTGAACGCAGTTATGCGGTTTATAGCTCAAAGAAACACACTCATGAAAATGATCAGTGACAATGGGACAAACTTCGTTGGAGCATACCGAGAATTCAAAGAGTATGTCGCGGCATGGAAAAAAGAAACAATTGAAGAACGTTTGGTTCAACAAGGGATCAGATCGAAGTTCAATCCACCCGCAGCAACCCATTTTGGAGGAGTGTGGGAACGATTAGTCCGAAATTGAAAGAAATCAAGGATGCTTTGTTGGGGAACCGACCAGTTACTGAAGATGTTCTGTCAACTGCAATGTGTCTTGTAGAACAAACATTGAACACTAGACCGTTGGCGCCAGTTAGTTCTGACTCAGCCATTTGCAAGCCATTACCCCAAATCAATTTCCGAGTGGTAACAAAAACCTTTCTCTACCGTATTTACCATGCGCAGAGTAATTCGTCGACAAACACAAGCTTACTCGAATCTCATCTGGGACAGATTCCGAAAGGAGCATCTGCCAACTTTGAGCAATGGAAACAAATGAAAATGCGAATTTGACAGAAACTTGTACCAAGGTGATCTCATTTGGTTGATCGAAGATAGTTAGAAACGAGGGAATTACAAATTTGGCCGAGTTATAGAAACCATTAAAAATTCAGATGGAGCAAATCGATCTTCAACGGTTCAAACGAAGAATGGAGTCTACAGGAGGCCTGTTGTGAAGCTCTCTCCAGCAACCCCAAATGACGAGGATGTTTTTACAAAGAAAAACAGGGCCAGCGATGTTGAGGCTGAGCTTTCATAACATGCTTAGAGAAATGGGGAGAAAAACAGCTTGCTTAGAGAAAAACAGCACAAAAAGGGAGATAAGGAAAACACTTGTGTTTTCGCAGTCATCGTGATAGTCCTAGTTTTAGTTTTAGTTACTAGTACAGTCATAGTCACGTGTTGTGGAGAAAAAGGGGGAAATAAAACGAAGCAACACAACAACACACAGCAAAAGCCGACCCAAAACACGGCTTTCTTCATATAACTCAGCAAAATAGTGCAACAATAAACTGACTTGAGCAGTAACAAACGTGTTTCTGTGTCTTGCGTTAAAATTATCCTTGAGCAATAAATTGTTACCATGTTTTGTATTGAAAGTTGTTCTTGAACAGTATATTATTTGTTACTGTCTCTTGTATCTACGAATTAGTGGAGTGTAAATTCAACTGTTACGAACCCCAGCTTCTTATATTTGAACTCGTGGGTACAAAAGCCAAAACCAACATAATTTTAAGTTTAACTATTTTTGCATAAACAGGTCCTAGACATATATCTTTGTCTTCGATTTGTTTTTCTTTCGGATTGAAATGGTATTCATAAAGAGATGCCGTATCGTGTGATCTGTAGCAAATCCAGTCCGATTCGATATTGAAAAAATTAAGATTTACAAATAGTTACGAACGGAATTGTAATGCAACGGTTAGAACATAGCGGATATACCGTTAAAATAACAAACTGCAAAACAAAATATCCGGACAGATTGTATAACCACTCAGAACAAACTGCGGGGTTTAAAACTTTCCTCGTCGCAACCGATTGGAAGAGCAGCCGTTACAGATTGCGGTTGGGCTAATTGAGAGATTCCTTCAGCACATAAATGTGTGAGACATAAAAAAGATTCGAAAATATAGGCCAGCCTGGAAATCTTTTTTTCAAATCTGCCAGCCAGCAAGTTTTTTATAATGTAAACTGTAATGATAAAGATTTTCTTTTGAGTACTCAAAGTTAGTCTCAAAAAACAGGCAAAGTACCAATTTTGTTGTTTGCATAAAGTGTTTTTCACATTTTTGTGTTTTTAATTTTAACTTCTTAGTTTCAAAAAAATTGAGTTTGCAGCTGGTTTTCAGGCGGATTTCAGTTTTACATGATTGGTTCTATGAGATCATGAACGCCCAGAACCTTCAACAGCTGTTTAGTACCTTTTTCTGATTTCACGTTCTGATATTATTTTTGACTGCCTTTTCGGTTTGTTTTAACTTGCATTTTTCGTCGGAAACCTTAGAGTATTCAACCTGCTGATAACATGAGTATCTAAATATCAATAAAAATTTACTGTTTTCCCCTTTTTGAAAAAATTTGAAAAAATGTTTGTTTGGCTCGTAATCTTAAGTTAGTGTGCTAATCAGTTCGGAAACTTTTAAGTTTAGTATTCCATTTTTTGAGGCCCGGGTCAAGGATTTTGCCCGATTCCACAGTTAAAAACCGGGGATTTTTAACGGTGGACGCCTCGACCCGAGGGTGTATTTCAGGTTTTGTCCTGTTATGTGACCGCCAGAGAAAACACATTTTCAGTTTTGAGTTTTGAAGTTTCTATTTTAACATCATACCTATTATCTGTTGCAGTTGAAGGACGGCAATACGCACTGGATATCAACCACAAGGGACCTCTGGTTCGGATGATAATGATATCGGTGTTTATGATGCTGATCAATATCTACCTGGGCCACCTGTTCAACCATTCCAATCCAAACTGCAGCTTCCTCGACATGCTTACTTCTAAAGGCTCTGTTTCTTATAGCTCCTAACAGTATATATCATATCAATTGCAGTTTAAAATAATTAGAAGTTTAAAAATTTGGACCATTTCGACTCACAATTTGACCATCGACATATACATTAAAACAACGGTTTTCTTTTAGGGGGGAGGGAAGTGAGGGAGGGTGGGTGATTGGGAGGGGGGTTAGTTTTAGCCCGAGTAAGCTCGTGGGCGGATAATGGCGAAAGTACTAAAATTTCAAAAGAATCAAATCTTGGAACACTAGACGAAATTCTGCTCAAAGAACGTAAGGAATGGTCTAATTTATGGAAATACGGTCAAAATATTTATGGTAAGATAATTTGTTTCCTTTGTATTTAAGAAATGACAGTTTCACCGCTTCTTTAAATAAAAAATCGAGCGTTTTAATTTCGTACTTGATAAAGGAAATGGTCGCTTTATCAGAAAAAAACAGCTAGCCCTAGCTTCCAAAATTGCCCCGAAAACAAACAAATGCTGTCATCCCCTAAAAAGCAGTCAAAATAGACTTTTTTGAAAATTATTGATTAAAGGCAGTCCTAAAGTACAAGTCAACAACCGTCGAAGAAACTCAGCAATGGTCATTTTTTAGAAATGTTTTTAGAAATGGTAATTTTGAGCCAAAACATGAGATTTTTGACGTTATGAATTTCTTCAGCTTCTCTAAACTTTGATTCTTCCAATTATAGATGCCGCAGCTTAGTGGCTCTAGAACTGAGAGACCACACAATTATTATAACTACATCGCAATTGTGGATTTTTTAAGATTTAATAATGGGAAGAAGCCGCCAACATAGCAAGCTTTCAGAATACATTGAAATGTTTTGATCGCGCCTAGAGAAGTAAAATCGAACAAGCCAGACTTTACTTTTTTACAGTAAATTAAGTTAACCTTGGTTTTTTCTTGATTTCAGCCAAATTATTTCATTCCCCTATCGTTTTTTCGCAATTAGTCGAAGCTTTATTTTAGCTCCTTGAGCTTTTTTAACCTTGCAAATGCGTCAAATGTGGCTTCGGGTCAGTTGGTTCATTTTCATCGCATTTTCATTTCACCCTTACTTTGACTCGAAATATAAGCTGAATACTTAGCAAAGCCTTCACCAATGAAGTATTAAACAAGTAAAACAATTGCTTTAGTTAAAATACCCATAAAATGAAACTTCTTCTAATGATCGTTCTCCATCAATCTCAAAACAAAAATATTAAATATTAAAAACATAGACGACAGATTGCCGCATAGGAGCCGCAAAATTAAACTGTCTTAGCTGCTTCATACTCAATCTTTTGTGCTTGTTTAAATTTATTGAAAACCAAATTTCTAGTGAAATCTTTTGAGAGGTTCTCAGGGCAAAGACGAACTACTTCAATGGTGACTTACTTACGTAGCTTTCGTAACCCCTATTTGGAGCTGATTTGTTTTTTATTGTTCTGATGGGTTTTTTTGTTCAGACAATTTTGGCCGATCGATATATTCATCGCAGAAAAATATGAGTGGTATCATTAAAAAGCTCGAGCGTAGAATTCTATACTAAAAGGATTTTTTGAAATTCGTTTTTTTCGAGAAGTTAACGAAGGTTGAATTTTTGTGTGAACACGGCATATTTGGCATGATTTTGTTCACTTTTAGTGTAATTTTTCTTTAAATTAAAATATTCTTTATTAAAATATCAATTCAAATTTACATTTCACGCCACAAAATGAATCAATTTTGAGTTCCTATTAGACGGAAGATAATGAAAAAGACTAGTTCTAGTCTCATAGGGAAGATTAATATTGAAAAAAATCGAATTCTTCTTGAGAGCTCTTTTTTTTTCGAAAACTTGTATATTTTGTTTGTTTTCTTGAATCATCTAGAGCCTAGTCATTTTTATATCTGAGAACCGTTAATGACAAACCTGATTTACCGTCAAATGAAGCGCAATGAACAAAAATCTCTTTTTCAAGGAATCACTACTTTTTTTGGGTTCGACTCTGAGTTTTCGTAATTTTAAATGAAATTTTGATTTTCTTTTTGAGGTTTTAATAAATTTTGGTTTGGAGTCTTATGGCGTAGAATCGTTAACTAAAAGTGCAATAGGTTTTGTAATGAGCATCGACATCACCTTGCAGTTAAAAATCATTTGAATGGCTTCGATATCACCTTGCAGTTAAAAATCATTTGAAAGTAGAAACGTTTTTACTGAAGAGTTCATTTTTTAATGACTTCGACGCATTTCTCGCTCAATTTTTTTTTTCAAATTGTGGTTTTTGCCTGTTTATTTTTTACTTTAGATAGCCGTAAAATGCTGGCTGGTTTCTTAAACTTTTAATTGAAGATTGAATGATTGATGTTCCCCAAAGCATTCAGTTTATAGCAAATAGTCTTAGTTTTCTTTATGTTATGCATTTATAAGATTTTACAGGATTTTTCTATTTTTTTAAAGTTTTTTTTGTTCTTTTCGAAAACTTGTAACTTAATCTCATCATTGAGAGCTCCCATACAATTCCATGTATTTCAAAATATGAATTTTTTACTGATACTCTGACATAACGGATGTTTTGTTTGTTGGACATAATGCGTTTTCATAAAAAGTTATGTGAAAGCTGTTTTTTTGTTTTTTTCTCTTCCTGTAGCAAAATCGCGTATTAACAGATCCCAATGATTTTCAAATACAACCCAATTGAACGTATTTATTCATTCAGTGTAATTTTAGCTGATTTTGTATAATTCGAAATTTAAATAAAAATACATATTAGTCAGATAATAGCTAATGATTTTAATGGCTTCACTAATTTGTGTACTCGCAATGTTTGTAATTTGTTTTTCGTATTTTTTTTGAGATTTTCAGAATCTTTAGTCCGTTCCTATGGCCTAGTCTAACCAAAAACAGGTCCTAGTTGTTTGTTTAGGACTGCTTAGTAAATTTATCAAGAGTTTTTTTTTGCTAAAAGCTAATGATTTTTAAGACTTTTCGAATTTTTTGCTGATCATTTTTTTGATAATTAAATCGAGTTTTCTAATGATGCTGAATTGCTTAAGACCCGGGTTGAAGTTTCTTTGATTTCATACAAGGATCATATATGATTTCATACTGTCCATACTTGATTTCTGAGTACGATCATTGTCTGAAACCAAACAAATCATATATGATCCTTGTACGAATACCAAGAGTCATACATCTATTTTTTCAAAATCTTTAACCATTTATGTTTTTTGTTTTTATTCGTTAGGGCATCACCTATATGATAGCCCGGCATCCCCAGGTTGAGGACGCGCTCAAAATCGCCTCTGATCAGACCGTCCCAGACAAGTGGGACCTCTGATCAGACCATCCCAGACCGAAGTGACCTCTGATCAGACGAGAATGCGCTCGAAGATCATTGTGCGCTCGAAGTGCGCTCGAAGCCGCCTCTGATCAGGTGAGTTCCAGACCGAAAAGACCCCTGATCAGACAAGTTCCAGACCATTGTCCAGACGAGTTCCAGACTATTGTCCAGACTAAAGTGCGTTCGAAATAGTCTGATCAGAGAATGATTTTAAACATGAACAAATCTCTCAATATTGTTATAATATATTCATTTCATATATCATTTTATCAATCTTATATTCAACTAACAAAAAACCAATCCTGAAAGTATTGTTAATGAAAGTAAATCGAAAAAAAAATGATCAAAAAATTTACTGAGTATGCCATTTTTTTATGCTTTTAACTGAAAAAATGAACTTAGACAGTTCTGCATAAAAACGTCTTGATCTACTTTAATTCAAAATCTTTTCGTGAGGGGACCGGCAGTTATTATCAGCTGGACCCCTTGGTTCTGATCAAACCCATCAGATTTTCAGATGAAGTTCCGATCAGAATGCTGTTTTATTCTTGTCTCCTACCCGAGACAACTAAAGTCAGTAAGAAAACAAAAAAAAACTTTTAAAAAATGTCGCTCGAATTGGTCTGTGGTCAGACTAGTGTGCGCTTGAAACTGCCTCTGGTCAGACCGTTCCAGACCAAAGTGACCTCTGATCAGACCGTCCCAGAACAAAGTGGCCTCTGATCAGGCAAGTTCCAGACCATTGTCCAGACAAAAGTGCGCTCGAAGCCTTTTCCAGACCATGTTATTCGAGCGCACCGGGAACATGTGTGCGCTCGAAACTCGTCTGATCAGGGGTCACTTCGGTCTGGCCACCTCGACCTGGGATTGTGATCCGCCAAGAAGACCCTAACGTACAATATCAATTGCAAGTTGTGCACAAAATAAAAGGGTAAGTCCAAACAGATAACAAAATTTTTGACATACTCTGAAGCCAGTTTATACATATAAATGCTCATTTATAAAAAAAATTAATCAAGAAAAAAATTGCATATCTCGTCAAATTCGTTTTCTGGATACGTCTAAACCACAAAATTATTCTTTTAGCACACACAAAGAATCAAATGTGGATGTAAATGCGATATAATAATTACTTGAGTTCCGAGTTGTTCTCATTTCTTATTCGGTACAGAATAGACATTCCAGCTCATTGCCAGATCACGCTGGTTTTGGTCCAGATTAATTTAATCCATATTCAAAATGAGGTTTTCTTATTATGAACAAAATACCCCAGTCTTTATATTAACAAATAGTGACAAGTACCGTTCAATTAACTTTGCTGAATAATAATAATTGAAAGAAACAGTTCCACATAAAAGATGTGTTGATGATAATTCCGATGCTTATGTTAATTGGAGCTTCTGTTACTTTTGTCATTTGCCTTCTGATTGCCCCAAAAACCCGAAAGCGAGCACCCGAACACGTTCGCAACCCGAACCGAGGACCTGTGTGGCGTGTCGTGAACATAAACCGCGACTACAACGCACTCTTAACCGAATGTTCAATCGGCCTATTCAACTGTATCTGTTTCATATTGAGACCAGGAGTTGAACTGATGACAGATGATATAGATATTATTTGGGATTCGGCTTACATATCAGTCGGATTTACTGGAATTAGTACCTTTCTTTATAACTTTTGATTCTGTCATTTTTAAAAATCGGACTTTACTGCAGGAAAAATATGCGCATTTCAATCACGCTTAAAACTAAAGTCTGAATATATATATATATATATATATATATATATATATATATATATATATACATATATATATATACACACATATATATATATATATATATATATATATATATATATATATATATACATATATATATATATATATATATATATATATATATATATATATATAACTGATTGTGTAGTTGATTAACCCCAACACTTTTCAAAGAAACTAAAGTTGTATTCAGTATCTTTTCTTTTGTTCGGTTCCGCATATGTTTGTTTATATGAACTCATAACCAAATTGATACAACTGTTAAACACGTGAAAATTTTATTGTTATAAATTTTCGACTCTTTTTATTACTACAACGGACCATAGAGAATATGAAAAACTAAATCATAATGTCTTTTTATTCCGACGAACTTTAGTGGGGGAGGAACTATATACTCAAATGGTTTTTTTTTGTTCAGACAATTTTGGCCGATCGATATAATCATCGTAGCATTTTTGCTTTTTAGCCGACTTGCTTTATATTATCTAAAGGTAGATGCCTTTAAACTGCGTCCATATTCTTTTTAGACTAACAAACGAGCTTGCTGTTCACACACTGGCTTTGAGAGTCTTCTGGAATTATAATTTTGCTAGTTTTTTGCAAATTTAAATTCGATAATTATACAAAACGCATTTTAAAATAATTGAAAAAATTTGTTAAAAAATTGATCCATTTTGCAACCATTTGAACAAATGAGTTTTTGTTAGAGAGGTAGCAACATTTGAGTTGATCTTGATCTCGCCATGGACCCTAACCATAATTTTTTTTTAAGATTTTAATGCGGCGCGACTTTTTTTTCAGAATATTTCCGCTGTGTAAATGTTTTTTATGTAAAATATTTTTTTCTTACACGAATTTCAGATCAAACTTCAATTAATGACAGATACTAATAACAAAAAACAAGGCCCACCGAGATAATATCACGCTTTCAGAGTTAAGTTCATGGTTTTTATTGCTCTGACCAATTGTTTTCTTAAAAAAATATTTTATTTACTGCTTGAATTTTGCTTTCACTTGTTATCTTTTTTCATGACTTATTGTCCCCAGTCAAAGATTCAGTTATTTTTTAGAAGTTAAAAATGAACCTAGACACTTCTTTCAGTTGTTATCTAATGTCTGTTATGACTTTGAATATATTTGTTTTAAAAAATATCGGTTAATTTTTAAACTTTGCCACAATTTTATCTTTTTTCTCTCACTATCGGGTGCACTCTCAGTAGAAACAGGTATAAACTAATTTTCTATGAGTTATAACTTAATGTCCGTAACAATTTCTATTTCAACTAATGTTCTCTTTGTTTTGATACTACGCTTTTTCATTTTTTTTGGGCAAAATTGCACATTTTATGATTTTATTTTGTTTCCTTTTCAAATTATCAAATTAATGACTAGTCAAATTGAAGGAAAGCATAGTAGAAAAAATGCACAGTGTTGGAAAAAGCTGTAACTGAATAGGTTAATTGTTTTTGTTATATAGTTTCTGACTTTTTGTTTTTGCCTATGTTTGTTTTTTGTTGTTATTCGCCAAATACCAACGATAGGTTTTGATATCTCCTCCAGGACGTAAAATTTGACCTAGTTAAAGTTTTCAGTTTATATCTGTTGTTTTTTATTGACTTTAAAATTGAAATTAAAAATTATTTTTGCAAACTTGTAACTCAATCCATCTAATTATAAGTCTCAATTCCTTTGGTTAATTCACACATTTCTTTTCAGCTTAGTTATGCGTTGTGACTGATTGCTTTGACCAATAATTTCATAAAAATTTTCTTTACTGTTCAATTTCTACAAGAGACTTCTATACTGTTCAATTTCTGGGATCGGACTTTATTCTGAGGCCTCATTATTAACAGACCAAATTGGCTTCCTAATTTATCGCAACGTAATTTATCGCTAGTTGTTGAAATCTTAAGTCTGTTATCACTTTTGAAAATATTTGCTTTCAATAGCATAATTTGGTTTTTGAGCTTCGTCATTCTTTTAAATAATTTTTGGGTCGGTTTGTAGCTCACTGTTTGTAAACACAGGACATGACCCGTTTCCAGTGAACTATTTATAATTTCTGTAACCGTTTCAGCTTCAAACATTTGTTTCTCGGCTTTGTTACTACTTTTACTACGAGATTTCATACGAAATTTGAGATTTTTTTACATGTATATTTTATATCTACCTATATTTTATAGAATTTTGTTTTCTTTATAATTTACAACATTTATTGTAGGTCCTATTGGCTTCGAAATTTTGCGCAATTTTACATTGGATAATGACATGTCTCTATTGCTTTCTCTGGAGATATAAATGAACATTTTATGGATTTCAGTGAAATTAATTGTTTACGAAAATAGAAACGTATTTTTGAACTTTGCACTTCTTTGCTCTTTTTGTCGACCTGTTAACCAGTCGCACTGAAGACAGGTCCCATATTTTTTCTATTGAAGTATAGGTTAAATTGTTTCGTTCAGGTTGTATCTGATGCGAGTTTGATTTTGTCATGATTTTGTTTATTATAGACATCGAGTTTTGGTCGTAAATAATGTTTGTAGTTTGATATTTATTGTTGTCCTTTCTAGTAGTCCGACTATCAACAACAATCATTGGTCCTCTAGGGTGGCATTATTTTATTGCATTGGTTGTTTATTGAACGATGTGTATGTTTTTGAAAGTTTTCTATCTCTTCATCATTTGTTAGCCAATTAAGTCAAGATTGTGGATGAGCGGGGTCGGAACCTTATGTGCGTACGCACATTATCGAGTCTCTTTGTTTTAATCTTCATTCAACCGAATTTTTCGGCACAATTTAAAAATTTATCATCGAGCTACTGAAACCTCTACAAAAATTGGAGAGTTTATGAAAACTTTTGTCCAAGAAATACACCCAGTGCACACAACGAAAAATTCTATATAATTTGCTAGGTCATACGTGCAAAAAGTCAATTATCAAAAAGCGAATAAAGACAATTTGTTAAGTTTAAACTAAACCATCCAAATATGACAAAATATCCAAAAGTTACACAATCTTTTTTTCCATCGTTAACTACATGAACAGCTATTAAACTGCCCGTGAGAATTATGATACTGTTGCAATAAACATGACATAAACCATAACTTAACTGTTGTGATAAACTTAAAAAATATATTCATGCTTTTTCTCTGAAAGTCGACTTTAAATTCAATTTAAATCACACAAGAGAAAAAAGTGTTCATTTGAATCAATATCGACCAAAAAGTGTACCTTTATGGGTAATCTTTTTAATGAAATCAACGTAATGTGTTACAGATTATTACAAAGGAGCCGCTATTTTGACGATGTCAATACTTTTTTGAATTTAGCTAAGGTTTTGTTTCCTAAAGGGTGGACCAAGAAAACACACAATCGTCAGCCAACTTGGTTTTGAGTGCAAGCAATAGTGAAAACGAAATAGGTGATTTGAAAAAGAAGCAGCCTTTTAAAATACAAAAATGCCTGAACAAGACTTGGAAATTGAGACAATGGAAGGCAAGGAGTTAAAAATAGAAGTTATATTGCCCAATAAAGAATAATACCTCTAATCTCATTCATGTTGTCAATTTATTTCTAGATGATCACTTTTGCAAGTATGTGAAGGTTAAAGGCAGAGATTTCTGAAAAAAAAAATAATGTTCGGGACCCACCTCACATCCACAATCACTACTGAACCATAGCTTTTTCATCATGACTTTTTCTCTTTCACGTTGTCTGTTCATGGCATAATATAACCTATTCATAACGCTATTTTCCCCCCCACCTATGCTTTTAAAGTGTTCATCAAGTAAATTAAGCTCATGTTTTTTTTGTGTATCACGGTTTTATTCACGGCTCTTGTTTGTAAATGGTAAGTTTAAGGGTAAAACTTGATTACAGTAATTGCACGACCGAATTTTGGTAGAATAAGTTGCAAATTTTTCCACTATCCTCTAAGCGTGTTTGCTTAATTAAATACTTCGATTTGCTACCAAATCATCCATCTTTTGAAATGTCAACTAACAGTGTCGTTTTGGTTCTGCTTCAGTGATCTGTTTTAAGTCTAAATTTGCTTTATACTTCGCGCTGCTCATTTGATCGAATGAGTGGTTCAGCCGAATTTTTAATAAAGCACATTTTAGCCACAACAAAATTTTCATCATAATGTGATACCGTTTTTCTGCGTTTACAAGATTTCTTTAACTGTAATCAACTAAGCTCATATTAAGGCCTGGCATGTGAAGTTAATCTCCTCTGATTCCTTTTATTTAAGTTTTTTTTGGCTTTCACATTAAAGTTTTGCACAATGCTTGGTGACTTATTTAAATGAGTTGCTGTTTAAAATCTTCTAAAATCCAAAAAACGCCTACCAGTTCGATCTCAAATATCCTTTAAGTTCTTCGCAGCCATTTAGAAAACGTGCTGCCTATGGTTTAGCCTTCCATACATTTGATAAATGGTGTTCAAGTACGGCTCCAACCAGTTTATCGCGGGAAGCTTTGTACTTGAATCTCCTCTGTGATTCTTAAGATTGCTGTTTTTTATTTCATTGATCTCCTCTAGCGAAAAATACTTCGATTTCCTTTTAAGAAGGCCACAAAATGGGTGGGAAAGGTTGCTAAATTAGGCACGAATTTTGTAGTGTTTTGAATAGATCTCATAAACAAGCCCAGTTGTTTAAACTTTTTTGTTGCTTCAAGGGCTTCGAGACACGCGTCTATATCTTTTTTGTGTTCTGCATTTGAACCTCGCGTTTCTATCAAAATATAATCTAATAAGCAGAATGTGTTTTTCAGTGAGACTAGAGTGATGTTCGCTGGGTTTTGGATGTCTGCAGGAATGTTGTTGCGACCATAGAATCCAGTTTAACAACTGGCAGTTACCGTGCATTCTCCAACAATTTTGTTGAAGTTGCAGTGTTTGGCGTTTTCTGATGAAATTCTAAGTTGGCTTCACTTGTACTTCAGGTGAATTGTACTTAGCCAAATGTTTTTAGTATTATTGCCTGAAAACCTCAATTTTTTGCACTTGGTATCTGTTTTTATGGATGACCTTGCTGAGTTCTTCTGAATCAAAGAGAGTTTCAACTGATTTTTCGGGTTTCACTGTTTTTACTGCTGGTGAAAAAATTGCGTACCAAAACATCTGCTGGGCGTGAAACTCTGCTGTTATTTTTTGCTCTTTTTCTTCGTTTTCTATCTGATGAAATGGTATGCGTTTGCTTTTCTTGAGTGTTCCGATGAAACTTTTCATAAGTTTTGTATTGGCTACATGATGCTTTGATAGTCATAAGTGTAATGTTAAGTTGTAGCGTTTTTTCGCTCTTTTCATTTATACGGTGTAAATATCTAAGGAGTTGAGTTTTAATTTGCAGGTGGATGGTGTACTGAAGTGTGCTACACTCAGTAACACCATTTGATGATCTTAGTGCTATTTTGAGAGTTTACGTTATAGTGCGTGAAGCACAAACTTGATTTGGACAAAGGCCATTTTAAAGTGTGAACAAATTACTAAGTAGTTTTGAATAAGCTACTAATTTAAGATCACTAACTAAAACTGAGAATACTATGACGTGATATTATCACGCCACACAGATAACACCAAGTTAACCTTGGTAACTCT
Organism: Convolutriloba macropyga; assembly: GCF_964194025.1. NCBI lineage: Eukaryota > Metazoa > Xenacoelomorpha > Acoela > Convolutidae > Convolutriloba > Convolutriloba macropyga. The sequence goes on along the minus strand of NC_134473.1, from coordinate 70,241,578 downwards.
GTCGACACTGTTATTTTTATCCAATAGGATACTAGATAACCACGTGTCCGCAAGTATAAAAGGTGCTCGCACGCTCAACCACCACTTATTTTTAACTTCAACACTTTTTGGTCCCTGATAACTTCTGATTTATAATCATACTCCCGTATTGCTCCCTTGCTCAATCTCAAATTACTTGAGATTTTTTCTAACTTAGAAAATTTTGTGACTTGTTCTTAACTAAGGACTTTCTTAGTCATAAAATATTAACTTAGCACAAATTTGGAAATCAGGTAAGTTTAACTAAACTTCTCTAAGTTATAATTTAACATCTCTTAAACTCTATCTAAGTTACAGGTTAAATTAGAATAATTCAACCTGTGCTATCTAGTGCTATCTCAGTCTTAATAATTTTAACTATTCTATCCCTTCATGCTCGGTTCATAATTGATGCTGTTTAACCTAAATTATTAGTTCATATTGGCATTTAACTTTCTTTAATACTTAACCATATACCAAGAGTAGAACTAGGGGTTGAATTCTCAAGTTATACATGTGGTCCCGCGATTAACCCCGTCGTTTAAGTATCTAATGTACGGACCAGCAGTATAAATGGTGGTCCCAGAGAGGCTATTTCAATTTAACTTGTTCAATTATTACAGAGAGGCTACTTCAATTTAACTTGTTCAATTAATACAGAGAGGCTACTTTAATTTAACTTGCTCAATTAATACAGAGAGGCAATCTCAATTTAACTTGTTCATTTAAACTATCAGAGAAGCTTGCCTAAATTTAACTTGTTCACTTATTATAGAGAAGCCATTAAAATAACTTGTGTAATTTAACTATTCAAAAGACTTCTCACTTAAATTCTTATTTGAATTAGAATTAAACTATTCCCCTGTTCTAAATAGTCTTAATACAATAACTTCAGTCCTTTAAACAATGACCAGTCCTGGTGGTAGTACTCCTCCACCTGCCTTTACTCCCCCACCTGAAGCCCCCATAACACATCCAAATTTTTCACTTGTATCTTTTTCAGGCAATGATTCTAATCAGGATGCCACTTCTTTTTGGAACTCTGTAGAAAACAAAAAACTCTTTTCACTAGGAACTAGGCCTACAGCACCCGCTGCAGAAACTAGCTATGATAAAAGGCAACAATCATTATTCGGCTCACTTTTAACTGATACAGCACTAGAATGGTTTGAAAGTGAAGTCACAGATGCTACAAATTGGAATACTTTAAAAGATGATTTTATAAAAAGATTCACAGACGGTAGAGACCAATTTAGATTTAGACTTGAGGCTGAGAACACATTCAGGCAGGAATGAGAATTAATAACGAACTATCTACATAGAATAAAGAGTGGAGTTGATAAAGGTTGGCCAGAAAAGATACCAACAAGTATTGAAGATGATGACAATATAAGAAGGGAGAAGGAAATCCAACAAAGACAACGAAGTCAGAAATACAGAGATTTTGTTATTAGAGGACAAAAACCACAAGGTTTAAAGCGCAAAGCGCACGAGAAACTTATTGAAAATCCTTTAATAACTCGGACACAGTTTGTTGATCATTTAGTAATAAAAGACTTAACATTTTCTGTAAGAACTGAATCTAGTGGAACTACAGGAGTAGATAAACTTAAAACACTCGAGAGCAAAATTAATGATTTAACCAGTCTTTTCAAAAGCAACGAAACGAATGCTATAGATACTTCTAAGCCTAGAAACCCAAACTTAAAAGGCAGACCTAACATTACTAGATTCTGTGATTTTTGCAGAAACAATGGTCATTCCATCTCTAGATGCACAAAAAAACAGATAGATGATAGTGTTAACGAATTGAGAAAGGAATTAGTTGAACCACAAGAAGGCCTAATATAACATTCTCTAACGATTATAGAAAAAATAACAGAGGCAATCCAAGATTCAGTGGTCCTAGAAACCAAGGCTATCAACCAAGAGGTGGTTACTCAAACTATAACCCTAGGTTCAACAAACCTAACTATCAAGAGCAAAATACGTCTTTTAGCTATTATGGTACTAGATTCACTTAACCCTACGAACAAACTCTCGCTCAGCCAAACACATATACAAACAATGAACCAACTCTTTAACAACAATCACCATCATCACAACAGCAGCAACAGCCACAACAAGGCACTAGCTTCTATACACCAAGTAGAAATAACAATCTACAACAAAGGCAATCTAAACCTAACAATATTCAACATTAATCAAATCATATAAGTTTCGTTGAAGGTGACGATGACTACGTAAATGCTATAACAGACTTCTTTCCTTTAAACTATTAAAGTCTCCAAACGCTACTAAGGAAAGTAGTACTAAGTCAAGAATCTATCTCAATTTATATCACTTTGCCACCGGAGACATTAAAAATAATAGTGGTTTTGAAGTAGAATTCATGATTGACCCAGGATCAACCTGCACTATTATCAATCATCCTACATACCTTGCACTAGTAAACCTTGGACAAAATTTCCATCTACAAAATACAAATTGCGATTCAAAAACATATACTGGTTCATCAATCAGAATGTTTGGCTACACAACTGTCCAATCTAGTTTCGAAACTGACGGAAAATATACAGTCCCTCATAAAGTGTTTGTCACTAAGGAACAGAGACAGAACATAATAGGTATTGATTTTTGCCATTTGTTTTTCATAGCACTTCACTTCGATATCCCCGCAGTAGAATTAAAAACTGAAAGGAATTTAATTTGCTACGGCTCACTCAACAAGGAGAAAGATTATCCATACATAACTAAAATGACTGCTTTAAACATAGCTCAACCGATCTTTCTGCAACAGAAAAGTACACCACTGTACAAGCAAAAGCACCCCAGTCAAGCCTTACTTCCACCAGGAACATATTTCATGCCTCATATCAGTGTTGCAAAAACTGACTTAGTCTTTGTGAACACACTTTGTCCACAACCTGAAAAATTTCTACCCATATTCATGGAGAATCAAAAGAATCACCCAATACAGATAAATAGAGGAATAATAGGTTATGCTATGTGTGATATAACCGACAAATCTATACAAAGATGCATTATCAAAAACAGTGCCGAATTTACAAGTACAAAAATAAACGACAGTGAGGACTATAACAGTTGCTTCATACTGAACACAGTTGTAAACAATTTACAAGAAGGACAGCAAATTCAAATTAATTCTTGCATTAGATATGTAGATTTTCGTACACAATCTATATTTGACTCTAATATGCCTATAGCGCACACGATATCCTCAGATGCAGAAATGAGAAAAGGTTTTGCTAACACAGTCTCCAAAAGAATACCCTTATTAAAGGACTACTGTAAAAGCAGAAACTGCGATATAGGTGACATAATAACTTTCAGAGCATATAAAAAATTAGTATATAATCTCATCACTAAGGCTAATTATTATGAGAAGCCAACATTGATACAATCAAAGCAACGCTACTTGCTATGAGAAATCATGCACTAGAACTAAATCTACGCTGTAAAGCGATGCCAAAATTACCTTGTGGTTTAGACGGAAAGGATTAGAGAGAGATATCTTCTCTAATTGAACAAACATTTAAAAATTTAGGCATAACTATCTATGTGTATACAAGCAAAGATGATTTTGATAAACTACAAAAAGTAGAAACCAAAACACTAGAACAGGAAGAGGTGCTCGAAATTATTGAGAGTGAGTTAATAGAAAAAAGCAAAGAAGATGAGAGAGAACTAGCCACAGACTTCTCTACCGAAGCAAAAGAGTTATGTAGACCTAAAGTCAACGACCAGTTTCCTAAGTTTAGAGATAAACTACAAAGTAACCGAATCATAAATAAAGCAGTTAGTGATTTTGTAATTAAGCAAAATAGAAATACAGTTCAAGACATAGAGTATCTAGAAAGGTTCTTAGATAATTTTGATTTCACGCAAAGTGATTTGACTGATGATGAATTTTTTGAGTTGATAGAAATAATACTTCAGGATAATGATGTCTATTCACATCATAAGTATGATATTGGCAGAACTAAGCATAAGTTCCATTTACCCATAAAGAAAGACGCAACCTTTAAAAAGCAACGACCAAGCAAAATACCAATTCATCTCTGAGATAAATTAGAAAAACTAATGGATGAATTAATCCAAGCAGGGATAATCACAGAGCTCAATGAGAACGATATAAATAGTTGGTTTGTCAATCCCGTTATTATATTACCTAAGAAGGATTATGTAAAACTAGTCATTGATGCTAGATACCTAAACTCTATAACTGACAAAAGTAATTCTAGTTGGCCACTCGAACCACTAAACGTTCTAATGACAAGAATAACCGGAACTATATCTACAAGTAGTGATTTATCATCAGCTTATAATCAAGTACCACTAACTGAAGATACACAGAAGGTTACAAGTTTTATTGTAGGAGGCAGACAATACACCTATCAAGTAGGATTTTATGGTCCTAAACCATTACCCAGTTTCTTCAGCAAACTAATGCGTTATGCATTTGGACCTCTTATAAAGCGTAAACAAGCCATAACATACATAGACGATACTTTTTTACAAGCTAAAGATAAGCAAAAAATGTTCACAATAGTAAAAGAGTATCACTCTTTGCTTCGAAAGGCAAATATTAAAGCAGCCCCCAATAAAACAATGTTTTTCTTACGAAAAGTGAGATTTCTAGGACATTTTATATTTAAAGACGGACTATCACCTATTGCTTCGCGCATAGATGATATTAGAAACCTAAAAACGCCAGAATCAAAAACAGAAGTTTTAAGAGTTTTAGGAATGATGGGTTTCTATCACACCTCTATTTTGAACTTTCACATAGATGCAAAACTTCTATATGACTTAACTAAACGTACAACATTATTCAAGTGGTTACCAGAACATGAAAAGTTATTCACTGACCTTAAACAAAGATTCTGTCACGACATTTCTAACGCATTTCTTTCTATTGACTATCCCTTTCATATACATGCTGATTCATCTAATTTAGGAACAGGTTGTGTTCTTATACAAGATTTTCCTGATAGAAAACGCATGATATCAGCAAACTCGAGAGTATTTGATAAAGCTGAACAAAAGATGTTCCCTCAACATAGAGAACTATGCGGAATAATATCTGCATTACAAACATATGAATTTTATGTTATTGGATCACCATTTCCAATCTATCTCCATTGTGATGACAGACCAATTCCATTTTTTTGGTCACGACGAGGACAAATGTCACATCGTTTCTTTAAGTATCAAGTTGTGATAACTAAGTTCCAAAACTTTCAAATTATATACACGGAAGGCAAAAACTTAGCGTTCCCTGACATTCTTAGCCGAAACGTTTCTTTAGCAGATGCTCAACTTTATCAACTAGAGCACATAGTAATACCTAAAAATATAAAGTTTCATATTAACGGAAAAGAAGTTAACTACTCTGTATTGCATCAAGACAATAAGGACGCAACAGCTAACGACTGTTATCCAACTATTGCTCAAATAAAAGGCGAGAAAAAGAAACTAATCAATATAAACGATGAAGGTTACTTTAGTCTAGATGATGCACCAGACTACATAAATGAGCATTGTAAGGCTATACACAGTTTTTCTGATTGTTTTCGCTACGGCACTCAAATAAATCAAATAAAGAAATTAACTTCAGAACTAACTAGTGAGTATAACAATCACTACTACTCCTCGATTGAAGAAATAGCTGAAATAAACGATGATCGAGAAGGTTACGATGATCAAGACTGGTTAGACTTTGTAGAAGGTAATATCGAAAACTCACTTATTGAACAATTAGAATCTGCCAAAGCCGACTATATTAGACGGAAAAAATTTAAGAAACTTATTGAACCAGAAGCTTTTCAAAACATCTCAGAAAAAGATGTCCACATAGATACGTTAGATTTAATAGCTAAAGTTACAGATTTTGCAAAAAACGCTAATCTTGACACTGATAATATTCTTGAAGAACAAGTAAATGACTCCATGATAAATAAAGTTAGAGATTGGTTAAAAGTAGGCAAAGCTCCAGAAGAAGACTACATTATTAAACAATCTAAAGCACTACAAACTTATAGAAATAATTTTAACTTGTTGTTTCTAGAGAGTCACTATGATTTACTCTGTTATTCCGAACCTTGTGAAGACGGCTCTTTTGACGTTAGGATATGTGCACCTTTTTCACTATTTATAAAGATATTCGAAGTCGCACATACGCATGAACTTAGTGGTCATAGAGCAGAAAGCACAACTTACAATAGAGTTAAGCGATTTTTCTATTGGCCCGGTATGTTTAAATGGATTGAAATGTTAATGTTAGATTGCTTTAAATGCCAAACTAATAAGTCAGCACGCAAAGACTTGAACGAAGCACCTTTAGAACCATGGGGACAATTAGAAGCTATCCCCCTACATACACTTCATATTGATCATAAAGGTCCACTACGACCACTTAGTAAAGAAATAGATTCTGTCTTGTAATAGTAGACGCTTTCTCTAGATTTATACAAGTATACCCTAGCAAGAATGCTGAAGCTCTCGAAACAGTAAATCAACTAGAGAAATTCATAATTACATTTGGTATACCCGCAACGAATAGTACATGATAACTGCAATATTTTATTAGTAATGATTTCGTTCACTACACAAAGGAAATGGGAATTACATTTGCACCCGAAGTGCATATTCACCGTGGACTAACGGCAAAGTAGAAGTACAAAATAAACATTTGACTAATTATCTAAGACATTTTATTAGTAAAAGTGGATCTAATTGGTCCGAGTACACTAGTAAATTTGCATTTTCACACAATACTGCAGTAAACTACAGTACGGGATATACCCCTTATGAAATACTGTGCGGAACAAAACCACAAATACCCTTATCACTAAAGTTAGGACTACTACGAGATAATCAAAAGAAATGCACATCAGAGTATTGTAGTAATCTACCACCACACTCACATAGTGAAGAAACTTGTAATAACAAAAAGATAGAGAAATTGTTACAAAACAGATTATCTAACGAAATGTTAAAGCGAGAGTATACATTTAAAACAATATACTCGAATACCTGCACTAAATGTAGACAAACTACGAATAAAGCGCACAAGTATAGAAATAGATTTAAACTCTGAAGGCCTATACCTGAAGGTAGAAAAGTACTCTTAGAGAATCACTCAAAAGGACTATTAAAATCCAAAAAGCTACAAAAGCTACGCTCAGGACCTTATACAGTACAACGAATGTTAATTAATACTACATATGAAATACAGCATGATAAAACAAATGAAAAGAAAACAGTGCATAGAAATCATATAGTACCTTATTACCCAAAAGAAGAGAAAATACAAGAGTTAGTTGAGAACTACGTAGTTCCAGACGACACTGATGATTTTTATACTCAATATAATAAGCACATTATGTCCAAATCTAATGCTTATGGAGGCGCTCAATATATTGCTATTTCACAGTGGCCTTTAGTAGAAACACAACCTGCTATAAATTCTAATGCTACACTACAATCAACTTATATCATTGAGGCTACCCCAACAAAGGACTCAGGCTTAGAATCGCTACAAACACGAGCAGATAATACTACGCATTTACAAGGCACAAGCTCTTCTAATTTTCTACCCCAACGCATTTCAACCCCCTACCCTATGCAAAACATGTATTCACCTAATAGCCCAGAGCAGGAAAATTTTTCTTCCCCACCTGATAAAGCTAGTGAAGTGAAAGCTACACGTCAATTATTCCCCGAATTAGCGCATAATAGCCCTATATCATCACCTCATAATTCTACACCTACAGCACCACCTAATATATCTAATTTACCCGACGCAAATGAAATATTAAGCAGACCTCAACGCAATAGAAAAGCATCTACATTCTTTGGCGAACCTATTCCCTCTGACTTGATACACAAACTCAAAAAGAAGTAGAGACACAAAATCTCTTTTAAATAATACTTTTTATATTAAGAAGCGCAACGGCGCACAAAAAAAACACAAAAGTAATAAAGGCGCAAACCAATAGTTCATGCGCAGAAGATAAAAAAAATATTATTGAGCGATATTTAAGAATTTTTGTTTCTCTCCCCTTTTCAATTGCTAAGATGCTGCATGATTACACCTCTCACGGTTCTGGCAACTAACCTCTCCGTCTCAAAGACCAGACACTCCTTGTAATTGAGCTGTATCATTTTCAAATACAGCTCCTGTAGAGTGGGCCCTGTCTTCGGATCCCACCACGCATCCCTCAAGGTCCATAGTTGATTTTCCAATTTCTCGTGCTTGTTGCACCACTTTGTCATGTCTTCTTCCCCCTCTTAGCATATAGTTTTTCACAAAATTAAAATAACAAATTTTTTTTTTAAAACAAAACTATTCAGTCATAATCTCCGGACCCTACTTTTACAGTTAAATTCTTGCAACCCCGATAAAGACTTAATTTAACTGCTAGTTAGTTTGAGTAAACTTATTACTCACTTTTTTTCCGAAGAAGAACTCGATGACTTCCATAGTGTGCTTAGAAACACATTGAGTACACCTCATTTCCCATGGACTGAAGCTCCCACGTGCCCTCAGTATTCCCCACACCTCGTCGTCAGATAACACGAAAAACATATAGTTATAAATTTGAGAAAAGAAAAAAATAAATCCCACTGGCCCTAAACCAGAACTTTTTTCATAAATAAAATGAAGATACTGAGAGCATCGAATTCGCTCTAGAGCTCCCGAAACAGGTTCCAACACCACTCCACTCGAACTAGACTATCATCTGGCATTATCCAGATCCTCGCTGTTTTCAGCATTATCTCTAAGATAATTCTTAGTATCCCAGTTCATAATTTTTAAGAACGAAGGAGTACAAAAAGAATACATAAACGGAAATTGGAAAAGAAATGCAAAGTTTAAAATAAATTAAAGACTGAAAATGGAATTAATGGTCAAGAACGAAATAAAGAAAGAGAGTTAAGAAGAAGTTAAAGGATTGAAATTTAATAGTCAGGAGAGATCAACTGAGTCAAAGGACCGTTAAAGGCAAAAAGCAAATAGCCCACTCAACACAAATCCTACATAAAGTACTCAATTAATCACCGCTCCAAGCTGTTACACACACATAACTCCTATACATGTTCAACATTCGTACATTTTCAACATTTATGCATACCTCTTATTGCAAACTAACGCTGAAACCAATGTTACCCAAAGCAAAGCTAAGTGGAAACAATTCCCCCGTGAGCAAACCCCTTATCTAAATTAAATACCTTAAGTAAAAATATCTGTCCCTTGCAAAATATTTAACCCACGTAAAATCGCAATTAGTCAGGAAATGCACTTTTAAGCAATATATCCTGTCAACAAATAGGGCTAAATTACTATTATAAGGACCCAAGGAATGTTTGAAATAAACATTAGAGCACTTAAGAACAAATAACGAACCGCAAATTTAAATTCCCCACGTAAGAATTAGTCGCCTAAGCGCAAACCTTACACATTTGTCAGGAAGAATTATAACTTGATGAATTTATCCGCTCAACAACTCAGACCACATAGTTGCACAAACGCATGCTTGCTTTAATAGTTCGCAAAAGTTTACAACTCATAAATTAAATATATAGCAGAGAAATTCCAAAAATTTCAAAATTTTAGTTTTGTTTGCGTTCGCGCTTTTTATCTACAAAACCGATTTTGCTCTAGTTTTCATATTTAAAAATTTATTTGCAAGAGTTGTACTTCTAGACTTTATCAATTTTCGTTCCCATAACAAAGATATAAACGGATTTATGACGACAAATGTCGTTGAAATACTAAATCTAAGTACCAATGATTAAAAACGCCCCACATAATAACGAAATGTCACAGAAAAACCAAACTCTGTCAGACACTACAGTAAAGATAGGCCAACAAAACGTTAGGAGTAGAATTTTCAATTCCATTACGCAACTCAAGAAAAATCAGTTAGAAAAGTGCAAAAATTAGAAAATTCAGAGTTTAAGAAATTTCAAATTAAAACCCGCCCCCCTAATCAACGATTTCGTCCAGCAAACTAAGACTTCCTTCAAAAACTGAACCATTACTTCATAAATAAAACGTTAGGAACAGAAAATTCAGTTTCACCACCAAAGTTGAGAAATTGCAACTTAAACGCACGAAAATTATGAAAAATTGCAATTTTAATTGCTAGAGTTCCAAAGTCACAGAGAAACATCTACATACACCAGAAATTTGAATAATATATTAATCTAACCATAAGCGCTATTACTTCAACTCACCTTAAAGGATATCTCAGATTCACTGCACAAGTATATTTTTTTAGACAAAAAGTTTGATCATGGAAAATATAAACTACTAAAATCTGAATGTTGGATTTTGCAATTCTGTCATAATATTCTTGTCATATGACCAGTTTAACACTATGCCACATGGCACTAAACAAGCCTAGCAATCGACCAATCAGATTTGAGCGCACATATTCTGGTAAGTTAACCCTGAAAACCACTATTTAAGAACCTTACCCAAATTCAAAATCACTTTTCTCAGTTAACTTCTGAAATCAATTACTTCTTTCGCTCTCAAATTTAGCTCTAACACTCTCTCTCTCTCTATCTCTCTCTCTCTCTCTCTCTCTCGCTCTCTCTCTCTCTCTCTCTCATTCTCTCTGTCCCAAATTATTTCTTTCACATTTTGCCCCTTTCAAATAATAAACTTAGAAAACTTAGCAATGTTTTCAAGCATCTCAATTTGTGACCAGCAAATACTTGTCACAAAACATCTCTACAACACATATATCAAGTATCTCAGTTCAATATTAATTTTCAATTCTCTGTTAGTAACTATAGAAGGAGTTCTTAACCCTTCAGATTGAACATAGTATAAGACTGACAATTCAGGAAGTTTCTAACAAACACTACTCATGTTGAACACTTTCATCACTAGTTAACTCCCTTAAAGCTAATCAATCCTAATTTATGACCGAATTCTCATTTGAACAAAACGGTTTTCTTATTTCTCTTTCCATTAACCCTGATACACTTGCGAAAATTTCTATTAAGACAAATCAAAAGTCGAAATTCAATAGTGAACTTATCACTTTAACTAGTTGTCAAATTTCTAACGAAGTAAGAACTGTAGTGTTCTTTGCTACTAATTCTAACGAAGACCCAATTGCTCTCTTTTGAGGAAAATATAGCCCTCAACAACTTAACAGTTTATTAAATAAAAATTCATTCTTCAAGTTTAGTTGATTTAGATATTTCAAATGTCCCTCGTTTGGTTTTAGAACCACCAACTAATCAATGAATATTCCGCTAAACGATATTTGGATTATAGCTTCAAGAACAACGTTCTCAACTTCTCACAGTCCTTATAACATCCCGCATAAAATCCTGAAATATAATAACAAGTCAGCCAAAATTGATCGATCGCATATTTCATAAAAAGAAAACATTGTTATTTTCTTCCTTAAAGACCAATTTGTAAACTTAGAAATAATTGTTTGTTAGACCCCTAACAAATCAGAACATATTGAACGCTTTCATTTCCAATTAACCAACAGAGGCGAAATAGACCTTGATATCATCGAAGCTCCCTTTACTGTAGACCGTTAATCTATGTTACCACTTTCCCTCGAAACACAAGTTCTTACTGCCCTTGCATTCGACCCGCTATCGTATATTAAAATATTCCTCCTACAGAAAATATTGAAATTCGGAAATATAATTGTAACACTTGATAAGTGTTTTGTTTCTAATCAACATAGAATAGTTGCATTCTTTGTAACATCAGAAAATAACGCAAAATTTGTTATTTTTTGGGTACCATATAATCCTGCTCACGTTCACGAACTAAAATATCAGATTACCTTCACGGATAATATTAACTTGAATTTGTTAGACACACCTTACACTGTCTTCGTTTATTAAATGGAAGACGGAGAAATCAAAAAGTCACCAGCAATAGACGAAGTAATAAACGTAAGTTACAAAAAGTTCATTTTCATTTTACTTTGCTTAAGTCTGTTCCTACCTGTAGCAACTGATATTGAGTCTGAAACTGTTCAACTTATTTCAAATTTAGAAATACTCTTCGAAAATAACGATTCTCACCCACACTTCATAAAATGTGTCGTAAAGAGAAATAATTGTCTACCTGAAGAAGTTCCGTACTTTAAATTACTAGAGCCTCCTGAAAAGCTATCAATTTGGTCAAAACGCAACGTCCATTCGCCACAATCACTAAATAAAGACCAGTTCTTTAAAGAAACACTTACTGATAAGAAAGCGCTTCTTTCAAATGTAGAATATTTTATAACCTACATAGGAAACCAAATTCGTTCTTTTCAGTTTCTGAAACTTATTGCCACAATACCTCTTGCCCTTCTCTGTGTTATAACTGCTTGCTATGCAAAATATTTGATCTTTATTATATTTCTTGCATTATTACACTTAACGTCTTTCACTGACGCCAGACCAATTGAAAACATGAGTATCTATGAAAACACAGCTCCTAACTTTCATGTTAACCACTTTGACTGCTCAAAAATGATCTCAAACCAGATGTATTCTCTCAACAAAGTAGCACCCTGCGAAATTCGCCCTTATAAAATTAGCACTAATCAAGCACGAGTCACTCTCTACCAAAGAAACTATAAAGTTAAGCTAGAAGCAACTATGTGTAAAGCAACCCAACAGCAATTAGTTTGGTTTTGCGATTCTTTTGACTCTAGAGGCATAGATGCCAGACATAATACTATTACTACTTCAGTTAAACTTGATGCTCAGAAATGCAAGCTTGCAAAGGAAAGAAAAAAGATAAAGCTGTCCCCTTCTTCTAATTCAATAGAAATCGATTATGACAAATCTTTGTTCTCAAACTTTAACTCAGGCGATGTTGGAACTGGAAACATTGAATATAACTCCCGAGGTTGGATTACACATTACACTTATGAAACATATATGCAAAACGTTAGTCTGAATGTAAATCTTAGAGATGGCACAGTTAATAACTGTCCAAATATACCTCTACCTTGTCCTTTATCAACAGGAGGCTGCGATTCTACATCTACTGATCCATTTGCATACACTTGGGATGAACCCAATAATTGTCTTTTCACTATGATTTGCACTTTTGACGCTCAAATGATTTAAGCTAATGACAAATACTACATAGTAAAGGATCCTAAACTTACTTCAGCTCAATCAGATTTCGACTTACAAAGCTTTATGTTCCAAGTTTATAACAAACCACAGCCTTTATGTAGTCATCCACAAATAGTATATCCTACGCCATATGATTCTCTATATATTAGTCTTCGTGACGGTTTTGATATGAACACTGGAGAACCCATTCACAAATATAACTCTGATACCGGTGCTATCACGCTTAAAAATAAATATTATTCCAGTGACAACAAAACAGTTGATACAAAGCATTTTCAAATTTTTGAAAATATTGATTTCGAAGCCCATCTTGGAACACAAATTGACTATTTGCACTTTAATAATCTTCGGCAACTTCAAAATTCTTTTCTAGAGCTATTAAGAAATGACTGTGAATTAGAGCGCTCAACTATTCTCAACACTTTAATGATTTCTCATGAAAATCCGAGTTTAGCTGGATATACCTTAACAAGAAACAGATCTATGTTTATCAAAACAAACGGCAATGTCGCCTGGCTATATAATTGTCCTGAATTTCATTCACCCCTGCAGATTCCTTATAAGTGCTATAACCGAATACCAATTCTCTATGAAGATGAAATACATTTCGTTGAACCGATTTTGAGACAAACTTTCACTGAAGCCGAAGAACAATTGTGCTCTGATAAACATTCAAACTTATTTCAACTATATGTTGACGATCACAATTCATGGGTTGAACTAACCCCACAGATAACAAAAGTAAGAGGACCTGCACTCTTTAAACCACAATAGTCATTCAGCAAATTGCAAATATAATTACTGCAAGCATTCAGGCTTCTATCTACACATATAAAGAAATGATGGCTTTCTGGAATTCAATAAATTTCAACTCCAATATGAAATTTCAACTCCAATACTTCACTAAGTCATTGTTAGATAGCAGAGAATCATTTTCAAATATTTCAGGCAAGAATTATTATAACTCTAGAACTATTTATCTAGATTCATTCATTTCACCGGACTTCTTTAATAATCAGTTTGTTGAAACCTTTGATAAATACAATATATAATTGAGCGATGCGGAATATTCTTTGCCGCTTTCTTATTCATTAAGCTACTCATCGACATAGTTTTATGCCTAGTTCGAGCAATGCAAATTAACAAAATTACAGATGCATCTATTCATTTTGGTAAGGCACTGTTTGCTGCCACATTTGATTTAATGTCAGTTCCAATTCGGACTTCTATCTGTCAAGCAACTATTTCAGATAATAATAACACTGATGAAAATAGAGAACCGACAATGCAAGTTCCAAAAACCGGAATAACTAATATTAGAGAACGAGTTCTTCAAACCCCACCATATGCAGAGAATATAGGCTTACAAGCTATAAGGTTTGAGAATAAAAGTGGTTATCCAAACCTACATGATGAGAATAATAATGACAAAAACAGAAACGATCATAACGTTCCTACGTCTCTAGTATAGGATTAATTCCTCTATTACTTTAATATCATCAAAATATATGATGATAAAATAATACAGACTGACATATTTACTACTGATTTACTTTAAAACAGAATACAAAAAAAAGAAAAAAGAGAATACTTGCAAAATAACTTCAAAAAATATACTCTTAGAATAGAATAAGAGTCGAGAATACTTGATACTTCAGGAAATTTCTTCAATTCCTAACGAATTGATACCAGTCTTTCAGAAGGAACCTTCAAGTGGTTGGCCCGAATACAATACTCAATCAACTTCTAAACCTCAATCTGGAGTTAAACAACTTGACAGACTAGTACAACCCAAAACTCACGTTACCCCATCTACAACTTTTCTCTCAGCTATCAAAATTTCAGCGGTACAAACTCAAATAACTAGTGCAAATTCATCAACGACGGTTTCATCATCCAAAAAGAGAACTAAAACGGCAGATACAATTGCAAAAAAACAACCACGTAAACATTTCATTAGAGATACATTCAGCCCTGCGACACCGCTAGAAGTAAATATACTCAAGACAAACAGTACGGTACCCAACGTCTTAGCAAACACTACAACTACTCAATCGTCACGACCAAACTTTCTTAATCTTCATCATTACACAACTACCCCCCTGCAAGACCGCCTACAAAAACAACATCAAGCTGAGATACAAGCTAAAACCCCCGGTTTTAGTGGACACCCGAACTACGATACGAATTTAATCTACCAGTTGCAACCCAACATCAATTGATTCAATCTCATTGGTTACTTGTCACACAAGAATTCTTATCTACTAACTAATCACAACTTACAAGGACAAACAATACAAGTCCCGTTTGATACTTTTACAGCAAATCTCACTCCTAAGCTTGATACCTTTACTTATCAGGTAGAGCAAAACTTTCTGACAGAAAGACAACGCTCTCAACAGCTCGAACAACGGATTACTGAGCTCCAACTGGAGATCGCAAATCTGAAGCATCAACTCCACATCCTCTGCTCATCACGTTGAGCACTCACGGAATGGAATATATAAATTTGTGGTTGTTGATGTTCAGTACTTCCTTCTTTACTTCATCTTCTTTTTTCTCCCGCGGTGAGGTAAATTATTCGTTTAATAAATTAGTTTAAACGCCTAATTATTAGTCATTTTGATTTCCTTACTCTCTTTGATTCCATTACTCACATCACTTACAGCAATCCGCATTTCTTCTATCTTCATTGAAAGTATCTTCAATGATTACACTCAGCGCAATTTATGGTGAAAAGGAGTCCATTCTTATCTTTTGATTGCATATTTGATTGGTTCTCGCTTCTCTAATAAAATCTATTCTTTATCTTTACCGATTTATTTTGCTTATAACATCATTCAATTGTTCCATCGAATTCCATAATTTATTTAATGTCTTACAATCTTTCAGTAAGTACTTCAAAACATATTGTGATCTCGCTGAATTTATTCAATCGCAAGTTATTAAAACTTCGAAAGCATTTCTAGTTGGAAATAAATTCTATACCCCATTGTCAGTTCATTGGACATTTGAGTTACAAGAGAGTATCTTATTCTTGCAAGATAACAATTCCAATAAAATTGAAGTTTATTTTCATAAAATTCCTGAGTACGATTTATTGAAATTCTAAAGCTTATTCATACAGAAGAAATTCTTAACATCAATAATCTAAACTTTCGACCGCTCACTTATTTCAATTATTATGTTTGTCTTCAAAATTTTGGTGATCACGGATCTGGAGATGTTACAACCTTTCGTTAGCAGGTTTTCATTCGTCGCCATCCGCCTTTTATAGTTTAATTACTATTTGAATCTTCCTGTCAGTTCCATTCAAGGATTAATTTGTCTTCCATTCTCACCATTACTATTAACACAAAAGTTGATTTAATCTTATTATTCAAAAAGAACACATATTTTGAAGGAGGTGTTGATATCGAATGGTTTAAAGATTATTGTGAACTCTCTGATAATGTTGAATCCGCATGGGTTAACTTTTCTAAACAGGTTCTTTTTAACGATAAAATTTCAGAATCTCCGAATTATATTATTCTGAATTCCAATGCAAAGTCATTTTAATTCTTGAAGACTCTGAACAAAAAGAAATTGTTATTTATTTTTAATTAATGACAAAAAGCACGAATAATTATTTCATGAAGCTAATTCATAATGATCAACCAAGTCTAAAAATTAATTCCTTAAATTATAGCTACAAAGCTTACTTCAATTGATTTTTTCTTCAACAATACTCAAATAAAGATGAATTACGAAACGGAATTCTTTATTTGGGGAGTTATTTCAGCAACACTAGCCTTTATGGTGTTGTGCTCAGTCATTTTAATCTCTTTATTTATTTACCTTGCTTGTCATTATAGACCATTAAACTAACCAGTATATTCTTTGACTTGTATTATCTTATTATTCCACTTTGGATGTATTCACAGCACAACAGTACAACTTTTACAGAAAACTACAAATGGTCTACCACAACGGCCACCCAAGAAAATTGGATCTATTATTTTGTACAGGCTTGTATCTTAGGACATCGTCAACCCTTCTTCAAGAGAGAACTCAGAAACAAGAAGCTAAGATGAACTTTAGAATTTAAACCAAATAATCTACCTCATAAACTTTAAATGCTTAATTATTATAAAATTAAGCTAAATTATTTATTCGATAATGTAAAATTTGATGTTTTGATATAATACCTATGGACCAGGATGGGATGTACTGAAGTGTGCTACACTCAGTAACACTATTTGAAAATCTTAGTGCTATTTTGAGAATTTACGTTACAGTGCGTGAAGCACAAACTTGATTTGGACAAAGTCCATTTTAACGTGTGAACAAATTACTAAGTAGTTTTGAATAAGCTACTATTTTAAGATCACTAACTAAAACTGAGAATACTATGACGTGATATTATCACGCCACACAGATAACACCAAGTTAACCTTGTTAACTCTGTCGACACTGTTATCTTTATCCAATAGGATACTAGATAACCACGTGTCCGCAAGTATAAAAGGAGCTCGCACGCTCAACCACCACTTATTCTTAATTTCAACACTTTTTGGTCCCTGATAACTTCTGATTTAAAATCATACTCCCGTATTGCTCCCTTGCTCAATCTCAACTTACTTGAGAGTTTTTCTAACTTAGAAAATTTCGTGACTTGTTCTTAACTAAGGACTTTCTTAGTCATAAAATATTAACTTAGCACAAATTTGGGAATCAGGTAAGTTTAACTAAACTTCTCTAAGTTATAATTTAACATCTCTTAAACTCTATCTAAGTTACAGGTTAAATTAGAATAATTCAACCTGTGCTATCTAGTGCTATCTCAGTCTTAATAATTTTAACTATTCTATCCCTTCATGCTCGGTTCATAATTGATGCTGTTTAACCTAAATTATTAGTTCATATTGGCATTTAACTTTCTTTAATACTTAACCATATACCAGGAGTAGAACTAGGGGTTGAACTCTCAAGTTATACATGTAGTCCCGCAATCAACCCAGTTGTTTGAGTATCTAATGTACGGACCAGCAGTATAATGGGATGGGGACAACAGTAGTTGCAACGCAAAGCTCGGGAAAAGATCTTAATTAGCGGTTGGCAGTGATCATCCACGATACTGCCCAACAGTTCCGTTTGATTTGAATGTAGACGTTCAACATGCCATGATTTTGATGGGCTTGTAATCGAAGATTTTTATTAAGATTGGTCAGTTGCATGTGTTCCATTGTTCCAGATGAAATTCGAAGTGCATTAGTGTATTTAGTGTGCTAACGAATTTAGAATTGTTCGAGGGATTACTGAGTCTGCAAAAACTCTAGTACTGACACTTCCAAAATGTCCTTTAATACACATCATTGAGTAGTCGTCTGATTAAAAAGTATTTGAATATTATTGTTCGCTAAATGTTTTTAGGTTTGTTAAGTTGCATGTGTTCCATTGTTCCATACGAGATTCCAAGTGCATTATATCTACGTATACTGGTTCGTAATCAGATTTTTGTCCGTTAGAACACATCATTGAGTAATCGTTTGATTTAAATGTATTTGAATGGCATTGTTTGTTAAATGTTGACGTGACAATTGAGTTAACGTTCTCGGTACTTAACAATTGTTGCACTGATTTACGGTTTTGACGTATCAGCTTTTCTGTCTTTGTGGGCATTTTTGTGCTGGTCTGCATGCTCTCACAAAATGAATTTTAGAGTACTCTTTCTACATGTTTGTCACATTGCAAGAACTTTAGCTTACGGACGTTCTCAAATAATAATCCGCAGTTGTTAAAGTCATTATTGACGAAGTTCTTTGTGCGGCGTTGAATTGTGGGGTTTGTACTGTAACCCAGTACAAAAACGTTTTCGCAATGCTTTCCCATTAACGTTTTCCAATGCGGAGAACGTATCAAAATTTAGTGCCTGAGACGTGACCAATTTGCTTGACTTACTTCCAAAAAATTTTGGGTTTTTATTCCTATCTGACAATTCTTTGCGATTTGAATCTCTCATCCTGGGTTAACGGTTTCTTTGAATAGTTCTCACCGAACTTCCATGTTGGAGTAGGGTCATATAATTGTTTAACAAATATTGGCTCTGAAGGTAATGTAAAGTCCTTTGGAATAGGCACCTTAATTTTGTCAGATAGATGTTCTCCCTTGCCAACAACGCGAGTTTCATGTATGTTTTTTTCTATGGTAAAGGGGTTTCACATGATGGGGGGATCTCTTAAACGAGTTGTTCCTAGAGGTGATCTAGAGGAATATTTACTGATTGGTTACGCCAAGTCATACTCTATCCGTATATTACGCTTAAGTGATTGTTACGTTACTCATCTATCTGATTACCAATTGATTACCATCTGTTCATGAGTTTCAATTTATCAGTTATGAAGCTCAACAGATTATTTCGGCTGGCTCTCAGGTTCTTGGGCAGAATATTTTTGAATATAAAAAATAATTTTGAATCAAATGGAGTTTGAATTGATTCGTCCGGTTTCACTGTTTTACTACTGGTGGAAGAAAAATTGTTTATCAAAACAATTGCCAAGTTTCTGGAGGTGAAGCTCTGTTGTTACTTTTTGTACTTTTTCTTCTTTTTCTGTCAGATGAAATGGTATGCCTCTGCTTTTCTTGTGTCTTCCGATGAAGCGTTTGTTGAGTTTTATCCTGACTACATGATGTCTTGATATTTTTAAGCGTGATGTTAATTTTTGGCGTTTCTCGCTCTTAATTATACGGCTATATACCTAACAAGTTGAGTTTTAATCTACTGGTAGATGGGATGCGGACTACAGTAGTTGCATCGCGAAGCTCGAGAGAAGATCTCTTTCAATTAGTGGTTGGCGGTGACCATCCTGCACTGCCCAATACTTTTGGGGTTCCGCCGTCTATCCGTTTGACTCTAGTGTAGACTTTCAACATGGCATGATTTTGATGGGCATGTTAGCGAATGTTTTTAGGTTTGATGAGTTGCATGTGCTCCATTGTTCCATATGAGAATAGAAGTGCATTATGGAAATTGAGCGTGCTATCGACCTAAGTATTGTTCGAGGGATAACTGAATCTGCAAAAACTCTAGTCCTGACACTTCCTAAAGTTATATCTACGTACACTGGTTTGCTATCAGATGTTTGTCCTTTAATACATATCATTCATAGTCGACTGATTAAAAAGTATTTGAATATTATTGTTCGTTAAATGTTTTTAGGTTTGTTAAATTGCATGTGTTCCATTGTTCCATATGAGATTCCAAGTGCATTATATCTACGTATACTGGTTTTTAATCAGATTTTTGTCCGTTAGAACACATCATTGAGTAATCGTTTGATTTAAATGTATTTGAATGGCATTGTTTGTTAAATGTTGACGTGACAATTGAGTTAACGTTCTCGGTACTTAGCAATTGTTGCACTGATTTACGGTTTTGACGTATCAGCTTTTCTGTCTTTGTGGGCAGTTTTGTGCTGGTCTGAATGCTCTCACAAAATGAATTTTTAGAGTACTCTTTCTACATGTTTGTCACATTGCAAAGAACTTTAGCTTACGGACGTTCTCAAATAATAATCCGCAGTTGTTAAAGTCATTATTGAGGATGATTTTTGTGCGGCGTTGAACTGTGGGGTTTGTACTGTAACCCAGTACAAAAATGTTTTCGCAATGTTTTCCCATTAACGTTTTCCAATGCGGAGAACGTATGAAAATTTAGTGCCTGAGACGTGACCAATTTGCTTGACTTACTTCTAAAAAATTTTGGGTTTTTATTCCTATCTGACAATTCTTTGCGATTTGAATCTCTCATCCTGGGTTAACGGTTTCTTTGATTAGTTCTCACCGAACTTCCATGTTGGAGTAGGGTCATATAATTGTTTAACAAATATTGGCTCTGAAGGTAATGTAAAGTCCTTTGGAGTAGGTACCTTAATTTTGTAAGATACATGTTCTCCATTGACAACAACGCGAGTTTCATTTATGTTTTTTCTATGGTAAGGGGCGTTCAAATGATGCGAATTGTTCCTAAGATGTTCTTAAACGAGTTGTTCCTAGATGTGTTCTAGAGGAGTATTTGCTGCTTGATTACGCTATGTCATACTCTATCCGTATATTACGTTTAAATGAGTGTTGCGTTACTCATCTATTTGATTACCATCTGATTACCAACTGTTCATGAGTTTCAATTTATCAGTTATGAAGCCCAAAAGATTATTTCAGCTGGCTCAAATGTTCTTGGGCAGAATACCTTCGAATATAAAAAACAATTCTGAATCAAATGGAGTTTTAATTGATTTGTCCTGTTTCACTGTTTTTACTACTGGTGAAAGAAAAATTGTTTACCAAAACTGCTAAGTTTCTGGAGGTGAAGCTCTGTTGTTATTTTTTGTACTTTTTCTTCTTTTCCTGCGAGATGAAATGTTATGCGTCGGCTTTTTATGTGTCTTCCGATGAAGCATTTGTTGAGTTTTATGCTGACTACATGATGTCTTGATAGTTTTAAGCGTGATGTTAATTTTTGGCGTTTCTCGCTCTTTTTTATACGGCTAAATACCTAACAAGTTGAGTTTTAATCTACTGGTCGATGGGATGCGAACTACAGTAGTTGCATCGCGAAGCTCGAGAGAAGATCTCTTTTAATTGGTGGTTGGAATTGACCATCCTGCACTGCCCAATACTTTTGGGGTTCCACCGTCTATCCGTTTGAGTCTAGTGTAGACTTTCAACATGCCATGATTTTGATGGGCATGTTAGCGAACGTTTTCAGGTTTGAGGAGTTGCATGTGCTCCATTGTTCCATATGAGAATTGAAGTGAATTAGTGAAATTGAGCGTGCTATCGACTTAAGAATTGTTCAAGGGCTTCCTGAGTCGTCAAGTACTCTAGTTCTGACATTTCCAAAAGTTATATCTACGTACACTGGTTTGCTATCATATTTTTATCCGCTAATACAAATCATTGAGTAGTCGTTTGTTTTGAATTTATTTGAATGGCATTGTTCGTTAAATGTTGACGTGACAATCGAGTTAACGTTCTCGGTACTTAAGAATTGTTGTACTGATTTACGGTTTTGACGTATCAGTCTTTTTGTCTTTTCGAGGGGATGTTTGTGCTGATCTGCATACTCTCGCAAAATGGTTTTTCAGATTACATTTTCTACATGGTTGTCCTATTGCAGGGAACTTTGGTTTACGGACGTTCTCAAATAATAATCCGCAGTGGTGAAAATCATCTTTGACGAAGTTTTGTGTGCAGCGTTGTTTTGTGCTGTTTGTACTGTAACCCAGTACAAAAACAATTTCCCAAGTTTTTCCCATTAACGTTCTCCCAATGCGGAGAATGTATTAATTTTTTTAGTGCTTATGATGTGACAAATTTGCTCGGCTTAGTTGAAAAATATTTTGGTTTTTTATTCCATTCTGAAAATTCTTTGCGATTTGAATAGCCCATCCAGGGTTAACGGTTTCTTTGAATAGTTCGCACTTAACTTCCATGTTGGAGTAGGGTCATATAATTGTCTAACAAATATTGGCTCTGAAGGTAATGTAAAGTCCTTTGGAGTAGGCACCTTAATTTTGTCAGATAGATGTTCTCCCTTGCCAACAACGCGTGTTTCATCTATGTTTTTTTTCTATGGTAAAGGGGGGTTCAAATGAAGCTATCTCTTAAAAGAGTTGTTGTTAGAGGGTATCTAGAGGAATATTTACTGATTGGTTACGCCATGTCATACTCTATCCGTATAATACGCTTAAGTGAGTGTTGCGTTACTCATTTATCTGATTACCATCTGATTACCATCTGTTCCTGAGTTTAAATTTATCAGTTATGAAGCCAAAAAAATTATTTCAGCTGGCTCAAATTTTCATGGGCAGAATATTTTCGAATACAAAAAACAATTCTCAATCAAATGGAGTTTTAATTGATTTGTCCGGTTTCACTGTTTTTACTACTGGTGAAAGAAAAATTGTTTACCAAAGCAATTGCTAAGTGTCTGAAGGTGAAGCTCTGTTGTTATTTTTTTTGTGTTTTTTCTTTTTTTTCTGTCAGATGAAATTTTATGCGTCGGCATTTTATGTGTCTTCCGATGAAGCGTTTTTTGTGTTTTGTACTGACTACAGGATGTTTTGAGAGTTTTAAGCGTAATGTTAATTTGTGGCGTTTCTCGCTCTTTTTTTATACGGCTAAATACCTAACAAGTTGAGTTTTAATCTACTGGTAGATGGGATGTGGACTACAGTTGTTGCATCGCGAAGCTCGAGAGAAGATCTCTTTCAGTTAGTGGTTGGCGATGACCATTCTGCACTGCCCAATACTTTTGGGGTTCCGCCGTCTATCCGTTTGATTCTAGTGTAGACTTTCAACATGCCATAATTTTGATGGGCATGTTAGCGAACGTTTTTAGGTTTGAGGAGTTGCATGTGCTCCATTGTTCCATATGAGAATCGAAGTGCATTAGTGAAATTGAGCGTTCTATCGACTTAAGATTTGTTCAAGGGCTTCCTGAATCAGCTAATACTCTAGTTCTTACATTTCCGAAAGTTATATCTACATATACTGGTTTGCTATCAGATTTTTATCCGTGGGTTTGCTTCCCAATGGGTTCTCAGGAGGGTCGACTCAACCAGTTGTATTTACTGACGATGCAGAAGCTGGCGGAAGCAGCATTGGAGAGCTGTCTAGTAACCTTATCGTTTCAAGAAAGAAAGCCACGGCTTCAGTCATTTGGCTGCATTGATCCTCTCCGTGTTTGAGGAGTTTGTGACTAGCTGGTAATATATTACTTCAACTTGCGTGCCGTTCACTGCTGTGTTTTGATGTGTAAAATTATGTGGTAGTGTGTATATCAATGTGTGCAAGTGTTAAAGTGTGTTCAATTGTGTTGAACTTTATTACCATATCGTGTTTGAGATCTTAACCCCAAACATGTTTCCAAAAGGGATTGCAAGACTCAAATTGTCACGAAGTGACCTCCTGAACAGCCGGAAGGGGTCAGAGTATCTCAACTCGAGTCGCCCTGGTTCAGATCAGAATCGCCCTGGTTCGGAGTCGCCCTGGTTCAGATTCGCCCTGGCTCAGAGTCGCCCTGGCACAGAGTCGCCCTGGCTCAGATTCGCCCTGTTTCTGAGTCGCCAAAACAGCTGAAACTCAAGAAACTCTGCTGAAAACAGAATTTTCTTTGTTATTTATAGTCTGAAAACAAAATGTGCTTATTTATAGTTATATATAATCTTGAACTTGCTCAATTTGAAATCCATTATTTTTTTCAAATAGGTATTTATCAATAGGCATTGTTCTGCTGTTCCTTCAAAGTTGAGTTTTAATCATAATGCGCAGTACAAAATCAGTGAAATTTTCATAATGCTCACTAAAAAATCAGTGAAATTTTCATACTGCTCAGAGAAAATTCAGCGTATGAGTCATGAAAATTTCATTCTGCTCAGAGAAAATTCAATGAGTTTTTTCATACTGTGAAGGATAAATGCAGAAAGACACTCTGAATTTACCGGGATCAGTCCGAAAAGTGACATGATCAGAATGCTTGGCAGAAAAAAATACAAAATGAAAAGATTCTGAATCATTGCTGAAGTTGTCTGCGAGGAACGTCCGGGCATGTCATACTCTATCCATATGTTACTTTTAAGTGAATGCTGTGTTACTCATCTATCGGACTGCCATCTGATTACCATCCGATCATGAGTTTCAGTTTATGAGTTATGAAGTTCAAAAGAGCATCTGAGAAACTGTTTACAATTTAGACGCAAGATCATGCTTCTTGTATAGCAATGAGGTGAATACATAAACAGCCTAACAGTTGTACAATTTAAGAAGGTTAAATAATAGATTAAGAACATGAGACACCCATTAGGGTTATTTGTGTACCACAATAATGTACAACGCAAAAAATATTTTTTTTTGTTTTGCAGTACTGGGCAAGTCTAATTAAATGAGTTGATTCCAAAGTGAAATTCAACTTTTTAAAGAGTGAACCATTAAAATTACGATAAAATCTAATTTGGTAACAAATTTTAATATTGATCAGGAACCCTTATTGCCTTCTATATAGTGTTCAAAAATCAGGCAATATAACATGGTTCAAGCAAAACTTTGCTCACAGAATGATATGCCCTATACTTATAAAACAGATAAGACGTACCCGGACCCGAGTGCCATAGTAAATCAGTACTGATTCATCATATTCCAATAGTAGAACGTTAAATCAGTACTGAATCATAGTGTCCCAAGGTTAAAGTTACCCTGCATTATGTTCAGACCAAACAACTTTTTTTAATGAAACTATCATGAACATAATGAACATAGTTTTTTTCAATGGTCATAATAAAATCATAGAAATTTGAAAATTTTGAAAAAAGGTTGTAATTCTTACATGACGCGCTAGGAGCATGATATAGCGTTTTATAGCGAAAAGTCAACAGAACAAGCGAGTTTAACCAGATTCTCTCTACATCTATCTGTACTGGGGGGGGGGGGGGGGGGGTTGTGGGACTATCAAACTGGCAAACTGGACACCAAACTGAACTATCAAACTGGGGGGGGGGGGAGATTCTCTCTACATCTATCTGTACTGGGGGGGGGGGGGGTTGTGGGACTATGAAACTGGCAAACTGGACCCCAAACTGGACTATCAAACTGGGGGGGGGGGGGCTAATGTTGGGAGTTAATTATAAAGTTGTACAGATAGATGATAGATGTATAGAATGTGAAGGTGGGGTGGGGGGGGGGTTGGTGGTTCTAGACTGATGGCGCTGGTTATAATGGCCTTGGGTATTATGGCACTGGGTAGTTTGCGACCCCCCCCCCCATCTGTCCAATCTATGTCAGTACATAAAGTTGTAGAGGGGGGAATCCGATTATGACAACAAATGAATTTTCCTTTTCCCGAACACATGATCCCTTCCCACATTAGCGTTTCGAAGTTTAACACGAGAAGGTCAAGGTGTCCGAGTGTCCATCACCATGGTTCCATCATACAACAGAGGTCCAACTCGTCCGGCCTCTTTCCCAGATTGACCTGCGAATGTTCCTTTGTTAATACAGAGAGTCTAAATGAAAGACAAAGCTCAAATTCGATGACAGTCCCCCCCAAATAACAGGGGGGCTAGTGTTATGTGAGTTCAGATGTTATAATTAATAAATATCGTTATAGCAGTATCCTGGTGGTCCATGAGGGTCGTCCGTGGGGTCCAAGGGGTTATCTGGGTGGTCCTGGGGGTCATCTAGGTGGTCCATGAGGGTCGTCCGTGGGGTCCAGGGGGTTGTCTGAGTGGTCCTGGGGGGTCATCCAGGTGGTGCATGAGGGTCGTCCATGGAGTCCAGGGGGTGACCTGAGTGGTCCTGGGGGGTCATCCTGGTTGTCCATGAGGGTCGTCCGTGGGGTCCAGGGTTTGATCTGACTGGTCCTGGGGTTCATCCAGGTGGTCCATGAGGGTCGTCCGTGGGGTCCAGGGGGAGATCTGAGTTGTCCTGGGGGGTCATCCTGGTGGTCCATGAGGGTCGTCCGTGGGGTCCAGGGGTTGATCTGACTGGTCCTGGGGGTCATCCTGGTGGTCCAAGAGGGTCGTCCGTGGGGTCCAGGGGGTGGTCTGAGTGGTCCTGGGGGTTCATCCTGGTGGTCCATGAGGGTCGTCCGTGGGGTCCAGGGGTTGATCTGACTGCTCC
Source organism: Convolutriloba macropyga (assembly GCF_964194025.1). NCBI lineage: Eukaryota > Metazoa > Xenacoelomorpha > Acoela > Convolutidae > Convolutriloba > Convolutriloba macropyga. The sequence continues at coordinate 70,214,752 of NC_134473.1, read as the reverse complement.
TGGGGGGTCATTCTGGTGGTCCATAAGGGTCGTCCGTGGGGTCCAGGGGGTCATCTGAGTGGTCCTGGGGGTTCATGCTGGTGGTCCATGAGGGTCGTCCGTGGAGTCCAGGGGGTTCAGTGTTGGGGGGGTAATGATTTTATTATTATTTTCTTTTGTTATTTTGTTTATTTATGTTTTTGTTAAATGTTTTAATCTTAAATGTTTTCCAGATTGTAGTTTTCTAAAAACTTTTCTTCTGCGTTAGATTTGCTTTAGGAATATTCTGTCGCGACTGTGGACTATCGAGTTTGACAGTGGAAAAGCTGCAGGTCAATCTGGGAAAGGGGCTCTGACGAGTTTGGTCTCTGTTGTATGATGGAACGTTGATGATGGACACTCGGACACCTTCACCTTCTTGTGTTGAATTTCGAATCTGCTATGTGGAAGGGGAAAATCGAATCTGGAAAAAGAAACTTTTAATTCAGTGTACCAGCGATAGTAATTCAGTGTCAGTCGAAATGAGAAATAGTAAAATTCTCCTTTAAACTAATTAATTCTGCATATCCTCGTGAGTGTGAATGTGAATAATATCCATGTAATGTGATAATGTGAATGTGAAGTAATGCGAGTAAAGTGAAGTAATGCGAGTAATGTGAGTAATGTGAATGTGAATAATATCCATGTGAACTCCTTTTTAGTTATCCATAATTTTGGCGAATTAATTGTGTAAATTGTCTAACCAGTTTTTGTCCCCAAGTCTCAGATAGTAGCAATTTTTTTTCCTTCTGTTCAGCTCAAAAACAGACAAAAACTCATTATGTCCATAATAATTACAGAATTGAAGTTCATTATGTTCAAACTAAGTTCAGAGTTTTACTATGAACTTTACCATGAAATGTCTATAAAGTGCCATGATCAGAACTCTGGCCATAGTAAAAATCATAATGAATATTTTGTGATTCAGAACTGAAATATCATGAGACTCAGATTCGGGTACTATACACGGTTTCAAAGCTTAGAATATAATGGCTTTAAGAATTTATGTTAATGTTATATTAACTGAGTGTCATGGATTTTTTAAATGAGTCATTATCGGTAGCATGTTTGAACTGAGCATGGAACCGCTCCTGGCAGTTTTTTGATAGGAGCTAGAGCATTGTGTTCCAAAGTAATATATGAAGGGGGGTGGGGGGAGGGGGGGCACAAACGTAGAAAAGATCCGAGATTTTAATGGTTGCATAATGTATCTCACGGAGGCACGGGTTGAACTCGAAATTGTCTCGAGTTTCAATTTCACTCAGCTGCGTAAGATGCACTACATGAGCAGCCTTGGGTCTTGTCATCCAGTTGATATAAGCGATGTCGCCTTTTTCTTTTTGTAAGCAGTCTGTTTCTTTGGCGGATTTCAGT
>NC_134473.1:70085160-70213160 GCF_964194025.1 Convolutriloba macropyga | reverse complement strand
TTATACCCAAGACTTCTACGGGAGTATACCGATTGGAATCTTGTCTAGCTCCAACTCGGAAAGTGTCTTCGTTAAATTTTCTAGCACACACCAATATTTGGTCCCGAGTTATACAGACAAAAGTGGAGCTGCAATGCCAGTGCGTGCAATTAGAGAATTTGGAGAGTACTAAATCTGTACCTCAAAAAGACCTTGTCGTCAAAGATCTTCGACCAAAACTCGACAACCGTTGTGATAAGGCCAAATAGTTTTCAAATTATGGAGGCATCAAGACCCTGCTGATTTTGTTTAAAAAATCATTTGGCAATCAATGAAGACGAGAGAAGTCTGTGCGCCCTGACAGAGCGGCCTTTACTTGCTCAGTTTTATTAAATCCTCACTAAGACGTTTGTCTTACTGCATCTTCAGAATCAATAAATAACCTCCCGGGCCGAGGAATTTTCCAAAAATAACGGGGAGAAGAGTGTAAAGATTGTATAAATTAAAAAATTACACCCCTATTTCTCCGCTTAATTGACGGTGGAAGAGTGTAATTATAAGAGTGTAATTTTTAAAATCAAAGGCGGAAGGAGGTAATGAGGATTGATCCTCCATCTTCGCCCTGTCGAACATGTTACTTTCATTGTCTGCATTAACATTTGCGCCAACTGACACTAGTATCAGATGTGTCAAATTGGTTATATAGTAACCCGGGCCGAGGAATTTGACCAAAATTATGTAAGATCAGCGGCAACTAGCGTTGACAAGTCGGAAAATTCACCGCAATTTTCTTACATAATTTTGCGTTGAATGCGTTGAATTTGAAGAGAAAAATTCAACGCATTCAACGCAAAATTATGTAAGAAAAATGTGGTGAATTTTCCGACTTGTCAACGCTAGTTGCCGCTGATCTTACATATTTAGCGTTGAATTTAGCGTAGATCTTACATATTTAGCGTTGAATTTAGCGTAGATCTTACATAATTAGCGTTGAATTTAGCGTAGATCTTGCATATTTTTGCGTTGAAAAAATCAAAGCGTCCACTTGCCCTATTAACCTGCAGTTGCGTATGGGACTCGAACTGCTGCCCTCCTGTTTGCTTGTCGCCTCTTCTACCATTGTGCCACAGTACCTTGGTTTCCTTAAGAGCCGCAATTCTTATAAAGCGTAGAACTTACATATTTTGCGTTGAATTTAGCGTAGATCTTACATATTTTACGTTGATTTTGCGTAGTATTTAACTTAGCATATTCAACTCATTTACCATGTGAGGCGTACTGGGAAAAATTTAATTTTTTAAAAAAGTTTTGAAAAAAATTTGAATCCCTAAAATGGTCTGAATTGGATTTTGCACGATAAAATAGCACTAAAAAGTGATTTTTTGCTGACTTCACTTTTCTCACTTGTGCAGTATAGGGGTCGAAACAGTCAAAAAAATTAATTTTTTAAATAAAAAAACATGAAAAATTTGAAATCGTAAAATGGTCCGAATTGTATTTTGCACTAGAAAAGAGCACTAAAAAATGATTTTTTTCTGACCTCATGTTTCTCACCTGTGAAGTATAGGGGTCGAAATAGTGAAAAAATTGACTTTTTGAAAAAAAAAACTTGAAAAACTTTTGAAAACGTAAAGTGGTCTGAAATGGATTTTGCACTGGAAAAGAGCACTAAAAAATGATTTTTTTCTGACCTCAAGTTTTTCACCTGTGAAGTATAGGGGTCGAAATAGTGAAAAAATTAACTTTTTGAAAAAAAAACTTGAAAAACTTTTGAAATCGTAAAGTGGTCTGAAATTGAATGGAAAGATTGGCGTTGAATGCGTTGAATTTATGTAAGATCAACGCTAAAATTCAAGGCTAAATATGGAAGATCTACGCCAAAATTCAACGCAAAACTATGTAAGATTAGCGTTGAATGCGTTGAATTTATGTCAGATCAACGCTAAGTTCAACGCTAAATATGTAAGATCTACGCTAAAATTCAACGCTAAATATTTAAGGTCTACGCCAAAATTCAACGCAAAATTATGTAAGATTAGCGTTGAATGCGTTGAATTTATGTAAGATCAGCGCTAAATTCAACGCTAAATATTTAAGATCTACGCTAAAATTCAACGATAAATATGTAAGATCTACGCCAAAATTCAACGCAAAATTATGTAAGATTAGCGTTGAATGCGTTGAATTTATGTAAGATCAACGCTAAATTCAACGCTAAATATGTAAGATCTACGCTAAAATTTAACGCTAAATATGTAAGATCTAAGCCAAAATTCAACGCAAAACTATGTAAGATTAGCGTTGAATGCGTTGAATATATGTACGATCAACGCTAAATTCAACGCTAAATATGTAAGATCTACGCTAAAATTCAACGCTAAATATGTAAGATCTACGCCAAAATTCAACGCAAAATTATGTAAGATTAGCGTTGAATGCGTTGAATTTATGTAAGATCAACGCTAAATTCAACGCTAAATATGTAAGATCTACGCTAAAATTCAACGCTAAATATGTAAGATCTACGCCAAAATTCAACGCCAAATTATGTAAGATTAGCGTTGAATGCGTTGAATTTATGTAAGATCAACGCTAAATTCAACGCTAAATATGTAAGATCTACGCTAAAATTTAACGCTAAATATGTAAGATCTACGCCAAAATTCAACGCAAAATTATGTAAGATTAGCGTTGAATGCGTTGAATTTATGTAAGATCAACGCTAAATTCAACGCTAAATATGTAATATCTACGCTAAAATTCAACGCTAAATATGTAAGATCTACGCCAAAATTCAACGCAAAACTATGTAAGATTAGCGTTGAATGCGTTGAATTTATATCAGATCAACGCTAAGTTCAACGCTAAATATGTAAGATCTACGCTAAAATTCAACGCTAAATATGTAAGGTCTACGCCAAAATTCAACGCAAAATTATGTAAGATTAGCGTTGAATGCGTTGAATTTATGTAAGATCAGCGCTAAATTCAACGCTAAATATTTAAGATCTACGCTAAAATTCAACGCTAAATATGTAAGATCTACGCCAAAATTCAACGCAAAATTATGTAAGATTAGCGTTGAATGCGTTGAATTTATGTAAGATCAACGCTAAATTCAACGCTAAATATGTAAGATCTACGCTAAAATTTAACGCTAAATATGTAAGATCTAAGCCAAAATTCAACGCAAAACTATGTAAGATTAGCGTTGAATGCGTTGAATTTATGTACGATCAACGCTAAATTCAACGCTAAATATGTAAGATCTACGCTAAAATTCAACGCTAAATACGTAAGATCTACGCCAAAATTCAACGCAAAATTATGTAAGATTAGCGGTGAATGCGTTGAATTTATGTAAGATCAACGCTAAATTCAACGCTAAATATGTAAGATCTACGCTAAAATTGAACGCTAAATATGTAAGATGTACGCCAAAATTCAACGCAAAATTATGTAAGATTAGCGCTGAATGCGTTGAATTTATGTAAGATCAACGCTAAATTCAACGCTAAATATGTAAGATCTACGCTAAAATTCAACGCTAAATATGTAAGATCTACGCCAAAATTCAACGCCAAATTATGTAAGATTAGCGTTGAATGCGTTGAATTTATGTAAGATCAACGCTAAATTCAACGCTAAATATGTAAGATCTACGCTAAAATTCAACGCTAAATATGTAAGGTCTACGCCAAAATTCAACGCAAAATTATGTAAGATTAGCGTTGAATGCGTTGAATTTATGTAAGATCAGCGCTAAATTCAACGCTAAATATTTAAGATCTACGCTAAAATTCAACGCTAAATATGTAAGATCTACGCCAAAATTCAACGCAAAATTATGTAAGATTAGCGTTGAATGCGTTGAATTTATGTAAGATCAACGCTAAATTCAACGCTAAATATGTAAGATCTACGCTAAAATTTAACGCTAAATATGTAAGATCTACGCCAAAATTCAACGCAAAACTATGTAAGATTAGCGTTGAATGCGTTGAATTTATGTACGATCAACGCTAAATTCAACGCTAAATATGTAAGATCTACGCTAAAATTCAACGCTAAATATGTAAGATCTACGCCAAAATTCAACGCAAAGTTATGTAAGATTAGCGGTGAATGCGTTGAATTTATGTAAGATCAACGCTAAATTCAACGCTAAATATGTAAGATCTACGCTAAAATTGAACGCTAAATATGTAAGATGTACGCCAAAATTCAACGCAAAATTATGTAAGATTAGCGTTGAATGCGTTGAATTTATGTAAGATCAACGCTAAATTCAACGCTAATATGTAAGATCTACGCTAAAATTCAACGCTAAATATGTAAGATCTACGCCAAAATTCAACGCCAAATTATGTAAGATTAGCGTTGAATGCGTTGAATTTATGTAAGATCAACGCTAAATTCAACGCTAAATATGTAAGATCTACGCTAAAATTTAACGCTAAATATGTAAGATCTACGCCAAAATTCAACGCAAAATTATGTAAGATTAGCGTTGAATGCGTTGAATTTATGTAAGATCAACGCTAAATTCAAGGCTAAATATGTAATATCTACGCTAAAATTCAACGCTAAATATGTAAGATCTACGCCAAAATTCAACGCAAAATTATGTAAGATTAGCGTTGAATGCGTTGAATTTATGTAAGATCTACGCTCAGGCGTAGATCTTACATAAATTCAACGCATTCAACGCCAATCTTACATAATTTTGCGTTTTTTAGCGTTGACACCTCGGCCCGGGAATTGTGTAAGACTGTATTTTTTATCAGTCCACCCTAAATTAAACTCTTTGCAAAGAGTGTAAAAAGAGTGCAGAAAAGAGTGTAATTTTCGCATGCATATGTTGTCAAGGGATCCGGCAACACATATCATGGATGAGTTTTTTCATAGAATTTTCACATTGAGGAGCGCACGAGGAAATTAAAAACAGTATTCTATATTTGCTGAAATATATTGTGCCGCATGAAGTCAAGACTGACCAAATCAGCACTTATAAGTCATTTTTTCTGACTCAGTTTATGTATGGAAAGAGCCGCAACGGCTAGAATGATGGCGATGGAAGTTTTCAAATGCAATACAGCAAATGAGAGAATGATGATGATTCTGTTCAAAATCGAACGCAACATTGACTTCTGACTGAATCATCCCCTTTGCCTACGTTTGAAAAACTTGATGCTTTGCTAAAAATTGCAAAAAAATTCTCCCTAAACCGCAATAAGTTGGTACTTGTATGCAGCTGCCAAACCTACAACAAAAAAGAGAATGTATGAAATCTTGAATTTGGCGAAAACAAAGGAAAAGTGAGGAACTTAATGACGTTTTAAATATGTCGAACAGTAAACCGTCTGGAATTCTTTAACAAAATCAGAGATACGTTTAGAATGAAATCTAGAATTGTCACTTTTGTTCTTTGACTCAATTTGAAAAAAATCTATTCAACAGAATGGTCCTCTAGGAGTCAATTATTGTGTAATTGCAAAAATGTAGAAGTAGCGGGTCATCTTAAAAATAACGACTGGAACTAAGTTTGAGTGTCAAACGTATATAAAAAGAGTACTAAAAAGCCTTGGTATTTAAGGTCAAAATTATGTTTAAATATTAAATTATTACCTAGTTTACGTTTGACACAATTTGATAGCTGCCAAGAAAACAAAATATACATTTGATGAGACAAAGCTTGGACTAACCACTCTACAAAACCTTACTTTAGATTATTAATTTCTTTTTCTTCATAACCTACTTATGTTTCAACTAGTTCCACGGGAAAAAAAGAAAAAATGCTGATGTCAAGACTGAATATGAATACGTCTTGAGTTCAAGACCAAACAAAAAACAGAGAGAGAGGAAGAAAGAGAGAGAGAGAGAGAGAAAGAAAGAATTGTTTTGAGTTCAAGACCAAAAAAAATCTTGAGTTCAAGACAAAAAAGAATGAATGTCTTTGTTTCCAAAACCAAAGAAGGAGATAAAAATCTTGAGGTCAAGACCAAAAACATAGATAAAAACATAAGCAATAAGGGTGATCATTCATTAGGAAGCAGGATCCCTTAAATCAGTGTATAGGTATTTTATATGTCTGATTTGAGGAAAAATATATCCAAGATTTCCCCAAGAGTATACAGATTGGAACCCTATCTATCTTGGACTCAAAAGGTGTCTACGTTAGAGCTTCTGTGACCCGTCAAAATTGATTCCGAGCTTCAGAGAATGATGTGGAAGGGCAAAACCACTGTGTGGAAATAGAGAAGATGGAGAATATTAAATCCCTATTTCAAAAAAACTTGTCGTCAGAACGCTTCGACAAAAACTACACAACCGTTGTGATAAGCCCAAAAAACCAGCAAAATACGCAGGCATCGAGACCCCTTTTATAACGGGTTCGTGTCCTTTATGCCTGATTTGAGGAAAATTATAAAAGTACCCCGGGAGTATAATTATTGGAATCTTGTCTAGATCGGACTTGGAAGGTGCCTACGTTAGATTTTCTGGCACACGCCAAAATTTAGTCCGGACCTTCGTAACTGAAACGGAGCTACAAAACCAGTGCATGCAACTACAGAAGTTGGAAAGTACTAAATCTCTACGTCAAAATGACCTTGTTGTCAAAAATCTTTGAAAAATTGTTGTCAAAAATCTTCTACTAAAAATTAGACAACCGTTGTGATGATGTCAAAGAATCATCACAATACGCAGGCATCGAGACATCTTATATCAGTAAACACGTATCCTATATGTCCGACTTGAGTAAAAACTATATCTAACAGTTCCCTTGGAGCATGATTATTGGAATCTTGTCTAGCTCTGACTTGGAAGGTGTCTACTTTAGATTTTCTGGCACATGCCAATTTTTAGTCGGGATCTTACTCCAGTGCCTGCAATTAGAGAAGTTGTAGAGTACTACTTCTTTACGTCGAAAAGATCCCGACGTCAAGAATCTTCGACAAATGTTAGACAGTTTTGGTGAAAATATAGAAGCAATGGACAAAATATGCGCCAATTGTGCTGAACTGAAGGATAATCTAGAGGCAGAGACAGTCAAAAATGCCAAGTAAGAGAAATATATCATTTCATTGAATCAGGATTGGGCCGATTTTAAATTCAATGCTGCTAGGGAAAACGAAGTCGCCGAGAGACTGGAGAAGAGAATGATCAGTTTCAATCCGAACTTTTGCACCTTGATTATTACAACCAGTACTTGGCCGCCGAATGTCGAAGAAAGATACTGGCATTGATTGACAAAAAAACTCATTGACAAAATCCAAAAACAAAGGCAACTGAGATATGTCTTGTCGAGACTCGAATAAAAAATATAATGAATCGGCCTGCTACGTTGTATGAGATCTTGTTGGTGAAAAAGTGAAAAGATCTGCTTCTAAAGAACAAATCAAGAAATATTATCAAAAGATGAGCGTATTGACGCAACATGATGCTGGCGGGGATAAAGAGTTCATCAATATCATTAATCGGACACTCCAAATACTTTCTAATGATGCAGCTTGAGAAGCGTACAATATTTTTGGGTTTGATAAGTCGGAAAAAGTTTCTGAACAACAAAAACTGACATGAAATTATTGTATGAGAAGTAATCTTTTTAAATAATAAGACTTTAATGTAACAAAATATGTTCATAAAAATATTGTCTGATTTTTCGATTGACTGGTGCACCTTATGCTCACTAAGAGTAGGTGGTGTGAGGCTCACACCTAAAAAAAGAAGTACCAAAAATCTTGGGCTTCAAAGTCATAGAATTAGATTAAAATCAAAATATTATCGGATTTTTGACCGAAACATGGCTGATAGGTGTTAAGAAAACAAAATAGGCATTTGATTAGACAACGCTTGGGCTTCGATCAGTATCAACAAAACTGGCATATAGTTGTTGACTTGGCTAACTTACTACAGTGATAGAACAGATATTTTGCGCTAACCAAAACAAAAATTTTATTCAGATAGTAAAAATCAGTTCCTCTAGACGAGCTAATCACTCTGCAGAACCTTACATAATTAAACAATTTCTTCTTAACCTAATTATTTATTCAATTTCTTGATTGTATTTTCGCTAGTTTTGGGCTCACTTAACTAAAATATAATATATTTTGTGAACGGGCGGTGGCTTTACGAGGAAGCCCTTCAGCACAGGCTGTTATTTCACCTAAAAATGAAAAAACCAGTTTTGGAACGTTCTATTAAAATACAGGTTAGATTAACTTGAAGACAGCAATAATTCAAAAGTTTCTTCCTTCATCCTCGTGGGTTTCCTCAATTGCTGTTTTGTATTCTATTTTTCTGATTTTATCTCAAGATGTACAAAAAATGCAATCACTATTAAAAGTTATACGCAAATTAATTTTCTGTTGACAGCCATTTAAACAATTGGAAAATAGTGCAACACTGTGCAATTTACTTTCAATAAATAGTATTAAATGTTCTTGCAATGCACAATTTTAAAGGGTTCAAAAATGTTTATAATCTGCCTTCTAATACATTAGTGTTTGAATACCTGGTAAATACGTATAATATAGTAATACAATTTTTTTCTAAACTGATTGTAGGCTCCTGGGATCTTTTCCGTTTGCGCCCCTCCCCAGTACGTTATGCTCCCCCAGGCCACAGAGCACTTGTCATTACATAATAAATCATTCTGTGAAAATATGACACGTGCGGCTGGGGAATGCAAATAATTTGCGCCCACTATGCTGGGGGGGGGGGGCACAAACGGAAAAGATCCCGTTTTCGTTTCAGCCATGAAAGCTTTGAACAAGAACTACAATCTATTCATCTGCACATCTCCAATGACAGAATATTACAATTAAACTGGGGGCACAGACGGAAAGGATCCTACTCCTGTTATCTGCAAAAAGCCTACAAGTTTCACTAATGAGAACAAAATGAGAATAAAAAAACGAAAATTAAGAAAACGGGGGACAGATCCTTGACAGTTAAGTACTAAGAGATTCTTTGCTGAATTAGCATTAGAGCAAGACTTTGAACCTTCAGGTAGGATCTCAGGCAATCTTCTTGCCTAAAATGTTAGAAAAAGGGTATAACCAGCCAGTTTTGCTAAATTGAATTTATCTTGTGTTCTGACGTGGCAAAAATAACAAGCAATGAATTACAATGAATTAGGGTTGCGCGAGAGGCAAACTAGTCTGTTGTCTCCAGTTAAACAACCTTGTCTTTAAAATTGAGAAAAAACTGTTTGCATATTAGGAAATAATAAACACTGACTTCAGTCGCATTTTTCCTGAAAACAAGAAACTGAAAGAAATATTTGCAAAAAATTGAATTTCTACTATATGAATGAAACAACATCAAATAAAAAAACTTTTAATTAAAAAAAAACATTTTCTTAACTGTGTCTCCTGTTGCCCAAGTCATTCCAGTTTTTAATAATCTGCCGCCTCCAGTTTTCTCCAATTTTAACAACCGTGTCTTTAACGTTAAGAAAAACTGTTTGCAAATAGTATGCACTCACTAAGCTGGGGGCACAAACGGAAAAAATTCGGCTCCTGTTATCAGCAAAAGCCTAAAAAATAGTTTAGCAAAAGCCAAGAAAAAAATAGTTTTTAAAAAGTTTCAGATATAATTGATTATCAGTGTAGCCGTGGTTGCCCTTTTGTAATGTTGATTGTCGGAGCTAACTCATTACATCATTCTCTGGTGAAGTGGGATAACATTCGAACACGAATCAAAGGGAAAGTCATCTCGAAACCAGGGTAAAAAATACATCCAAACGTTAAAGATAAGTACAAGATAGTTCGAAATCGATCGCGATACGTTGAAAATAACACCAAAATTATATTGTGGCACGATATTATCAACAAAACGGTAACAAGCCCTAAAAGCAATAATAGAACAGCCCTCAACGGTGATCAAATAAAAGTTGAAATCGAACGTCTACAACGAAAGGTTGATATAGTTGGAATTGTTTATTGTGTCAGAGAAAGCGCTCCTGACGTCTACAACAAATTGAAAGAAACTGAGATACCAGTGTTGCATATTGTCGAGAATCTTTTAACTCGCCGAAAGCGTAAGAATAAGAAAGCGTAAGAACAAGAATAAGAAAGTGATGAAAAAGTACAGCACGCTTCACTTGGAGCCATTTCTCGAATTGAAAACGCTCTTCTCAATCGTAGGAAACAACGGTGATTTGAAGCGAATTTGCAAAAAGAAGAATAGCAAACCCCAAAAGCAACAAAAGAAAAACTCCTCCAACAAATAGTCAACTTTGAGGTTAGTTTAAGTTCTGTGAAATTCTTAGCGATTAAGTTCCTTGGTCCGGATCAGAACTTTTAACCTAAAGTCCCAGTTGTTAAAATTATTTATTGAGAAGTTCCTAGCGATTAAGTTCCTTCGTTTTGCTCAGAAAAAAATATAACATGAAATGGGGAAAAATTTTAAAACTTGCAAGAAGGCCGCTAACGCAAACGAAAAGAGTTTTTCTTGTGTGGCATGTAATTCTAACATGCATCTGACTCCTGAAAGTACAGCTCTTTCTCCAGTTGCAGTTACTGGCATTAAACAGCTTGATATGAATGCCATACTACTCTGCAATAATTGTGTTCAACAAAATAAAAGGGATAACTTTATTCGTTGTCGAACCCTGGCAAAAGTTGCTGAAAAAATCGATAGCTTGGTTGTTGGGGAAGAACTGAAGAATATGGAATGGCGATTAACGGACTTAGTGGATGAGAAAATTTGGAATGCTACAAATATAACGTGTGACCAAGTTGAAACTACGCTGCTGTTGCTGCTGTTGAAACTACTTCAGGAAAACCTAAAGGATTTATAACTGATGAAAACTCAAGAAGTCACAATATCAAAAAATTTATAAGAATACAAGGGATACCTGAGGATCCTAATAAAAAGAAAGGGGAAAATCTTGTCTCAACAAACGATGAAGCTAACGACCTGCTCAATTCGATAGGTGCGAATTCAGATGTCACGGAAATACAAATACTTGGAAAATTTCGAAATGATAGAAAAAAGCCAAGGGCGGCATTAGTAACCTTGTCAAATGAACACGAAACAAAAATCACTCTTGCAAAAAGTCGAGAATTCAGAAATAATTTGGTCAAAAGAAACCTTTACATGCTGCCAGCGTTGACGAGGGATGACGCACTGAAAGACAATAAAATGTTAAAAAAGCGAAGGGAGCTGCTTGACGGTGGTGTACCTAGGGAGAAATTGAAAATTCGAAATCTTGAAATTTACAATGATGGGCTCAAAGTGCAGTTGGATGTACAGAATGCCCACTGACTAGGAGGATTTCTCCATATCCTCTAACTAACTCAAGAAGCTTAGTAAATATCGAAAGAAGATCAAAATTGATAAATGCAGTAATTAACTCAGATTATAATGTTCTATGTCTTTGCGAAACCTGGTTGAACGATAACATGAATGACTCCGAACTTTTTCTTAACGATTACAATATTTATAGAAGTGATCGGGCCACGATTGGATATACAAATGCGCATGGAGGAACTCTCATTGCTGTGAAAAATACTCTGATATTGGAAAAAATAATTTCCACTCTACCCAACTCATGTGTAGCTTGTAAAATTACTCTGAATGACACTCAAGTATTTCTATATGCGTTCTACAATACACCCATATCAATCTCATGTTGATACACGATAGAGGACTTCCAATTGCTCCTGAAAAACATTCCTAAAAACAAACCAATTGTCATCTGTGGAGACCTTAATTTTCCAGAAGCAAACTGGAAGACACTGTATAGTCCCAACAAGACTCAAGAAAAAGTCATCAAAATGTTTGAAGAAAAATTGTTTCGGCAAATTATCGACTTGCCGACATGTGGAAACAACATCTTAGATACTGCCTTCTTTCAAAATTGTCATCTATCCGCTGAATTAGACAAATCTTTTCCATCTATCTATAATCTAACTGGACATGAAGCCATTCGTCTATCCTTAGAAAACCCAGTTACTGAAACCAAACCATTAATACAGAACTTTAAAAGTTTTGGGAAGGCTGACTATGTCTCTATAAACGAGCATCTTCTTGAAAAACCGTTCAAGTCAATTTGTTACACCAACATCAACAAAATGAGCAAAGAATTCACAAAGTATCTTGACGGAAATTTTGATTTGTATGACTCAAAAAGAACAAGGCATAGGCAATCACTGCCACATTTGATTTTCTGTGGTACTTCAAAATTGATTAATAAGCTGAAGACACAGAAACGTTTATTGGAGAATAAACCAACATCTTACAGAAAAGTTGGTTCTAAAACTGGAAAACCAAGTCACTGATTCAGCTGAAGAAGACAGTTGTGTACCAAAAAATTTACTGGGATCGAGAAATAAGGACAGACTTTTTAAACATCTGAAAAGCCTAAACAAATCTGCGTGCCTGCCTAAATTTTTGATGAATGATACGAAGCTAACTTTGCTTCGATGCGAACAAGTAAATATGTTAAATCAATTTTTTCAATCCGTGTTTTCCCCAAAAAATAATTTCAGTTTGAAAGATTTCAAAGTACAGAAACCTTATCTTACAAATTTTGACATCTCGAAGAATACAATCAGAAATATAACGGATGATATGGATGCCACAAAATCCAGAGGGTGGAACGGTATACCGCCTGTTTTTCACGTAAAGACGAGAATGAATCTCTGCAACATCGTGCATTCTGTCTTTCGGAATATAAAGAGGCTTCGGAAAATACCCGACAACTGGAAAGTTGCTGCCATAACGCCAATTTTTAAAAAAGGAGACCGAAGAAGAGTTGAAAACTACCGGCCTGTCTCAATATTGAACATTGATAGCAAAATTCTGGAAAGATGCATATACATTGCCTTGTAAAATCATTTTTATAAAGTTCCTAACTAAAAGTCAACATGGTTCTGTAAGGAGAAGATCTATGCAAACAAATATGCTGCTGTTTCTCAAAAGAGTATATGAAGCTCTTAATTACGACGCTCAATCAGATATAATTGCTTTCTACACTGACTTGTCAAAAGCTTTCGATAAAAAATCACATTATGAATTAATTCAAAAATTGATTGACATTGGAGTGGAAGGATGTTTGCTTGAAATTTTAATCGACTACTTGAGTGATCGACGACAATTTGTGCGTGTGGACAATACCAGTTCGGAGATAGGCCCTAAACTGTTCTGTATATTTATTAACGATCTTCCAGATGTCCTGCTGTTTTCTGAGCCCTTTATCTTCGCTAATGACCTCAAAATTTTGGCTGTACAAAGTAGCTACTGGGAAGTCCAAGATGATCTACATGGGATTGAGAACTGGATAATCCAAAATAAAATGGAGTTCGCAATAGACAAGTGTGCGTATCTGAACTTGAGAGATAGAGACCAACAGTACAAATTGATGGGAAAAGATTTGGCAAAATCCACGACTGTCAATGATCTTGGTATTCACATGGAGGCTGATGTATCGTGGAAACAACATATTGAAGAAAGAATGAAGAAAGCAAATAAAGTTCTGTACATGCTTAAGCGGAATGTTGCAAATAAAGTAAACACGTTTGTGAAATTGGGATTATATAAGTCCTGAATTTTGCCGATATTGCTCAATGGTTTCACGTGCTTGACTGCAGGAAATACTGAAATTCAAATTCTGGAAAAATTTCAAAAAAAAAGGTAGTCAAACGGATAACGGGAATTAAAGATACAGAATACAAAAGCCAGCTTCGACTATTAAACATATTGCCATTATCAAGGTTTATCCAGCTTAGCGATCTATTGCTGGTTTCAAAAGCTTTGAATGAAGAGAATAGCGGCATCGAGCTACCAGAAGTACATACGAAAGAAACAAGGAACAACGAAATTTTCAATGACGAAAACTCGAACAGAGAAAGCGCGCAGCGAATTCACCTCTAAAACCTGTCGAATTGCAAACCGCCTAGAAAATTTAAACTTAAGGGAACCATCTGGACTGAAAAACCGAATATTACGTACAATGTGGAATTTTTTCGAGAAGAATTTTTCTGAGCGAAATATTTGCACTTGGCAATTGTTCTGCGATTGTCAAAACTAGAAACTATTGGACATTATTTTAATTTGACGACGGGGACTTTAGACCCTTAAGCACAGCTGTAAATCCCCAACAACAGCACAGAATTAGAATATGGAAACGAAAGTTAAGAAAACGGGGGACAAATCATTGACTGTTAATTACAAACAGATTCTTTGTTGAATCAGCATTAGAGCATGACTTTGAACCTTCAGGTAGGATCTCAGGCAATCTTTTGCCTAAAATGTCAGGAAAAGGGTATAACCAGCCAGTATTCCCGAACTGAACTTATCTTGTGTTCTGGCATGGCAAAAATAATAAACAATGAATTACAATGAATTAGGGTTGCGCAAGAGACAAACTAGTCAGTGATGTTATATTTTTCAGGGAGTATGTAAGGGCTTGTGTGTTGGAAATGACGAACTCTAAGGAGGTGGTTCTGTCGTTGGTGGACTTATCTGTAGATTTTCTATTCAAGAACGATAACTTCCGCTGCTTGATGGTCCCTGAGCAGGAACGACCTTTATCATCAATATCTCTCTCTCCACTGTTGTCACAGAAAATCTTCCTCAAATGCATGAAAAACCAACATGTTGATGAAATGCTTTACTTTTTCTCAAACAGTCAACAGACGCCTTTGAATGGTTATATTGATTTGTCGTGCTCCGAAGTCAGTAAAATAGATTCTCTCTGGTCACAGCCAGCGCGATTTATAAACTGCGAATATTCGTCAAACTTGAAAATTGATCATGTTTTGGAGACTTTTCGCTCATCTCGAAGTACTCTTGTGTATCTGAATTTAGACAGTCTTATGGTGGATAATCCTTATTTGAAGGGCGAAGAAGACATACCCCATTCGATGGAAACAGATAATCACCCATATTTTGACATAGACTGTTGGCTCGGCCGCTTTACTAAACTCGAAACTCTAATTGTTGCAAATACAAATTTGTCATACGACTATTTATCTCGAGAGGTTATAAACTATCTTAATAATTTAACCCATCTTGACATTAGTGGGCTTGTAGCAACTGATGGTTTAACGGTTCTGAGGACATTGAAGAATAGCTTAAAGTCACTTCACCTTTATAATTTGGAGCCAAGCAA
This sequence comes from Convolutriloba macropyga, assembly GCF_964194025.1. NCBI lineage: Eukaryota > Metazoa > Xenacoelomorpha > Acoela > Convolutidae > Convolutriloba > Convolutriloba macropyga. Next base: position 70,198,057 of record NC_134473.1, on the reverse strand, counting down.
CGGGCCGCTCGTGGAACAAAGATTTGCGACCATTTATCTTCTGAAAAAATTGCAAGTACTGGATATCTCGTACAGTAATTCTGACGGAATGGCTGTGAGTTATGGTATCGAGAACTTACTTCTTCAAATTGTTGGAAGTTTACCCGAGTTAACAAGTTTGGATATTTCGGGTACTACGTTAGCTGAGGAGTCTACCAATCGTGACGTTTTGCAAGTGTATCGGCAGTTAAGACCACAAACTGTTGACAGTGTAATACCAGCCCTTCAAATTTTGCAAGCACCATTGGAGTTTTTAGGCCTTCTGAACTCAACAATGGCTGTGCGGAGTCCGCTACCCGCCAAACTTATAACTGGAAACGGCAATGAAAAGCAATTACTGGAGAACTTTGGTCGGTATAGAAGGCGGAAACCATTCATTTTAGAGACATTTCATTCAGTTTATCAGCTACTGAGAGATCGGGTAATAAAAAAGCCCATCGAGTTTCTGCAGCACGTAATTGATTGTATGGATCTTTATCTGGACGCAATAGAGATCCAGGTGTCCGGGAGTGCCTCGTTATTTCACATCAGCTCAGACGACTCTTACAAAAATCAACTAAATCTAATTCACAAACGGGCAATTATTCAACAATGTCTTAGATCAATGCAGAAACATAAAAATCACGATGGAATGCAGCGCAACGGATGTCTTGTCATGTTCAATTTCGAGATCCCTGACAACTTTGAGTTTGTGTATGACGAATTGGTGCTGCAAACACTGCATACAATAGAACACATGGGCACGCAAGTATCAAGGATTGCGATTCACCTTCTCAATGCGATGATGGGTCACGCAGAAAGGTTGGTAGGGTTTGCAATTTTCTGAATGTTAAAATTGATTTTATTAATTGCCGCTAAGCGATAGCGGCTATTGTTGGGGACATCGTGGTTTTTTACAATTCAAAGATTGGGGCGCTGTCTGTTAAGATTTTGGTCACGCCGAAACATGAGGTGGAGCGAAAAAACGAGTGGTTTTGCGGTGTGACATTTTTCGCTCTAATTTTACAGTAGAGTGAGAAAACGGTGTTTGAATATAAATTCGCTTTCTCGTTCGTGTTTTTTTGTTTACATGCGGCAATTTCACTTTGATTTTTACTGTTTTTTTATTTTGATCGGATGTTTTTTCTAAATGGTTTCCCCAATCCATTCATAGTTTATTCTGGGCCTAGTTTTTTTTTTGTTTGAACCAAATTTCTCCTTCTCGCTAGTGGTTTCTTGTTCACATGCGGCATTTTGACATTGATCTTGTTTTTTTAAATTTTTTATCTGATTTTTTTGGAAATGGTTTTCCCAATTCACTCATAGTTCGTTCTAGGTCTGCTTTTTGTTTAGTGAATGCAAGTTTTTTTGAATTGCACGCCAGGACTCGTCCTGCTATGTTTTCATTTGTCGTCTCCATCGATGATTCTTGTGACCTGGCTTCTTGGAATTGTCTTTTTCAATTTCAGTGATTTCTACTGCTTTGCAGTTAAAATTGTGACGTCATTTGTTCTGCTTTTAGGTCAATTGCGTGACTTAGCTCAACTTCTGAACTCGCTTAATGAACTTTAAATTTTAAGAACATTTAGTAGTTAAAAATCAATAGTGCTCATCTAAGTAGTGCCAAACGAATAAGTCCTAATTCTTGAGTTTTAGAGTCTTGAGTTTTTGATTTCAAATGTTAATTTTGAAAAACGTCTATTAGGTTTTTTTTTATAGAGCGTATGTGCCGCATCCAAATGACAGTCCGAATCTAACCCAAAAACTCTAGTGGTCTATTAAAGGACTGGTGGTCAATCTGTCTATCTTATTTCTTTAGTTGTTTCAATTCATGAAAGGCCACAAGCGTTTATCGCGGCTATTTTTCGGCAATATGCCGGCTATGTTTACACCTGTTTTATTTTTTTTCTGCTCTTTGCGCTCAAAAACATAATAAATTGTGTAGTTTTGCGAGTAGTATGAGTTCTTGATTATCATGTGCTAGAAGTTAAATGCAAGGAATCATATTTTCTTGGTTTTAGGCAGTACAAATGTCGCGCCCCGAGATTAAATGTAATTCAAGTGCTCGTCCAAGCGATATCTAAACGTGTTCAGCAAGAGCGTCACGATGAACTGATTGATCATGCTTGGAGCAGCTTATGGAACTTGACAGACGAGACAGAGGTAAACTGTGAACGCTTTATTGAACTTGGGGGAGTGGACATGTTCCTCAAATGTCATCAGCTGTTCGGGGACCACCAGGACATGATTCGCAATATGTTAGGATGTTTGGGAAATGTAGCTGAAGTGAAGGCATTGAGACAGAAGTTGTTGACCACCGAATGCTTGAATGTGTTCTCTCAGCTCCTTCGACCAGGTAGGGTTTCACAAGAACTCAACTTTGGCAAGGAAGTGCTTGTACCCCAGTTGCATAATGCTGAAAGTTTGATCGTGAAAAGAGACAAATTGCACTCTTTGTCATTTTCGGTGCAATTTTGTCAGACTTGAATATTAAAAATATGAGTTTCAAATAATTATAATAAATTTTTTTGGAGCAATTACGGACACTGTATCAAACAAATAATTAACAAATTATGAGTAGCAAAAAGCCGTTGGCCTGTCAAATGCTGCCTCCGAATCAAAATATGAACTAGTAAGTGTAAAGACTGACTGTGTATTCTATGTACAAATATTAGTTAGAAATGTCTCTGAAGCCTAATTTTACCAAAAGCATTTTTGAATTCTTTGTTTAGTATGCGGAATTGAACAATAGGCCCGTAGTAGGATTTATATAACTTAACGAGAGTTGGTCGTCAAATATTTTTCGAATTGATACATAGCAGCTGAAGCTTGACAACTTGATCTTAACTTTGTTGATATGTTCTTTGAATTGTAGTTGGTTGTCTAAATAGACACCCCCCCCCCCCCAATACTGCCCAATCCAACCACCTCCGCCTCCCTCCGGTGAAATTTGGTCATCGATAATTGATATTTTACGCCCCCTTAGGACTTTGCAATCTTTACGGTGTTTTTCGTTTCCTTAGCCTACTGTACTTTCATTGCTCATAGAATATCAAAATCTTGTTCTGTACCAAATATTGTTTTCCAAAATAGCAAGCTGGAATTTTCAACATCATTGAACGATATTTATTGTAAAATTTGGTGCCGTGCTTAGTCTTGCAGTTCTTATAATTTATTTTGTAAAACTGCATGAACGTGTTTCAATAGATAGACAAGTAAGAGGCTTTAGGAATTTCTTCTACTGAAGTATAAATACCAAACTATTCATATATTTACGAGGCGATTTTGAAAAGGGAAATATTTAACCAAACGTTTTTGTTGTGATTATAACTTTAAATTTACAATTTTGAAGATTAAAAAGATCGTTCATTTTGAACACTGAAATATTTTAGCTGCAATGGAAGAATCGTCTGAACTGTTAAGTCACGGAGGACTAGAAATCAGTTACAATGCATGCGGGATCTTGGCTCACATTCTCTCAGATGGTGAAAAAGTTTGGAGTGTGTTTTCTCCCACCAGAAAGGAAATCAAAAACAAAATGGAGGAAGCCATTTTGAAATGGAATTTCAGAGGAGAACGCAACATTAACTATCGCTCTTTTCTCCCTATTTTGCGACTCTTGGAACCTAGCAAGTCTGTGGCTTTGGAACCCGAGTCGCAATTTTGGGCTGTTTGGGCTTTATTCAACCTGTGTACGGTGTACCCGGACAAATACGTACCAATGCTTCTGGCTGAAAATGGCTTGAAAATTCTGCAACGGGTGTTTGCCCAAGCAAAGCAGGGTTCAGAACTGTTTGTGCACTGTGTGAGGTTACTGGAAATTCTGGCCGAATTTCAGGCTGAAACTAGCAGTAGTTATTAGATGCCAAATAGTAAATTGGAATGATAACATTTCTTAATTCGAATAACCATTTCATCCTAAGTTTGTACAGAGCAATTATTACATCAACGCAACGTTGTATAGTTAGAGATAGTATTTGAAAGGTGTCTTTTTTGGGAGTTAAAAGAAGAGATAGGTTCTCATTTGCACATAGATGCATTGCTTATTAAATTTTAGCTGCAGCGGTAATTTTTATTTAACTCAGATTACTATAAATATAGCTGCGAAGTTGTAAGCTCATTGCAGCTATATTGCGGTGTTCGTGGTTTTTTGAATGAGAAAGAATTATTGTAAACGTGTGTCTTTATGCAGATTTTTTGCTTGACCGTTTTTGCGCCTTTCTAAAATAATCTTTGACTTATCAAGTGACTTTTTCCCGCCTTTCTTCTTGATTTTTGATTGATTTCAATTGCTATCACTCCGAAATAAATTTTGTTGTTCAAACAAAACCGACTGCTAGAGATAGGATGACAAGACCCTGATAGCCGAGTGGCTAATGCCTCTGTTGAGGTGAAGGAATCGGAGTCAGGAGGCTGGGGTGCGAACCCTGCCTTTGTCTGATGTTTTTGCACCTATAAAGGAAAATGTACGCCCCGCCTGTCGTTCGAGAGCCTTTTTTCGGACGTTAGTCGCTTTATGTTGTAAGAATCGAAAAGGTGTATTGGTTTTCTTGAAGCTTTTTTTTTTACTGGAAGTACGGTGTTCAGGCGCCGTTTTGACCTAAAAGCGAGTAAAATAGCCGTGTGCACTGATTTTTGCTGAGACAGAAAAGTTTTTTGTTCATGCGTAGCACTGAATGAACGGCTTTTTGACTTTGAAAGTTTTTTCGACAGAATTGTATATACAGCTAACGGTTTTTAGCCTTTTGTTAATTGTCGATTTTGTTAATTCATTTCGCTTGAATCGATCAAAATAGTGGTCAAGGCCGGTAACGTAGGCTATACAAGGCTATTCTCAGGCTGGTTATTTATTACAAAAAGTGTTTCTTCATGAAAATGTTACCAGTTAATAGCCGCCCTCATCTTCTCAGCCGGCTATTATAGCGCTCCTATTTTTTTTTTACTTCGTCAAATTTTTTTTCGCTTTACCATTTTGCCGCTTTTTCGACATTTTGCGTGAAATCTTTTTTACTTCTCTGGGCTAGTTTCTCTCTTCTCTCATTCTGCTAAAAGTGAATTTGAACATCAGTTGCTCAGCAAAGCAATTTAAAATGAACAGAGTCAGTATAAAAAATTGAAGTCAGAAATAGAAACGGGATAAACCCATAAAGCGCAATTTTAGATGCCCGCTAATTTAGATGCCCGTTCCTATAAGTCTTAGTTACCATCCCTTATGCTTATTGGTATTGATAGTAGCCCCTGTAGCCTATCTCTAAGAAACAGAAGTATGTTCAACTACGAAATGCCATCAAAATAAATCGGACTTAAAAAAATCTTTTTTTTTTTTACAAAAATCTTTTTTTTTCAATATCTTCTATTCTTTCAATCCCAATCATGCTTATTGGAATCAACGGCGGCTATTTTCCGGCAATCTGCCGAGTATGTTTTTGTTCTAGAATACTTCGCTCGCTTGAGTGATGTGACTTATCGAGTGAATTTGTCACGCTTTACTTCTTGATTTTTGCTTGGTCTAAAATAATGTCATTCGGAATTTAAGCCTTTGAGGAATTGGTATCATATTAGATTGATAATTTTTGTTGACAAATTTGACATATTTGAAGATCTGTTGACATATTTTTGTTCCGACCCCCACCTTAGTGGGGAGGGAGGAACTACATACTCAACTGGGTTTTTTTTTGTTCTGTCAATTTTGGCCGATCGATATATTCATCGTAGAGAATTGTGAGTGGTATCATTAAAAAACCCGTCCAGCGTAGAATACGGAATTAAAAAGATTGATTCGATTTTTGATTTTTACAGGGAGTTATCGAGGTTTAAAGTTTTGTGAACATTCGACTGTTTTTGTTCACATTTTCAGTAATTTTTGCTAAAATCTGGCACAATTTCGCTAATATAATGCAAAATAAGTTAAAATTTTAAACGGCAGAGTGTTGTTGTTACCATTAGAGAAAGAGGAATTCGCGTTGCTGAATTGTTTGATTGAAGTTTTTTAGGCTAAAATATTTGATAAAATTTTCAAAATTCAAACTTTTTTAATAAAAAATGGCACAAAATATGCTTTTTTGGTCCTCTTTGTTAAAGTTTGCCAGACTTAGTGACCTAGAAACCTTAACACAGATTGCCTAATCTCAAAATGACCGCTATTTGCAATTAGGCGCCTTATGAAAGTCTTCTGGAATTAAAACTTGGCTGTTTTTTGCAGATTGAACTCGATAATTATACAGAATGCATAGACTTTTTAATATTTGAAGAATTCAACTCAACAGTTGGTCTAATTCGCAAACACTTGGAAGATTTGGTCGGCTGCATGGGCGCGCGACAAAGTCAGGGAGAAGTTCGAAAATATCATGCATTCTTAGAATCAGACACTTTTTGGTTTTTATTTGGGTGCTGCCTTTTTTCAAAATATTTTGCTCTTGTTTTTTTAATGTTAATTACTGATATTTTTTATTCACGGCTCCGTTAATCAAAGCTCCAATTTACGTAAATTTGAGGCCGAATGTAGATACAGTTTGTTTTCAGAGAACCAGAGGGTTTTTATGGCTTTAAGAGTTTTAGTAAAATTTAACTGAATTCTTGTCTTTTGCCTTCAATTGTTATTCTTTTGGCATTCTGATTTTTAAGTTTAACCACTCAAAGATCTAAATTTCTTCCTCAAGAGCTGCAAGTGATTTCTTCTTTTCCATTCGGTTGTTACTTGATGTCTCTTATGTTAATGAATGTATTTGTTTTGATGAAATTTCTGTGATTTTTTGAACTTGTCAATTTTTTCTGTTATTTTGGTCAACATTTTGCTTATTTTCAGAAAGTACAGGTCCACATTTCCTCTTTATAGAATATATTTTTTTGTGGCCGATTGTTTTAACACAAGGTTTTCTTGCTTTTGGTACTACGAGTTTTCATACGAAATTTTCTGATTTTTGTGCATAATTGCCCCCTTTTTTGCAGTTGTTTGTTTCTTTTGTAAATTGTCACACTATTTAACAATCTAACTGAAAAAAGATTTACAACAATTAAAACTGAGAAAATTTTTTGTTTTCATAACATATGGTTTGAAGGGCTGCGACACCGTTCTCATGCAGAAATTGGTAGAGTTTTTTATTTTTGCCCTCTTTTTGTTGTTAATTTTTGTCAGTGGCCAACTATAGATAAACAAATGAACTTAATAACTGATATCGCAAAATAGCTAATGGTTGTTTTGACTTTCGAATTAAATTTCTAAAAAAGAATTGTATTCTTCAACTTATCATTTTTTGTTCTGTATTGCGTTTTTTTTCGTATTTTACTATGTTGTATCATTTTTGTAAATTAGCCTCATTATTTAGAGCTCTTTTAATGTTTTGTTGAATCGAACAGTAATTTTTCTGTTGTTTAAACGTTTTAAATGATGTCTTCAGGGCTTAGACAATTTGTTTCAGAAGAATTTTGTGATGTTTGGATACTTTTCAGTTTTTGTGGTTTTTTTGTTTTCATTTTGTAATAGTCGTTTTTAAAAAAGAAGTTATGATGATCAAAGGAGACGGAAATGAAGATGTTATATTCTTGTGGTTAATATCCTATAAATTTAATGGCTTCAAAACTGTGATTTCGTAAAGTTGTTTGTGAAACTTATTAGTTCAGCTTGTATTTAATGTTATTTTATAGTCGTATGATTTAGTCTCATTAATAACAGTCGCAAATGGTTTTCCGAGTAGTTTCAAGACAAAGTGTCTATTCTTTTGGTCGAAATCTTTTGTTGGCTTTGAATTTTGAAAATATTTGTTTTTAATAAGAGATAGATTTTTGAGATCTGCCAATTTTATTTCTGTTAAATTGTAGCTAAGCATCTCTATATACAATTCACATAATTTATCTATTGAAATACAATTTGCTCTTCTTAACGGTTTTGTTTTCCTAAAATGGTCTTTTTTCTTGGAACAACCAGTTTTCATACAACACATTTTCGTAATTTTTGTATATTTGCCCATTTTTCGTGGGTTTTTGTTTTCTTTTCACAGTATCACAATAATGGGCGTCATTTGATTTACAAACGTTGTCACCTGAAAAAATGCAAACGGAGATTTTGATTGTTTTTAGTGATCAGCTGAACTTTTAATTGACTAGGGGGACATCGTTTTCGTGCATAATTTTTCGTGCAAATTTTTGCCAGTGTTTGTCGTTCTTTTTGTAGTCGTATGACATATCCTGGATAATGAAAGGCCTCAGTCGATCTCTATTGACGTATAAAATACTCTCTCATTGATTTCATTTGATGCGTAATGTTTCTAATCAGTTCGAATTTAATTCTTTTTTTTAAAAAAAATCGATGTTTTAATAAACTTTGCCCCTTTTGCTCATTTCTAGTCGACTTGTTACCAAGTCGCATTGAGGAAAAGTCCCATATTATGTTCCAAAAAAGTACCGGTTAATCCTCGTAGTATAAATTTGATCTGATGCCATTTTGATTTGGTTATTAGTGGTTTTCAAAAAATGGACAAGGAGTTTTGGTCGTAATTAATATTGTCACTATTTGATTTTTATTACCGGCTTTTCTGGTAGTCATATTATGGTAGCTACAGGTCTCATAGGCCCTCTAGAGTAGATTGTTTCATTCTTTTAGTAGTTTGTTGAATGATATGTTGATATGTTAATTTTTTTTATCTCTTCCTCATTTGGTAGACAATTAAGTGAAAAATGTAGATGAGCGGGGTCGGAACTTAATGTGCAAACGCACATTACCGAGCCGCCTTGTTCGTGCTTTAATGTCAATGGGAAGTCAGATTGGAGTAAATATTGCAGTCACGCCGACGTCCTAAAAGGAGTGAGTGAAAAATATTGCTTTTAGTGGTAAAATTTTTCAAACTGCTTTTAATTTGGTGTGCGAACCCGATGTATGAACAATTTTTCAGATCATTTTTGTTCAGCGCGACGAATTGGATGTATGTTTTCGAATTTATGGACCGCTTTTTTTATAAATGGTTTCTATTAGAAAGGTTTTCAAAGGTCATTTTCCAGTCAAGGCTGGAATTTCAAATGGTCTCCAAAGTTAGGACAATTCAACGTCGAATTTTGTTTTTTTTTCCAATGAGAATTCTTCGATATTAATTGTTTTGCTATTTCTTCACAATTCAAAGAATTTGAATTGCATTGCGGTTGTCTTTTTAAGATGTGTTCACTACGCATTTTCGAAGGTATATCTAGTGGTTACTTGTGTCACGCCAAAATAGCAAGCGTAGAGAAAAACTGAATAGAAAAGTTTTAACTCTTATTTTAAAGTAATGAAAAAACGACGTTTTAACACGATTTGTTTTCCCGATTGTGTCTTACTCATTTTTCAACTGAACTGGAGTTTAGAATTTGATCAAAGTTACGTATTGTACTGATTACATACTAGGTCAAAAGAGTGAAGTAAAATGAGATGAGGTTAAATCGTTCTCATGAAAGTTTTAGTACATCAAAGCGAATGGTGATTGGTATTAGTAAAAGGAGGCTTGGTAATGTGCGTTTTTCCCACTTCAAATAATTGGTATATGAATTAAAAGCGTCTAAAAAGAGTCTAATAAACTTTAGACTCAAAACACTAAACGAATTTAAAAATGCAGCATTTTAAGGCCGATAAGACCTGCTGTTAACGAGACTAAGAGGCAACACAAGCAACAAAACCAAGTAACATTAAACATCAACAAGACGATAACAAAAAGGGCAATGTGAAAAAATGTTTTTTTTTTTCAAAATAATTAATTTCAAAATCATGAAAACCATTAGCTATCAGATGAAACCTTCAGATTGGTTCAATCTTAACTCCATAGGAAGACAATGAGACCTGACAATATCCAGAATATATCATACGGCAATAAATTGAACGAAAAATGCGGGTATAATTAAAAGCTCTAATTTTTGTGAAGCCGTTAGCGCCATAATGTGACAAGACAGCAAAACTTTACCTCAAAATGAGCAAGTTTCCGAAAATCGGAAGAAAATTCTCTGTAAACTCTTACGACATCCAAAAAAGCATTACTATTTTTAATTCATAACCATTAACTATTTTTAATACAGCCTTTTTTGATCAGATTAAACAACAGGTTAACAGAAAAAGGATAAAAAAAATTGGCAGAGCTCAAAAAAATCAGTTTATTAAAAAAACGAATACTTTTAAAAGTCAGCACAACCATAAACATTCAACTAAAAAGTACTATGTAGATTAACTTGTAACTCTAACTCCTTAGGAAGCCAATTGGCCTACGAGGCAACTGAGACCTGTCATTATAAAGAATAAATCATACGGCCACAAAAGGAACGACAAATACAGACACAATCATCAAAAATTCAATTGAAGTCCTTTGTCGGCTGTTAAAGCTATTAAAAATTTATCTTTTTCTAAAAATATTAGATATATTCAATTGCGCTTTTTTTAAAGCCATTAATGTGATATGTGACATTAATCGAATGTGAGAATTTGATTTAAAAAAAACAAAAACAACTTCAAAAATGGACAAATGTCACAAAATGAAAAAACATGAAAACATTTTTTGTAAAAGCCGAAAAACCATTGCTCAAAAAATAAAACCGCAGTGAAGATTTAACTCACTAAAAAGAGATTGCGGTCTCTTTTTGTTGAGACAGGGAGACAAATATTTTAAAATCATGAGAACCAAACACCTTCAACTAAAGTTTTATATAGAATTACTCGTACCTCTTCAGGAAGCCGAGGGGAACTGTCATTACTGAGAGTAAGACTACAAAATAAAAAAATTCTGGCAAAACTCGAATTATCACTATCAATTTTACGCAAACCCTGTGTTGAAGCCATAAATACCATGAGGTTTTGACTAAAGAATATATGTTCAGTGGGCCTCATCTGTATTTAAATGGGATATTTCAATAATTTAGTCTCGATTTTAAATCGCTATGGTCTGAAAATTAACATAGAGAAAACATAAAAGCTAAAACCACTTTTTGAGAAAACCGTTAAACGATTGATACGGTTATGCACGCGTTGTTTCATATAACAAAGGTTCTGTTTGCAGTTTGTAGGTTTGTAAATCGGGCACATTAAAACGAAATGAGCCAAAGAAGTATTTTTGATAACAGGCAGAATTTTGAAATTAGCTCAAATTTTGAATTAAAAAATTGTATCAAGTAGTTCAACAGTTCTTGGTCTTTAAGTTAAAACCAATAAAATTATCGTTTAAAAGTTTAACTTGTATTATTCACAAAAACTTGAGCCAAAATACCTTAAATTGTGATCAAAACCAAGGGAAATTAGTCAAACGTCCACCAAAATTGAATCCTCGGTATTTCCATTGAAAAAAAAACAATTCAAAAAAATTTTGAGTTTATGTAATCTACGCTGAACGGACTTTCCATGATACCACTCAAAACACTTCGATGAATATATCGATTGGCCAAAATTGGCTGAACAGCAAAAACCCAGTTGAGTATATAATCTTACCGGATTAAGGTGGGTCTGAACAATTCAGCTGAATGCTCGTCATTTTAGATCTTGATTTCGGTAAAAAAAAAAAAGAGTAGTCTAACTGAATTTCTAAACTAACACTTTTTTGGCACTTCGAAAAAAGGCTGTCAATTTGTATATTTCTTTTGTATGTTTCGATTGCAACAGAAATTAGGAGGGTCAATCGTGGCTCTTCCCTGGAAATCTGCCGCCTCTCCAAGAAAAACAAGCTCGCGATTTCTTGTTTTTTAAGTAAAAGATTTTTTAAAGATGAAAAGAAAAACAGCTGAAGATGTCTTGAAATTGATTTCAGATTGAAATGTGATGGGTGCCCGCTCAACCAAGTTGTCCAAGGGCGTCTCTTCGCTAACTATTGGCGGCCCCGGGGCACTGCATGACAAATACCTCTCAACTTATTCTCTCAACAGGGCCCCCTCTGCCAGTGAGTGGAGTCTGGTGGTTGTCAGAGATTCCTTCAACCCAGAAGCAGTCGGTCTACCCGGGTCAAGGCCGCAAACAAAGTTTATCGGGGACAAACCTTCTTTCCGTAAGAATTGAGCTTTTTTAACGTCATGTCAAAAATAATTAAACCTAAAAATAAATTTTTAATTAGTTTATGCAGATTTCATCGGCAATTACATCCAATTGAGCTCGTTATCTGTTTCTATATATATATATATATATATATATATATATATATATATATATATATATATATATATTCAACGACACAAGTCTTCATACCACTACAGTATCAGTTTCGGAAATGTCTCTACTTTTTGATTTGCGTGTGAATCGACACTCTTTTCTTGACATATATGAATACCAAAAGCTGTGACCAATTTTTCTCAAGGGAAATATAACCTGGTCACACATTTATGCAGACAAGAGAATAACGTATGATTATACGCTACTGCGATAATCAAAGATTTTTGAATCCAAATTTGAAGTGTTTAATTTTTTCGTAATCAAAATGCCATCTCATGCCTACTGGCCACAAAGAAGTTTCGACGAAATTAGAGACTGCTTTCATTCTTAAAAATGGGAAATTATACAATTAGGATACTGTTAACACAGCTGTGTGATCTATTTCGCTGAACGATTCATCTTAATTATTGTTTTACTGAACGTTGATATTGATAGCTCGCGATGAATTTATTGTTTGTTTGCTCCCATTTTTTACTGCCTGATTTCTATAAGTATTCTGATAGATTTTAGTTGAACTCTTTCGAATTCAAGTACTGTCCAGCTTTTCCTGTTTCAATTGAACAACACAATACAGGTCACTATTTTTTGAACACTGACGTAGCTACAAACTGAATCAGTGTTTCGCATTGTGCGACAATAATTTGAGACTACATACGGACAAAAATATCCATCGAATAATTTCTTAGTTTCTACTCCATGAGAATGAATTTTGTTCAATTGTGGAAGTTGGAACTCTATGTTTGTTTTTTTTCGTTTGGTCGATTTTTGCCAATCAATCTTTATCGTGGAAAGTTGGGTCTTTATTAGAAAGCATGTCAACCCTAAAATATTTTAATCTCAAAACTATCTGGATTTTATTCGATGGAGATATTAAGATTCAATTTTAAAAGCTAATTTTTAAAAGTTAGGTTATTTGTATATATTTTATTGATAACATCATCCTTTGAGCTATTTATCTGCTTCTATCTTGCCCTTAAGTCAACTTCATTTGTTTAAAATCATCAAAGCCAATGGTTTTCACCATTTTTCTCAGTAAAATTAGTGTGGGCCCACGTTTATGGAGACAGAAGAATGGGAATGATTCTCTATACTGATTTTGATTCCACTTGTGGAGGGAGGAGCTATATGTTCAACTAATTTTTTTGTTCAGTGAGTTTTTGCCTATCAATATTTTCATGATATATGATTTTAAGGGGTATGTTTAGAACGCCTTTGAGGCGTAAATTTTTTAAATAGAGAGGTTTTATCATTGAAAAATGTAGCCTGTTGGTTTTTTGAATTGAAATTATTTGGATTGAATGAAAGTGAATTCTGCAGGTTAATTAATTTTAGTTGAAAAAATTAGGTATGGCCAATGTTTTAACACTTTTGTAGCTACAACATGAATCAGTATGTTTCGCATTGTTCTAGAATGATAATTTTATGGCTACATTCATTTAATCCGCCACATTTTCACCCCCTCTCCTATCAATTGAGCTGCAGCTAGCCTCTCTAAGCAATAGCTAGCTACTGAAGAAGCCAACATCTCACCAGTCGAGGTCAATTCGCCCGATGTTAGTCGGTTATGTTTACTTGCTCTCAAACGAAATTTGTAGCAATTATATTAGATCTGTCGGTGTTTTGGATCTATTCTGTTTTGCCCCCCCCCCCCCCCCCCCCTAGCTTAATGGGCTGATCTTTTTTACGCCCCAAAGCGCACCTGCTAATTTGATATGTAACGTGCTATATAACAACACAATTTGTAACGGGGGGGGGGGGGGAGCTTAAAAAACACTGGGGGATAGAATAGATCCAATTTTTTTATTGCGATTTTACGTCTGGCCCAGTTCACTTTTTGTCCTCAAAAACGGGATAAACAGGTAGCGCCCAGCGGGCATTAATTGCTCTTAGAGCCTTTCAGCTCACTAGTCTCCCAAGTATGCGATTCACGGAAACTGTTTGGAGACTTATACTTATGGTGTGAATGGCTATTCTTAGAGGTTGACCCCATCCCCCCACACACACATGAGCCCCCCTCTCTTTTCACCCCCATTCCCACCCCTGCACATCCTTCAGGCCATAAGGGCCACGCGCAGCCAAAAACCGCCCTCCCACCGTCCCCCCCCCCCTCCCCCCACTGTTGCTCCCACCCCCGGTGCACCCCCTCCCCCCCCCCGCGCTGCGCTCACCTCAAGTCCCTTCAATTAAGCTAAAGCTAGCCTCACTATACCGTAGCTGGCTACTGACGAAGTCAACCGCTCGCCGGTTGTTTGAGAGCAATTCGCCCGACGTTAGTCGGTTATGTATCTCGTTTTAAGTCTACTTTTGTATTAAAATCGCAGTAAATTTAATTGATTTTGTTCTTTGGGAAACAAAAAATATTAGAAAGTGCCAAACTGTCAAAAGATTTTGAAAATTTTGATTTACTGTATTGCTTGGAAAATTGGGCAAAGTTTGCAGTGTACAGGATTGTAATATGTGCGAACGCACATTGCAGAGCCTCCTTGTCTAATTTTTGATTTCGTGATATTTTCATCATCAATTAATTTTTCATGTTTCAGTAAGTTTCGAGACCATCAGAAGGCCGAAAGCTATTACACAGCGGTTGACTGATTTGACGACGTCGCTCAAAAACAGTCCGACGAAAAACGGCAGTAAGCGTTCTTCGGTCAACAAACCAAGCGTATCTGAGAAACCCCAGCCTGTGAAGACAGAGGTTAAATCAACAACAAAAATCACGGAATCAAAGAAAGTTGTCGAAAAATCACTAGAGTCGACGGAAGTGGTGGCGACGAAGCAAAGCTTTAGTTATAACTACGTTGTTGTGAACAACAAGAATTTAAATTCAAATCATCCAAAAGCGGAAACAATACTGACAAATGGAAATGTGGATTCTGCCAAGCAGACGGATTTGCATACCAAAGTTACTAAGGTAATTTTCGTCCCAAATTTTGTGATGATTTTTTAGATGGCTTTTCCCAAAAAGTTTGTCTTGCAAAGGTTTAGTTGTTAAGCGCCGAGAAACATAGGCTTGTTGTGAACTATTAATAACTAATAACGATAACTACCTGCTTATGTGGAAGGCTTTGAATGGCAGTATGCTCTGTTTTGAAATCTGAGATTAAAATTGGGACAAATTAATATTCTACTAAAAATTTTTTGCTTCATGTGTTTCGAGTCCAGGTTACAGGTGAGAAAATTTTTGTAGTTTATGATTGTTTAATGGATTCATTATATATTATCCCGTGTACTTTTCCAGTGGTTATAACAAACCCGTCAGTGGGCTTTTAAAGTTGGGCTCTGTATTTTTTCACTTTTTTGCTTCAGCTGGCCGAAAGGGAATGGAGCTTCGGTCTATTCTCATATTCTTGTTTGAAAAATCTATTTTCGCTGACCGTAAGTAAGACGAATTTGGTATTAAAATCTTTTGAGCATTACTGAATTGTTTGTATGAACCATCCCCCTCCCCTATTTGACGTTAAATGAGTTATTTTTCCGTTGTTGAGTTTTTCTCGTAAACTTCCATTTTATTTATAATCGTACGTACCTCTTCGTAAACTGTCTGATTGGTCTGTTCACATGTGCCTTGAATAACAGCTCTTATCGAGCATGAAGACACAGACTCAAATAAAAATTATAAAATATTTACTATCTATTAATAGAATGAACTCAATCTGATTGGACAAAAATGTAAATAAAAACTATAAATAAGAAATGCATAACACGAATTATTCATTCATTCTTCAATTGATTCTTGTGAAACTTAGTGCTATTTGCCATCTTCAGAAATTTTCTCATCTTAGCAGAATACCGGAGGCTTGCGAACCTAAACACTTGAACAAATATTTTAAAAGGAAACAAAAACTGTACGTGGAACCTAAATATAAGTAGGAAAGCTCCTATTGGAATCGCTCTGCAAAGAGTTACCATATGGCGACAGAGATCAAGAGCACTATTCTGCAACACTAAAGAAACATAATCCGAGAAATATCACCACAGCTAAGCTTCAAAAAAAATCAATTGTCTCAAAATTCATGTTTATCTCAAACTATTGTTTATTCTTTTGGGAAAATTATTACACAAAAACAAGCAAATTCTGGATGCCGTGTTACAACTCCCCGACGTCAAAATTGTTCCACCGATCTCCAAGAGGTACGGAATATCCATCATTAAAATTTACTCAAACTCACAAAAACTTAAACTCCCCGAAAGTGAAATGCACGAACTTAGAAGCTATATAGAAGCTAATAAAAAAACAGCTTAATCACCTCACATAAATCAATACTCCAGACCTGTCAACTGTGTCGATTGAAAGAAACCGGAGAAGATCCACAGGAGAATTGTTCTTTTCACTCATAAAATTCTACAACAGATATGGCCGCGCAACACCCACCACGTGTATCGCTCAAACGTTTTGCCGGGCTACCCAACGAAAACTGGGACCAATTTGAAGTCTTTTGAGAGCAAGCATAGCAGTTGCCAGAATTCCAGCGGATCATAACCAACAAGCCCGATACTTACATTTACACGTAGACGGAAACGCATTAAACTATTATCTACGCTTATCAGAAAACACACGAAACGCCCTTGATGACGCATTAGAACAGTTACGCAACCGCTACTCAGGTCCAGACCAACGGCGTAATTTTGAGTTAGACTTACAGAGCAGAAAATTGTATCCCGTGAAACCGCACGTGATTGCACTCAGAGGCAACCACCTTATCCCGACGCCACAATGCCATTCAACCAACAGCCAAAAAACTGAATAGTCTGCATGCTTTTCTACAGAATTCTTCCTTTTGTACTACTAGTTATAAAGAAAACGTTTTCCTGATTCCCATTCAATTAGGCTCAATTACAATGAAAGCCATAGCTGACACTGGACCACATAGTAGCGCTATGTCACAAAATCATTTTGATAAAATCCACTATCATCTAACGCAAAAACCCACAAAAAAGGCACCACCGGAAATTACCGTCTGTCTCAACAGCGTTTATGCATCAGTCTCAAATTTTATTTACGACAAATTGAACCTTCAAAAATGGCCATTTAGAGCTCACAGAGGACTTTATGGTTTTTGAGAAACTCTCCAGAATTTCTTTTGGATTCCCTTTTTGCGACAAAAACTAAATAACAATCGACGCCCACAACCGCTATCTATATCTCCCTGATTTCACATTTCAGCGGAATTTGATGCAAACGGCAGGCTCAAAAAGATCAAAACGATTCAATAATAAGCGTAATATTTATCAAAAAACCACCACTCGAGTTATAATTAACCCCGGCGAACAGAAAATGACTGAACACGTGCCCTATAAACCATCAGAAGCAGATCACCAAATTGGAATAGTAGAGCATACAGCAAAACTCGAAAACATGTGAGTCTGCCTTACGAGCGATGGACAAAAATGCTAAAGTACAAACAAATTACACTAATGTTTATCAACACAACGGAAGTACCGATCACAATCGAAAGAGACACATTACCTGCAACCTACACGATAATCACACCAGCACAAGATCGCTATCTTATCCCATTAGAGCCCAAGTTGCTGGAAACATAATTTCTCAAAGACAACAAAAACCATATCGAAAAGGATTGAAAAAGTAGCGAAGGGCCAGCTAATTCACATCACAATTAACCACAACGCAAAATACTGGTTTCCAACCCCAGATACAACTCAAGATCCATCCAAACTGACAGGACTTGAAAAACGAATTTATGAAGAACTTATTCGCTTCAAGAAGAGAGTCCATTCGACCACTGGATAACGTAGAGGATGGAAAAACATTCTTGGACTGCTTTAATTGGAATGGAAGTGTACTAACAGACGACGAAAAGAAAAAGACAGAGAATTTCTTATTGGAATTCAACGACATACTTACAAGGCATCGCCTTGACATTGGCTACACCTCAAAATTCTCAGTAAAACTCACGCCTGATACTGATAGTTCAGTATATTCAAAAAATCAAAGAGTTTCCATCCACCTCAAAGACGATCTCCTAGTAGAACTTGCCTTATTACTACGGCGTGATCACAAAGTTGCCATTCAGTAGATATTCATCAATCTTCGCAAAAAGAAAGCCGAATGGAAAACTACGAATACTAATAGATCTGCGTAAAATCAACCATCTGATTCGAAATGACTATAACAACAGTTTCACAATAGCAACCCTGGCTGACGCAGGAAGCCATCTTGCAGGCAAGAAGTTCTTGTGCAAAATGGATAGAAGCCGTGGATACTTCACCGTGCCAATGGCCGATGAGCAATCTATTCAACTGCTCGCCTTCAATTTTGCATCACGAACATACGCATTTAAGAGATTAGCACATTGATTGAGCAGAGGTGTCAGCGCATTCAGCTCATTAATGCGACAGAATCTTGACCGCGTTATAACAGCCTACAAATGTTTCCAATACGTAGACGACATTGGAGTAGGTGCTCACGATCTCCCAGATATGCTGGAAAGATTATCAGCAGTCTTTACGTGCATAAGAGAATAAGGAATAAAGCTAGCTTCTGATAAATGCGGCTTTGGTTTGAAGGAAATTCAGTTCTTGGAGAACACAATAACTTCAGAAGGTTTGACCCCATCAAACAGAAAATTGCGACGTTTCTCAGAACATTCAAGATGCCGAAAAATGTAAAGCAAACAAAGAGAATGATCGGTTTCTTCAACAATTTTTACAAAGCTTTTATATCAGAGCTCGGAGAAAAGCTGCTCTCCTTTTATAGATTTCTTAAGAAAGAAACAGACTTTGAAACAAGCGAGGAACACAACATAATGTTAAAGAAACTGACACAAGATCTGAAATCAGCCTGCGAAATATCACTGAGGCTACCGATGACTAATAGACAATATGTCATTATGGCCGATGCATCATTCTATGCTGCCGGATTTGTTTTAATGACCGAGGATTACACCCAAACGGAACGTCTGGACACAGATTTTTTGCACCTGTAAGTTTCGTTTCACGTATTTCCGAACCGAATCAACTCAAGATATTAATCCACGCGAAAGAATTTCTTGCCGTTCATTTTGCCCGTGATATGTTTGCAAACATCCTTTGGGGACGTCAGAAACCAGTACTAGTCCTAACAGACAACAGCTGTCACCAGATTTTTTCAGACAAAGATCATTCCACCAACACTGTCGAACGCATTAGATTGCGTCTTGAGTTTTGACATAATACTAAGTCATGTACCTGGAAAAGCCAACCTCGCGGCAGATTACCTGTCAAGGATACGCATAAACCCGAAAGAAAAGCTCACACTTCGCATCAACTCGAAGACACCAATCAGTGAAGTCCAAATTGACACTACCGCCGAAGTCCCGGACAACTCAGTTAATACACTCCTGCACGAAACATCCAAGGAAAATACTAGGAAACACTATCTCTTTCAGACCGTCAACGAAACAGATCTAACAGAAATCATTGAAGAGGTTCATATTCAACAAATAAAACCGGCGCAAACTCCAGGCAATACACGAACACAATCCAATGGACGACTTTGACACAACCGGACACCCGCCATTGAATCTAAGAGCCGAACAACAAAAAGACTCAGACATAAAAATAGTTATCCTTTCGTTCGAAAGAGGCCCACCGACAACTGGCCAGTATCTCTCAACAGACTTGAAAAAGTACCTGAAGCAATACCCTAGACTCGCTATGTTTGACGGAGTGCTACACAGAACGTTCTACAACCATACAGGCAACAGCTTCATCAAACAATACTGTGTTCCAATTCACATGCGGAAAGAAGTATTCTTCCGCATCCTGCCATTGCGGAAGAAGTATTTTTCCGCAATGGCCGATGAGCAATCTATTCAACTGCTCGCCTTCAATTTTGCATCACAAACATACGCATTTAAGAGATTAGCACATTGATTGAGCAGAGGTGTCAGCGCATTCAGCTCATTAATGCGACAGAATCTTGACCGCGTTATAACAGCGTACAAATGTTTCCAATCCGTAGACGACATTGGAGTAGGTGCTCACGATCTCCCAGATATGCTGGAAAGATTATCAGCAGTCTTTACGTGCATAAGAGAATAAGGAATAAAGCTAGCTTCTGATAAATGCGGCTTTGGTTTGAAGGAAATTCAGTTCTTGGAGAACACAATAACTTCAGAAGGTTTGACCCCATCAAACAGAAAATTGCGACGTTTCTCAGAACATTCAAGATGCCGAAAAATGTAAAGCAAACAAAGAGAATGATCGGTTTCTTCAACAATTTTTACAAAGCTTTTATATCAGAGCTCGGAGAAAAGCTGCTCTCCTTTTATAGATTACTACTAAGAAAGAAACAGACTTTGAAACAAGCGAGGAACACAACATAATGTTAAAGAAACTGACACAAGATCTGAAATCAGCCTGCGAAATATCACTGAGGCTACCGATGACTAATAGACAATATGTCATTATGGCCGATGCATCATTCTATGCTGCCGGATTTGTTTTAATGACCGAGGATTACACCCAAACGGAACGTCTGGACACAGATTTTTTGCACCTGTAAGTTTCGTTTCACGTATTTCCAAACCGAATCAACTCAACATATTAATCCACGCGAAAGAATTTCTTGCCGTTCATTTTGCCCGTGATATGTTTGCAAACATCCTTTGGGGACGTCAGAAACCAGTACTAGTCCTAACAGACAACAGCTGTCACCAGATTTTTTCAGACAAAGATCATTCCACCAACACTGTCGAACGCATTAGATTGCGTCTTGAGTTTTGACATAATACTAAGTCATGTACCTGGAAAAGCCAACCTCGCGGCAGATTACCTGTCAAGGATACGCATAAACCCGAAAGAAAAGCTCACACTTCGCATCAACTCGAAGACACCAATCAGTGAAGTCCAAATTGACACTACCGCCGAAGTCCCGGACAACTCAGTTAATACACTCCTGCACGAAACATCCAAGGAAAATACTAGGAAACACTATCTCTTTCAGACCGTCAACGAAACAGATCTAACAGAAATCATTGAAGAGGTTCATATTCAACAAATAAAACCGGCGCAAACTCCAGGCAATACACGAACACAATCCAATGGACGACTTTGACACAACCGGACACCCGCCATTGAATCTAAGAGCCGAACAACAAAAAGACTCAGACATAAAAATAGTTATCCTTTCGTTCGAAAGAGGCCCACCGACAACTGGCCAGTATCTCTCAACAGACTTGAAAAAGTACCTGAAGCAATACCCTAGACTCGCTATGTTTGACGGAGTGCTACACAGAACGTTCTACAACCATACAGGCAACAGCTTCATCAAACAATACTGTGTTCCAATTCACATGCGGAAAGAAGTATTCTTCCGCATCCTCAACAGTGTCTGGAGCGGACATAAAGGAGTGTCGCGTACCATAGCCGAATTTCGAAAACGGTTTTATTTCCCCAATTTCACGGAAGCACTAACTGACTACATCAGAAACTGCGTGACCTGTTTACAAACGAAACCTAGTCCTACAGCAGCTTTGAGACCACCTCTCCAACCAATGTCTTCCTTACAAAATTTTCCAGCAGATGTACTCCTCATCGACCTTGTTGGAAAAATGCACCCTTCACCGTACACCTTCATAATATCCGGGATGTCTTCTCGAAATACCTATTCGCAATACCTGTAAGGTGACGCTGTAGTGACATTGTAGCCCGAGCGCTTATTTGCTCCCGAGCTCTTTTATCTTCCTGAAACGTTCCTACTTTTCATCACAGATAATCTGCGATCTAGGGACCGCTTTACGTCACATTTAATGAGCGAACTCGCCACAATTCTTGAAATCAAACTAAAACACTGCACATTGAAAAACGCACAAACCATTGGATTACTCGAAAGAAAACACGCCCCACTCAAAACAAATTTTGCGAATCAATGAAAACCAAACGTCTTCAGACTGGCATAGATATGTTGATATCGCAGTATTCATACACAACACTACCTGCGCTCCAGCACTAGGGTGTACGCCATCAGACGTATTTCACGGACGCACACCAGTCAACCCCTTCGACCTACGCTTTCAAAACACACAACTTTAGCAACATAGGCCAAAAGCGGAACGCATAAAGGAAATCCAGGATAAAACAACCGAGCTATTCGCTTCCATGAAAGAAAACTTTATCCATTCATAACTCAAATACAAGAAATATTACGACAGGAAAGCCAATGCATCTCCTCTGAAAGAACAAACTTATTGCCTCATTTTGGACCCAAAATGTACAGCACAGATCGCTACTATGAACAAACAACAGAGCAGATAGATTCCTATGTCCCGAGTGGAAAATGGACTCACAAATGCCAACTACATTTTGCGGAAAGTGAATACAAACTATACACAATGTGTACACAGAATGGGATTGCGACCAATAAAAACACAATATGAATTCAATGACTTAGAATCAATCGACCCTCAAAATTTTGAGGCCGATCCAGCAATCCCTGTGGAGGAACGAGAACCTCAGTTCTTTGATAACCAGATCGAGGACCACATCAACCAAGAAGCAGTGACTCTGCCCAGAACAGTTCCAGAAACCAGATCAATCAGTTTCAATCAAAATGTACAAACTGCGAGCTTCTCAGCATAAGAACTGCCAACAAACCATCAACAAATACAACTATATACGATGAAAATACATTCTTTGTGGAAGGCTCAGTCCCGTCTGAAGCAAGAGAAACACCAGAAACAATAGATGCGGGAGACTACGTCTTTTCTGCAAACAGTAAATTCCCTCAAACAGATGCCCCATTTAGCTCACAAGGGCCCTATAACCCGAGACGCGGCGATCACCTTGCACTGGCAAGAGAACACTCAGTATATAACAGCTTACAAGTCTCCGAAGAAGATCCACAAGTGAAAGTGATCACTTACTTCCCACTCAGTCAATACCCTGACCCTGACCTCTCCATTCCTTTCAGTTATGCGGATAATAGCGATATAGAAACTAGCACCAGTGACCCCGAGTCCTCGCTTGAGTTTTATTTCTCAATAGCCTCGGGAAACGTCGATGATACCTTCAATTCTGCGGAAACCAGCATTTCGATGCCCCAAAACAATGATGCAACTGAACAAACATCAGAAACTGAAAATGGAAATAACTCGCCTGAGACAGCTTCTCTACGAAATCAAGCAAACGAATCAGTAGTAACCAACTGCCAAGAATATATAGAGGGAGTATCGTACGACGATCCAGCATTCCAAACAACAGAAACTGATTCAGACTTTATCTTCCAAGGTGCTAGGCACTCATCGCCATTAAGGCATCGGGTACCTCCGAGAGAATTATTAGACCTAGCTCCAATTCAACCAAACAGAAGGCGGGTCATTCCGCTAACTCTCCATAGGCAGCAAATCGACGGCAATCTTCATCAAACTCTGGACTACGCAACGAACACAGACGATTCTTTACTATGACGTCATTACTTTACTGCTCCATTCTTATTGGCTATTATCTTGCCCAATGACAATCGTTTGTATTCACTATATATACCACCAAAATAACTAGAGAAGTCATTCTTCAATATCACTCACTTCGAAACCAGCAGCAATCTAAACTCGAAAAAAAATCACTCCATTCATCAACAATGTTCAAGTATCTTCCGGAACAAGCCATAGCCTGCTTGCTACTTCACTTACTGACAAATATTCAAACCACCTCAAGTAACCAGCCGGCTGTGGCAACTAAGGATGGTGTACGTTTTAACCTACATCAAAAAGTTCTCTTAACAGAAAAATTTGTAAAAACAGAAATCCTAGTCCCTTATCCAGTCTACAATAAAACCGTTGAGTCAAAACTTACAAATCTCACTCGAAAACCGGAAAACATGTGAACCTCAAAGAATTATGGTTGCCCACTCAAGTATACTAACACGACTGCATCAACAGCCGGCTTACAATGGATTGCAAAACAAGCTTTTATGGAAAACGAACTCGCACAAAAAGATATCGAATCGTTAAAAATAGAACTGTCACAACTCCTTCGCTCACACGCAGGGACGGATACAACTTTTTCTCGTCAACCGGGAGCTGCTGATGCAGCAGCCGCTGCAGTGTTGGGAATAGGCATTGGAGCTGGAGACAAATTACTCTGCTTCATCAAATCAGTCTTGGTGGATGTGACAAAAGAAATAACGAAACCAAGAAAACATCAGACAAGCTATGGCTTATCTCCAATACTTAACCGAACTTGTCGAACAAATCACCACTAAACCAAACGAAAAATTCTTTGTAGTCTCTGGAGAACTCAAAGCCATAAAAGAGGCGCAGGATGAAATCATTAAAACACAGAACAGAAACTGGGAGCTAGCGGAGGGACAGTTTACCGCGTTTCGCCAAAATGTACACCATATGAGAAACTGTGTAGAGTATCTTTATGTTAGGGAGCAGATTAACCAACACAGTCTTGTCTTAAGCAACATCTTTCAAACAATCTTGGCAAATATTAAAACTTACCGAGCAGCCTTGTACACCTTGAGAATTAACATCCTTAACTCACTCACGCCACTGATGAACCAACTTTTACGGATATCACTGGTACCCCGTCAACAACTCCATGAAATTCTTACAATGGTACACTTACAACAAAATGGGCTACAGGACCGATTGTCAATCGCCGTACCGGTCCAAGACATTCTTTCGTACTACAAGACATAATTTGTCACACAAGTAGAGGCAATTGAATCAGGTCTCATACTGACACTGGCCATACCGATGGCATCAAAAAGCACAGATATGAACGTGCTACTTGCTATTCCCATCCCCATGCCGGACGGGGATACAGGCAAAAGCATTAGTTTGAGCGCCTAGAAGCCAAATACAGGGCCGTCTCAGACGACGGAGAGGAACTCGCGTTCATCGATGACAAAGAGCTCGAAAATTGTATTGGGTCCCAGAAATACGCAATTTGTACCTACCGAGCAGACTTATCAGTCCTGCATTGTTACACTTTTATACCACGACGACGAGCTACTTGCATTGCAACGATGTCAATTGGATGTAATTGAATTGCCATTGACTGAAAAAGCTCGCAATCTCGGCTTCGGTTGTTGGTTAATTACGTCAGCAAGCGACGACTATACACTCATCGAGAGCGCAGGGAATGGCAGCAATCCTTTAGCGAGGATTGAGCATCCTGGATGCCGAGTTTGCATCATCATATTAGGTTGTGGAAAGCAATTACGTGGACCTACATTCATTTACGATCAGATCTTACTGCTTGTGATTCTGTACCGGCAATACGACTTGACTTCCAATTACCTGACCCAATCAGCACAATCTTTAACCTCTTACGGCCACTTGAAGAATTGCCAAAGTCTTATCTAGATCAGAAGCACAAATTCAAATTCTACATCATATACAGCCACAATTCCAACAAATTGATTCAAGAAGAACAAGCACACAAACGATTGAAAAGATCGCGCGACCAATTCTGGAGAAAATACAAGCACTGAAGCCCAAGCTTGAAAACAGACTGAAGGAATGTATTCCACGCAGATGTCACTCTTATTTGGATTCCTTTCATTCCTGATAAGTGTTTTTCTGCATCTCACTTACTCACATTTTTTACATAAATGGGCAAAACTACACCGCAGGTTTCCTTTCCGAATAACACGCGAAGGGAGAAAGATCAAAACGAAGCCGGTGCATGTAGTTGCAATCAACGACTATGAATATCTACAAGAGCATCCTGAACATCCACTACATAAATGTTCACTTGTTCTGCCTTTGGAGATTAAAAAAGAATTTGACACCCAGCAGGACAACCATGGCACACGGGTACGTACACCGTACACCTTTTTGAGGGACTACATCAAACGACTGAGAAGATCGGAAGAGCCCACACTAACGATTGAACATTTTAACAGACCTCCACCAGTCACTTCTCAGCCAATTTACACTCATATACCAGAACATGCACAACCAAAACTACCAACCCATTACGGCGCGTACCCACTCAGAACCATGAACACTGGAAGTGTTTAAAGAAAAATTAAAATTATCTTTATAAAAAATGAAAAAAAAAAAGATTTTCGCAAAAAAAATCGAAGAAAAAACGCCTAAGTCCAGAAATTTTCCCTTGGGAAGACTAATTTTGAAAAAAAAGTGTCGGAAAAAAATTTCAACTTTAAAGTGCGATCGATATCTCGAAAACTAGAAGAGCTACGACCCTCAAACTTTCAGCCCACATTTTGGACTCAAAAAAAAGAATAACGTTTCCCAGGGCTCCTCGTGGAACCCGGCTTCAATTTTTTATAAGTCTTTCCTCAAAGGTACTATTTCGAAATTTGGAAAAAAAACTCTGAAAAACACAAAACTCAAGAAAAAAAACAAAAAAGAAGACCTTACATTTCAATGACAACCTTATTAGCCTCTAAAGCGCAGCTTAGTTATCAGCTCAAGTGCTAAAGAAGTTTGCGCATAACTAATCGCAGTCCAGCTTTAATATAAAAACCAATGGAAAAACAAGCGAAACAAATTAGCAACAGCATTCTCAATGTTCAAGGAAATGGGGATCTATCAGTTTCTTCAATTTTCGAATTCAAATTTCAAAAAGAGGAAAGCGGGGACCATCAGCCTCGAGTACCGAAACAACAACCAAAGACTCACTGCGAAACAAACGGAAGAAATGATAAATCAACTTACCTGCCACGTAACAGAATCAAATAAAAGTAACTTAACACAAAACGGGAAAGCGAATTTGTAAAATTCAACACAATTCAGACCCAAAATGAAGAATATAGACGAATTAACAAAAAGCTAAAGCGAAAAGCAAAACTTGAATTACCAACCAATCACAAGACAGGGAATTAATTTCAGAAAAGCGGAAATATTTGGGGAACTGCAGTAATTAAATGTTAATTACTTAACTGCAGAAAACACCCAGTGGTAGCATTTACCAAATTGTATGAAAAAGAGAAACTTTGAATGGCTCAACCAATTTTTGAATTCCTCATAGAAATACAGAACCCAATTTTTACATCCCTTAATCATTACAACGCCACACTCGACAGTTAGAGTTTCCTTTTTTGACACCAGGAACCACTCGTCCAACTCCATATTCGCCAGGAATTCATTATAAATGAAACAGTAACAGAGCACACACCCTGTAACAATTGATTACACATCCCCCGTTTGGTCAGAAATCTAAAATTGCATACATAACAATAACCAAAACGCCAACATTGATTTAATTTTTCATCATCCATTAATTATTAGCAGTCTCCCTCAACACCCACAGCATTCCGACCCCATCCCCGACACCCCAGAATCCCCCGATTACGACAGTATCTCAGATGAGCCTTTAACCCCTTCCCCAATCGGAAGTTCCCCTTGCTCACCCCCTTCCGCACCATAGACAATCCAAACTAAATATCCCCAAACACAGCAATGTCCAGGTCCTCCACCCCTGAATTTCTTTCACTCGAACATTTTGAGGAGACTCTCATATTTTCACTTTACATCCACACGGTTTACTCTATTTATGTATTTTTATGTAGATTTGAATATTTCCTTATGTTTTTTTGATCAATACCTTAAATTTCCTGTCGAGTCCATTGTATTCTGGGTAACCACTTGCGAAAACACCACCCACAAGGTAATTTTTGGAAAAAATTTTCCCTGCTACATTGACGTTATTTCATTTTTAGAACTTAGCACAGAGGAATTTTTGAACGGGTAATTTGAATTACTCAATATAAAGTAAAATGAGTAATTTTAACCTTAATGTAAATTCGCCCTTTATGAATTGGGATATTTATCGACAAGACCACGACAAAGGCTACCTCCCTACAATTCTCCCTTTCCCTATGTACCTTTTCTTACGTCAAGGTCGCCGAGCAATACTAGTGACATTTGACAACTACATTGTCCGCAATGACGGTAACATTTCCCTTTTCGTAGAATTTGTTGACCCGGGCTACACCCTTAAGACAGTTACTTTTAGCCCCAGCTGTTTTGACTGCCATTAAGTTCTTAACAGTCTTGAAAACCCCATCAATGAAACCCTCGAAGCCACATACCAACAACACAATTAATGATTTCCTGACACTTCGACCCGCCCCTCATCAGACCCCTTCACTATAATCTCATCGCCCACTACAATGCATTTTGATGTAAACTTTGTGTATATATATATTGAGAAAGATTTCATTATAATCCTTTTACAAGTTTCTCACAAAAATTTAGAAAATCACAAAAAAATAGATTACTCACATTCAACCCTTTTCACGGTTCAAACCCCTTTCTACTCATTCTTAACTGGTTATTTAGACCTCTTTCATTATCGAAGACCGCATGAGAGAGAGCGGGCAACTACTACAAAACACTCAGCTCAACATATTAGGTGAGAGAAAACCTCTTAAAAAAGTGTACGTTTCTCCGAAAAAAGTGTTACGCGGGTAAATTAACATCAAACTCTAATTAATTTCACTTATTTCTTCCAAAAAACTTACTTTTAACTCTGAAGCAGTACTTCCCAACACGGGGCAATTATTTTTACGAATATCCTACATCAAACCGGGTAGGTCGAATCGACAAAAAGATCGATTTCTTCTCAAACACAATTATTATGCACCTGAATTTGTATCAAACTATTAATGTCCATCCATATTTGTACACATATATCACAATCTTAACTCGGAATTACAATCTTTGAAAGGTCGGGCAATTACGTTGCATCAATATTCACACCTGCCGTAACCCAAATTATTAAAACTAAAACTTACGTTAAAGCTTGGAAGGATCCTTTGGAGGCAGGAAAGTGTACACAATTGGGTCTGCTCTCCCATGTCTCTCGTTTTACTTTTTTAGTCCTACGCACACCCCCCATCACTTAACCCTTTTCTTATTTGGTCTCTTAGTCATAGTGAATTCATTCTTTACTAAAGATTGTATATACTCCGTAACATCTGAGGAGCCACCGACGCCTTATCTTTCTTTAATGCCCATTCTAAAAGGGCTTCCTTGCCTTGTCTTTCAAAATTTTCTCAACTCCTTTTCGAGCCCCTATCCCAAATGAAGTAAATGTCGTTTGGGCAACTCTTGAATTTCGTAAGTCATGTGCTTCACAGCCAGTAACTAGGGAGACTCCCAATGACATTGTTAAAACAGCATGAGCACAGAGTGTTGGTTGACATAAAACAATAGACTTATTTGAAATATAGAACCAAATATCACTCGGTAGCTCACTGGCATTAGGAGCACGTCTAATTAATTCCATGAAATACTGGGGTGTTCCTACAACATTATCAAATGCAATGTACGTCGTGTAGCTCCCACAAATGAGAAACGGTTTTTCTGTTACAATTTTTTTTGTTATACTATCACTTCCACATATTTCTATATGTGATCGTGTCCACCAAGGACAAAACTGTATCATTGCATCTCTCCTATTACAATCCAGGTCGGAGGGAACTTCTCCGTTTAGAATTCCTTCAATATTAGATGTCCAGTTGACTGAGCCATACAAACCTTCATAAGCTGATACCTTAGCATATATGCGTGATTCATCATGATAAGCCCGCATATTATCAATAAAACCTTCAACTTGATTTAAATCTGCAAGCGATTACACTTCTCTACAAAAATCATCCTTTATCTCGACTATTTCTTCTTTTCGAATATCTACGGCAACTTCGGCCAACCGTTTTCACCTACTATTGACCCCCCTCCCCTCTTCAACTAACTTAGCCCTTAATTAATGCCAACTCTTCAACCCAGATTCGTCAACCCATAGAACTTCCTTCCACCCAAGTTCTATTAACTTACCCCTCCTTAGATACTCCTCTTTAAACTTACTTATATCCCCCAATAGATCACTTCTTTGCCGGGTACGCCTAATTAAGGCCATGTTAAAAGATTGTATAAAATGAAAACAAAAACTTAAAACTATAAAAAACTAACCTTTCTGGGTGTGTCGATAGATTATTTGACACCTTTAACCCAGTTAACTGTCGAGCCATAACACTTCACTGAAATAATAAATCTAAACTCGACAAATAAAAAAATCAAGAAAAGACATTTGCAATTAAAACCCAGCAAACACAATTTAAAAGAATCTACCCCCCCCCTTCCCCCAACAAATTTGTACCAAAACTCGTGACCGCTAGCAGTCAATCGAATTATTAAATATTCAAATCATTGATTCACAATCACCGTTCCCATTAAAATTTTCCCAATTTTGGTCAATCTATTTCCTCCTGATCCCACAGAATCTAATCAAAAAAGACACTTCGGAATCACATTTCAAAAGGCTCAAAGAAATGTTCCATTAACTCAGCTTTTAGTCTTCACTTCTACTACTGCTATCGCTTATGCCGGGGTATTCTCTTCCTGCACTATAGAACTCCAACTACAACGCAAATACGAGGGGGATAATTGAGAATCTAATCCCTGGGGCACCTGATGCCTCAAACCACACACCACAAAGAGAGTGACGATGAGCCATTAAACTGACGTTGCGGCCGTCCACGATAAAAGTTGTATTTCGTTGGCAACAAATGACAACAGACTCGTTCTTATGAACTCTTTCACAAGCAAAACTTGCAGATACGAGCACGCACAGCAAAGCAACGAACTTCAGCATTTCACCACTGAAAAACTTGACAGAACCTAAAACCAGAGCTGAAACTCACATGTTAATGGGTTTTCCAACCCATGCTAAACGCTTTTCTAGATAGCCGCAGTATCGAGCATGAAGACTCAGACTCAAATAAAACTTGTAAAATATTCACTATCTATTAATAGAATGAACTCAATTCTGATTGGACAAAAATGTGAATAAAAAGTATAAATAAGAAATGCATAACACGAATTATTCATTCATTCTTCAATTGATTCTTGTGAAACTTGGTGCTATTTGCCATCCTCAGAATTTGTGAAATTTTCTCATCTTAGCAGAATGCCGGACGCTTGCGAACCTAAACACTTGAAAATATATTCTAAAAGGAAACATAAAAACTGTACGCGGAACCTAAATATCAGTAGGAAAGCTCCTATTAGAATCGCTCTGTAAAGAGTTACCATAGCTGTTAAAGGAAGTATTTTGTAAGAATTATTATAGTGTACCGGTGGTCTTTTTCGGGGCATTAAGTTATAGAGCAGGTATCTTGTAGCTTTACTATTGTCTTTGAGCGTGCGAATCACCGAAACTTCGATGTGAGATTGAATTTCGGGTACGAATCTACGCTTGCCTTCTTAAGCTTCGGTTAGCAACTATCAAAGGAACCCCTCTAGAACGGCGGAAGCCCATAGTTGAACATTGAGCATATCCTTAATTACGTAGAAATTATTGAAGCAATTGGTAATTGAGAAAATCGTAATCGGAACATTTTTGAAAGCTGGACCCCCTCCCTCCTTTTTCTTCGATCGCCCCCTCCCCCTTTTTATCCCAGCCCGATTTTTTCTTCGCGATCTGAGGCTAGTTGCCCTGTGTGTAAGCTAGCTACAAACAAAGCTATTCGAGAGCAGTTCTTCTGACGGTAATCGGCTATTTAAATATGGGAAATGGTAATCCTCCATTTTTAACAGAGAATGTCAGATCCTATAGTTATGGAGATAGGAAAACTGCTTGTTTTTATTAGGTTTCTGTAAAATAATAGCGAATATTAAAATTTGTTCTAACCCTCTTCTATGCAGGTGCTGCGGTCCCCTATTTTTGCTGTAAAAGTGTAAAACGGTTAATGATTTGGCGGCACATTGTAAATGTGAGGGGGGGGGGGGGGGTAGTTGTACAACTTTGTCTTTTGTTTCTATCCGATTCGTTTGTAGCTCGACGAAATTTTTTACCCTGCTGGCTCCTCGTTTTTGCAAAAAATTAGGTTGTTTCAAAAGTTGACCAAAGAATTTGAAAAGATTTTTGGCACGATCAATTTGAATTAGTTGTTCCGTGATTAGCTGGTTCCTTTCAAAAAAGCGGTAGCTTAATATTGTGTTGTAATTAAGAATTCTTTTTGCCAAGATCTAAAATTCACTTAAGGTGCAGTTGGTTAAATGTTTGAACAAGTTACTATTTTTACGGGGTCTTGCTTGTAATAATTATTGACTATTAATTAGGGTTTTTATTTAGACATCTCTGAACTCGGACTCTGAAACTGACACCGAATCAAGCCTACGAGGTACAAAGAAATCATTAACGGGTTCTGAGAAAGCAACATTGGACTACTTAGATCAAGTGTTAATAGAAGAACTCGAAATATTTGACGATACGAATCAAGCGTTGTCGACTCAGGAAAAAGACAAAGCAATAGTTAACTACTCAAATCACGGAGTGTCACAACAATCAATACCAGTTGATCCACCCCAGATATTTTCAAATCCAGATTATGATATGTCTGATAACGAATCACAAGATCATGAAACGCCTGTCAAACCAGCGAAGTCACGCCCTTCTGATCATGGGAATTCATCAATTGCGACCGCAAATACGAATTTAGTTGGAAGTTATAAGCAAGCTGCAGTGGTACATACAACAGAAAAGCAACCACAACACAACAAACTCGACTTGTCCAAACCTGGTAAAGTTTCAATTCCGCAGCCCGATTACAACGAAGCCCCACCGCTGTTGAGTGGGCGTTACGTTAATTCGGTCAGGCCTACAGTGGAAGAGAATGTTGCGAAGTCTTCGGAACAATCGTTCGATTCCCCGACTACCTTTATTCTACCTGCAGCTGAAACTTATCAGCCGAAACTAGCCAAGCAGATAGCGTATGTTAAACCCAACATTAAAGAGCCACCGAGGAATCAGCCAAGCATTCCCAAAAGAGACTACGATGACGTAACAATTATAGAGAAAACTGGTCCCAGTGGTAATCCTCGTGTGATGTCAATGGTTTTGGATACTCCATCTTACGTGGAGAGCCGGATGAATGGCTTCGATGAGAAAGATGGCACAACGAAGTTAGTTATTTTCAGTTGGGTCATATTCTAATCTCTTTCGTACGACGCATTTTTCAATGGTGTTTTTGACACTCCATTATACATAGACATTTTGTGAGGGGGGGGGGATTTTACAGAGTTTTTTCAGGCAATTTGGCCGATCGATATATGGAGAACCTGTAGTGCAATTTGTTTTATTGTCAAGCGATGGAATTTTCTGACCTTTGCTATTTCCGCATATTTATCGACCACTTTTTGTTTGAAAAATCTTTATCTCTTATACATTTGATTAAAGATTTTTGCCTGACCGTTTTTGCGCTTTTGTTCTTTAGCATTCTTTGACTTATCTTACGCTTCACTTCATTTTTTGAGCTCTCATTGTTCGTTGCTAATATAAAAGCGATTGTGAGCGGTCGATGAGCAAAGCCGTTGCAGCTGAGTGGTTAAGATGTCAGACTGCTATCCTGAATCGCGGATTCGAACCCCTATGAGGGCGGAGTTTTTGGACCCATTAAAAAATTCCAAGATACGCCCCTAGTTTAAAGTTCCCCCTGCTGTTGTTCCAGAGCAATTCATCTGACTTTAGTAGTCCGTTTATGTTTAATATCTACGAT
The DNA here is from genome assembly GCF_964194025.1 of Convolutriloba macropyga. NCBI lineage: Eukaryota > Metazoa > Xenacoelomorpha > Acoela > Convolutidae > Convolutriloba > Convolutriloba macropyga. The sequence goes on along the minus strand of NC_134473.1, from coordinate 70,164,416 downwards.
TGCGATAGCTGAATAGTCCTATTATTGGCCTTCTCTTGGTTTTTTAAACAATTCAAAGAATTTGAATTGTATTGGTGCGCTGTTTTTACGACTTGTAGAGGAGTAATGGTGACGTATTTTTTAATTGCTCTCAAATGAAATGTTTTGCAATTATTTCAGTCCTGTGGTCTTTCCAATGCAATTTTTTGCTTGACCGATTCTTCGTCAGACGCCTTAAACTTTTCGTCCTGAAAAAAGGTGATTTGGACCCCCTAAAGCTCTAACTTGCTAATACAAAAGCCAACCGCTCGACTTGCTTAGAGCAATTCATCCCGCGCGCTTTCATGTCGAAATCTAGCCGCTCTAAACTGTAGCTAGCTCTTGTCGAAGCCAGCTGCTCGCCAGTCGTTTGAGAACAATTCGCCCGACGATAGTCTATTATATCTTTTTTAATCGTTAATTTCTCCAAGCACTGGAGGGGAATTCAAATGCCCTGCGTGAAAAAAAAAGTTTTCAAGTCAATCTGCTGCACAAAAATCAAAAGCCGAGAGAAATTTAATAGTGGTATTGTTCGTAAAATGTTTTTGGAAAAAGCAAGAAAAATAGGTGTGAAAAAGTTTTTGCTAAGCGAGGGATTTTTTTTGATCGCGTGCTGCATTTTCAAAGCATTTTTTGAAGCTCTTGCTTTTAATCTCAAATGTGTTTTCTTAATAAGAACAGCAAGTAGTTGTACGCTCTGGACTACCATTTCTGATCATTTGAAGCGTTTATTCAATTAGATTTTGGACGCTATTTAGGAGTTTTGTTGTATCAAATTCCTACTGTCTATAGAGTTTCGTGGTAGCAGTTAGTCTCTCTGGAAGTTTAATTGACCTTCGTTTGACTGCAGTCAGTAAGTTGTTTTTGTTTCATGAAAAGGATTAAGTTGAGTCTAATTTTGAACAGTTTTTGTCCGTTTTTGATGTTTTTTCCTGTGGTTTACTGTTTTTTTTAATTGTTTTCTTCTTGGTTATGGAGAGTTTCGTGATAGCAGTTAGGTTCTCCAGAAATTTACTTGACCTTTTTATTTGTCGGAATCTGTTCTGATGTTGCTTTTGTTTCAGGAAAATTATTCAATTAAATCTAATTTCTTTGTCCGTTTTTGAAGTTTTTTTCGGTTTTTTACTGGTTGTTGTGCATTTCGGAAATGTTTTTGTGTAAAGTTTGTTGTTTATTTAGACACATTTTTTTGCAATTTGTTACTAAAAATAGAAACTTTGTAGACCAAAAGCAGAACAATATTTGATTGGCCACTCTGTTTATTTCAATTAATGAAGTATTTAAGTGTTTTTTAACTAGTTTTTGCTTTTGTTTGTTCTTGGTGTTTTTTGTTGTTTAGTGTGCCCTGAGAGGCGCTGAGATCATTAATTGAGAGCAGTGTATGAGATGCCACATCTTTCCACGGTTTATATATCAGTGGAGAAAGTTTTGTAAGAAGAAATATGTGATCAATACTCGAATGAGATGCTTTTACCTCCTGACAAGATCCAGTAAGTTCTCGTAGCTATTGGAAAAATATTAAATGGAGCAATGAATTTTTTATTATGAAAGCCGGTTCCGTACTTTATGGCTTTGAAGACGTCAACGCGTAATTTCTAAATTTAAACGAGGGGATCGTTCCATATTTAAACGTTTTTCAAGTTTTTCCTTTATCTACCTCTCGAGATTTTAGTTTTGTATAAAACAAAATTAGTTTGTTTTTAGTTTGCCAGCTATTGCACGGGATGATATGAGCCCTTCAGTGCGCAACATGGTCAAACGATTCGAGGCACCCTCCCCCTTGGACGATCCAGGAAACGGTGATAAAATTCCAGGCAGTCCAAGGAAGCCGTACCAGAACGGGACTGTGAACCAACCACGACAGCCCAGCTGGGTCCGTTAAAGACCAGACTATTAAGATGACAAACATTAAAGATCCGGAACCACCTCGTGTTGACATCCCTTGGGCTTTTAAATTTTTCGTGTTGTCATTGGACAATGTCTGGATTAAACAGAGCTGAATCCAGACATCTACGACTAATAAACACTGATGAATTAACCACATTTTATTTATGTATTTTTTAAGTTCAGGGGGAAATTTTCATGACTTGCTGCTTGAAATTTTTGAAAATGTGGATATTTGGTGTTGTAGTAAAATAAATCCCGGTCAAGAATGTCGGTTGCCGTATCATTGATTTAAGGTTTTGAGTTAAACGTTCTGAATTTGAGGAGGCGTCGCTGTTTATACTGAATCAGTCCAATGATTATGAAGAGGATATTGCGTAACTCGTGTATATTTGGATGCCTTTTAGAAAGCATATTGAACTATGACTAGACGTATTGGTGACTATCAAGTAAACTGTTCATCATACATGAACCATTCTTAGTAGCTCAATATCTGAGGCATATCATGTCAAATTTTACCTGAGTTGCTGTTATTAACTTAAACTATTCGAATAAATGTTTCTCTAACACGCGATTCAAAAAATTGATCACTTTGTAAATAATAAATAATGATCAGTATCATGAAAAACAGAGCGCTGAATATTTTCGGCTTAGAGAACATTTAGAATTTCTTGAATATTAATAGAACTTTCAGCCCTTAAATTTTTAGTTAAAATAGAATTTGTAATTTCTCTAATTCTGTCATTTTGTGCTAGTTTTAACAGAACTTCCTTTTTTTCTTTGCATATCTCAACCTCACAATTATCATTAGCAAAAACAGAGTTCTATCATTCGTAGAAGTGCTATTTTAGTTTACTATCCCCCCTCTTAACAGTGCTATTTTTGTGACAGATATTATGCATTTTAGCTAGAACCATTCCGCTTTAGTTATAAATTGAACTAAATTTTGCAATTTAAGATTCCTATTTTTGTAACACTGTCTAACATGGTACTATGTGTAACTGCGGTGCCAGCCATATTATTATACAGTCCTTTTGGTTCGTTTTATGAGGTGTTCAATTAAATTGATTAAGGTTTTCATTTGAAGTTGAAAAGATTGTAACTTTTGACTTTATTGATCGGGGACCTACGGAATAGAATTGAGTTTAACTTGTACTTTTTTTGGTTGAGAGTAAGCATTCTCTCGCTGAATGAGAAGAAAAAGAACCCTGTACTTCTGCAATAAACTGCCCTCTTGCAAAGTTTAACCAGTTATCGTATCTTTCCCGTTAATCCCCCTCACCCCAATTACGTAGTTGATCTCGCAGTTACAGCGAACGCGCCATTAAATAGTAAATTAATGTGAAAATTTTGGCGAAGAATGCAATTTTGACATGCAAAGAAATTATTGTTCATTGTTTGCTAACTATCTTAAATTTTAGCCTAGAATGCTGCTCAAGGCTATCTCAGCTTATCAACGCAACTGAAATTTAAAATTTTCTGAAACTTTGAATACTTGAATATCAAAAACAGATTTACGAACTGCATTTTTTACAGATAAAAAGTGAGGCATTTTTTTATGTCTTGATAACTAATGAATCTGATGCACTCACTGTTCAAAAATTGATTATAGTTTTACACTTTAACAAGGATGCTCGTTAATATGCGTTCGCATATGATGTTCCGTCCCGAGCTCATCTACATTTTTGACCTAATTGTCAACCAAATGAAGAGATAATAAAAGTAGATGTCCGAGTTTAAAAAACGTTTAAAAACCTAACTACTTATTGAATTACAAAAAAATGCCATGCCTCATTACAGCGCTGACGAGATCTGTCATTGAAAAAACTACGAGAAAAAAAAACAAAGAGCAAAACAAAAATTTCACTGCAAAAACAATATCTAAATTTGAGCCTAGTAACAACGCCAAACAACAATCGTATAAAACCTTGACTGCACAAATTTATTTTGTCCAGACTATACAGCAGATGGCATTTTTCCTTAATGAGACTAGGTAACAAAGTCGACAAATGGAAATAATAAGGCGAAATTGAAAAATCGATCAACTTTCTTTTAAACCGAATAACTAACAAAATAATTTTTAATAAATTTACTAAACGTTCATTATGAAACCAATAGGACCTGACGTTGGTTAGATTAAGCCATAGGAACGGACTACAGAAGCAGAAAAACTCAAAAAATTAAACATCGCGAAAACACAAATTATTGAAGAAATTAAAATCATTAGCTATTATCTGAATACTGTATTCTTCCTTCCATTTTCATTCATACTAATGCAACTAAAATTATGCTGAAAGATTAAATCAGTTCATTTGGGCCACAATGGAAAATCAGTGGGATCTGATTACGCGAATGTGCTAAACGAAGAGAAGAAACACAAGTACACCACAAAAACTTTTATTTAAACGCATACTGTCCACAAACAAAACATCAGTTAAGACATGATATCAATGGACATTTAACTTTTTTCAATACACGAAATTGAATGAGACCTCTCAATGATGAAATTAAGCTACAAGTTGACGAAAAAATCTACAAAAACTGAAATGTTTAAAAAATCATTGAAAATAAATAAACTTTGAGACTATTTGCTATAAAATGACTGCCTCGGGTAACATCAATCATTGAATTGGTTAATGTTCAAAAACTTTTTTCGGATTTCTTTTTTGAAGACTTAACAGCCAATAAATTACATAGCTTTCAACAGAAGGCAACAAATACACTCAATCATGACTCGATAAAAGTACAAAGATGTTTGCCATGCATGTTTAATCAATAAGATATCACAATAGGTCTTATGACTATGAGAACAAAAACAAAGACAGAAACCAATAAATCATTAGAAAAGTGCAAGAAGAAAGTATTGGAGCCTTTTAAACCATATCCTTTCATCTGAAAATTTTATCTATGCTCCATTTAACATCTTCTCAAAACCAATGGGAGCTATCAATATTAGGATAATGTGCTAAGATTACAACAGGAACCAAAAATCCAAAAATTAAAACTTTTTTTTGAACCTTGTGGCATCGAAGCCATAAAACCAGGAGTTAGATAAAAACGGTAACCAAATTAATTAAGATTGCTGTAGAAAGAAAAGAAGGGGTTTGGATCATCACTGAGGATTTCTTACAAATAATGAAAATAAGTTTAAAATTGGTTAATGTTCAAAAAATTGTTTTGAATTTTTTTTTAAATCTTAACAGACAATAAGTTCAATAGCTTTCAACAGAAGTCAATAAATACGCTCAGTCATGACTCGATAGAAGGACAATGATGTTTGTCATGCATGGGTAATCAATAAGATATCACAAAATGTCTTATGACTATGAAAACAACAACACCAAATACAGGCAAAAACCAGTAGAAAAGTGCGAGAAGAAAGTGTCTAAGCCATTTAAAGCATAAGATTTTCTCTGAAAACTTTATATAAGATCCATTAAACATCTTCCCTAAACCAACGGAAGCAATCCAAATTAGAATAATGTAATAAAATTTCAAAAGGTTTCAAAAACGCTAAAGTATCCAAAAGTTTTAAAACTGTTTTTGTAATCCTGTGGCATCGAAGTCATAAAACCAATAGTTAGAAGATAAAACCGCTAAACAGATTAGTTTTGGTTGCAGTTGAAAGGAAGGGGATCCTTTCAGTACTGAGGATGACTTACAGTTTACAAAAATAAGTTTATGATCTGTTAATGATCAAAAAAAAATTTTGAACAATTATATATAAAATCTTAACAGCCGTGTCCAATCAAAGCACTGAATAGCTACACTAATGCTCCTTACAAAACCCATTGCACTTAAGTCTGCGATTTTTTGCCATAGAACTCCAAAAATTCAGTAAAACCTCAAGAAGAAAATCAAAATTTCATTAAAAATCACAAAAGGTCAGAGTCGAAGCCATAAAAAACGTGCGATTCCTTGAAAACGTGTTTTTTGTTCATTAGGCGTCATTTTACTGTAAATCAGGTTCATCATTAACTAAATATTGATATGAAAATTGACCAGTCTCTAGGTGACCTAAAAAAAATTTTTCTAAAAAAAAGCTCTCAAACAGAATTCGTTTTTTTTATAGTAAACTTCCCTATGAGACCAGAACTAGTCTTTTTATAACCTTTCGTGTATTAGGAATACGAAATTGGTTCCTTTTGTGGTGTGAAATGTATTTTTGAATGAAGATTTTTAAAGAAGTGATCATAGTTTGAAGAAAAATTACACTAAAAGTGAACGAAATCATAACAAATATCACGTGTTCACACAAGATAGCTTTTCGGTAATGACATTTCTATCATTCATTATTTTTTAAGAGCATGAGATTCTTTTTTTCAATATGACTTCAAAATATCAATAAATATGAACAAATACATTAAAACCACGAAACTTCTGAGAAAACTGGTGGTATCAACGCCATTAAACTCAATTGCTTTCAGCGAAAGGCAATAAAAGCGCTCGATGGGAGCATAAGAGTTACGCCTCGATGGGACGACAAGGATTTTTGTCATTTACAAGTCATCGAAACGATAAGACATTACAATAGGTCATAGACTAAGAAAACAACAACAAGTACAGGCAAAAACCAAAAATTCAGCAGATAAGTGCGAGAAGAAAGTGTGTAAGCAATTTAAACCATAAGTTTTTCTCTGAAAATTTAACTCTGATCCATTGAACTTCCTTTCTAAGCCAATTGGAACTAACATTAATAGGATAATGTGGTGAGATTTCAGAAGAACCAAAAAATTTTCCCAATGTCCAAAAAATTTATGAAAACTCGCGCATCGATTTTATCAAAACAATAGTTAGAAGATATAGACGCAAATTATATATTTTTTAATGAAGTAGGAAAGAAGGATTTCTTGTATTTACTGAGGCGTTCGTACAGTTCACGAAGATAAGTTTACGATTGGTTAATGTTCAAAAATTATTTTCGGAATTTTTTTTGAAGTCTTAACAGAGATTAATTTGCATAGCTTTCAACAGAAGTCATTAAATATGCTCAGTCTTGGCTCGATAGAAGGACAAAGATGTTTGCCATGCTTTTTTAATCAATAAGATATCACAATAAGTCTTATGACTAGGAGAAAAAAACAAACACAGAAACCAATAATTCATTAGAAAAGTGAGAGAAGAAAGTGTCGGAGCCTTTTAAACCATATCCTTTTATCTGAAAATTTCATCTATGCTCCATTCAACGACTTCTCAAAACCAATGGGAGCTATCAATATTAGGATAATGTGATAAGATTACAACAGGAACCAAAAATCCAAAAATTAAAGCTTTTTTGAAACCTTGTGGCATCGAAGCCTTAAAACCAGGAGTTAGTTAAATACGGCAACCAAATTAATTTAGATTGCTGTAGAAAGAAAAGAAGGGGTTCGGGTCATTAGTGAGGATTTCTTACAAATCTTGAATAAAAGTTTAAAATTGGTTAATGTTCAAAAAATTGTTTTGAAAAAAATTCTTAAAGTCTTAACAGACAATAAGTTCAATAGCTTTCAACAGAGGTCAATAAATATGCTCAGTCATGACTCGATAGAAGGACAGTGATGTTTGTCATGCATGGGTAGTCAATAAGATATCACAAAAAGTCTTATGACTATGAAAACAACAACAACAAATACGGGCAAAAACCAAAAACCAGTAGAAAAGTGCGAGATGTGCCGAAGCCATGTGAACCATAAGTTTTTCTCTGAAAGCTTAAATATGATCCATAGAACGTCCTTTCGAAGCCAAATTAGAATAATTTGATAAAATTTCAAAAGATTCAAAAACGCTAAAGTATCCAAAAATTTTAAAACTGTTTTTGTAATCCTGTGGCATCGAAGTTATAAAACCAATAGTTAGAAGATAAAACCGCTAAGGAGATTAGTTTTGGTTGCAGTTGAAAGGAGGGGATCCTTTCAGTACTGAGGATGACACAGTTTACAAAAATAAGTTTATGATCTGTTAATGATCAAAAAAAATTTTGAACAATTATATATAAAATCTTAACAACCGTTAGCTATCCAATCAAAGCACTGAATAGCTACACTAATGATCATTACAAAACCCATTGCACTTTAGTCAGCGATTTTTTGCCATAGAACTCCAAAAATTCAGTAAAACCTCAAGAAGAAAATCAAAATTTCATTAAAAATCACAAAAGGTCAGAGTCGAAGCCATAAAAAACGTGCGGCTCCTTGAAAACGTGTTTTTTGTTCATTAGGCGTCATTTTACTGTAAATCAGGTTCATCGTTAACCAAACATCGATATGAAAATTGACCAGTCTCTAGGTGACCTAAAAAATGAAGTTTTCTAAAAAAAGCTCTCAAACAGAATTCGTATTTTTTTATAGTAAACTTCTCTATGAGACCAGAACTAGTCTTTTTATCACCTTTCGTGTATTAGGAATACGAAATTGGTTCCTTTTGTGGTGTGAAATGTATTTTTGAATGAAGATTTTTAAAGAAGTGATCATAGTTTGAAGAAAAATTACACTAAAAGTGAACGAAATCATAACAAATATCACGTGTTCACACAAAATAGCTTTTCGGTAATGACGTTTCTATCATTCATTATTTTTTAAGAGCTTGAGATTCTTTTTTTCAATATGACTTCAAAATATCAATAAATATGAACAAATACATTAAAACCACGAAACTTCTGAGAAAACTGGTGGTATCAACGCCATTGAACTCAATTGCTTTCAGCGAGAGGCAATAAAAGCGCTCGATGGGAGCATAAGAGTTATGCCTCGATAGGACGACAAGGATTTTTGTCATTGACAAGTCATCGAAACGATAAGACATTACAATAAGTCATAGACTAAGAAAACAACAACAAGTACAGGCAAAAACCAAAAATTCAGCAGATAAGTGCGAGAAGAAAGAGTGGAAGCAATTTAAACCATAAGCTTTTCTCTGCAATCTTAGATATGATCCATAGAACGTCCTTTCAAAGCGAATTGGAACTAACATTAATAGGATAATGTGGGGAAATTTCAGAAGAACCAAAAAATTTTCCCAATGTCCAAAAAATTTATGAAAACTCGCGCATCGATTTTATCAAAACAATAGTTAGAAGATATAGACGCAAATTATATTTTTTTAATGAAGTAGGAAAGAAGGAGTTCTGGTAATTACTGAGACGTTCGTACAGTTCACGAAGATAAGTTTACGATTGGTTAATGTTCATAAATTATTTTCGGAATTTTTTTTGAAGTCTTAACAGAGATTAATTTGCATAGCTTTCAACAGAAGTCATTAAATATGCTCAGTCTTGGCTCGATAGAAGGACAAAGATGTTTGTCATGCTTTTTTAATCAATAAGATATCACAATAAGTCTTATGACTAGGAGAAAAAAACAAACACAGAAACCAATAATTCATTAGAAAAGTGAGAGAAGAAAGTGTCGGAGCCTTTTAAACCATATCCTTTTATCTGAAAATTTCATCTATGCTCCATTCAACAACTTCTCAAAACCAATAAGAGCTATCAATATTAGGATAATGTGATAAGATTACAACAGGAACCAAAAATCCAAAAATTGAAACTTTTGAAACCTTGTGGCATCGAAGCCCTAAATCCAGGAGTTAGATAAATACGGCAACCAAATTAATTTAGATTGCTGTAGAAAGAAAAGAAAGGGTTCGGGTCATTAGTGAGGATTTCTTACAAATCTTGAATAAAAGTTTAAAATTGGTTAATGTTCAAAAAATTGTTTTGAAAAAAATTCTTAAAGTCTTAACAGACAATAAGTTCAATAGCTTTCAACAGAAGTCAATAAATATGCTCAGTCATGACTCGATAGAAGGACAGTGATGTTTGTCATGCATGGGTAGTCAATAAGATATCACAAAAAGTCTTATGACTATGAAAACAACAACAACAAATAGAGGCAAAAACCAAAAACCAATAGAAAAGTGCGAGAAGTGTCGAAGCCAATTAAACCATAAGTTTTTCTATGAAAGCTTAAATATGATCCATAGAACGTCCTTTCTCAGCCAAATTAGAATAATTTGATAAAGTTTCAAAAGGATTCAAAAACGCTAAATTATGCAAAAATTTTGAAACTGTTTTTGTAATCCTGTGGCATCGAAGTCATAAAACCAATAGTTAGAAGATAAAACCGCTAAAGAGATTACTTTTGGTTGCAGTTGAAAGGAAGGAATCCTTTCAGTATTGAGGATGACACAGTTTACAAAAAATAAGTTTATGATCTGTTAATGATCAAAAAAAATTTTGAACAATTATATATAAAATCTTGACAGCCGTTAGCTATCCAATCAAAGCACTGAATAGCTACACTAATGCTCATTACAAAACCCATTGCACTTTAGTCAGCGATTTTTTGCCATAGAACTCAAAAAATTCAGTAAAACCTCAAGAAGAAAACCAAAATTTCATTAAAAATCACAAAAGGTCAGAGTCGAAGCCATAAAAAACGTGCGGCTCCTTGAAAATGTGTTTTTTGTTCATTAGGCGTCATTTTACTGTAAATCAGGTTCATCATTAACCAAACATCGATATGAAAATTGACCAGTCTCTAGGCGACCTAAAAGATGAAGTTTTCTAAAAAAAAAGCTCTCAAACAGAATTCGTATTTTTTTATAGTAAACTTCTCTATGAGACCAGAACTAGTCTTTTTATCACCTTTCGTGTATTAGGAATACGAAATTGGTTCCTTTTGTGGTGTGAAATGTATTTTTGAATGAAGATTTTTAAAGAAGTGATCATAGTTTGAAGAAAAATTACACTAAAAGTGAACGAAATCATAACAAATATCACGTGTTCACACAAAATAGCTTTTCGGTAATGACGTTTCTATCATTCATTATTTTTTAAGAGCTTGAGATTCTTTTTTGGTATCGATATGGTTACTAGGATAAAATCGTGACCAGAGAACGTTTGTTACTAAAAATTTGATTTATTTAATTTAACACTTACAGATTCTTAACTTCTTGATCTTAAGATGGACTTTTCAATTCATATGTGGAAACGAACATTATGTATGACCACAGCGCTGAAGAATAACAGAAACAGAAAAATTTGGGTATCGTATCGACAACTTTTATAAACAAATGAAAATGTTTGAGAAAACGCAACTGCAATTTATTTTCACTGTACATGCTGGGGCAAGTCCATTGTAGCATTTCAGTTATCAACGGCCGCAGGACCACTCGTTGCTCAACTGTTCATTCCGTCAACAAAAACAATAAAAATTGCATTAACTTTATTTATTTGTTAAATACCCAATCCGATGTATAATTTTTGCCATTTCAAAAAGTGTATTTAGATGTTGATCTGCAAGCCCAAATAACCGTACCGAACGTTCCCTGTCGTTAAATAACTGAATGTGTACAAATGTCCAATGTACTTTTTCCGAAGCTTGCCAGCCGTTGCCTTTTCAGCAGCTAGTTGCGGCTTAGGGGGGCTACAATTAGCATAATTGAGGAGCGGGTGGGAGTGTGCATGGAGCAGGGGGTTGTGGGAGGTGGGCGAACTATAAGAACGGCCCTCCAACCATGATTTTAGGTCACTTAAAAAGTTTTGGTGAATCGTATTCTTAGAGAATAATGAGTCGGAAGGCTTTAAGGGAGCTTAATGCCCTCCAGGCTTTACCTGTTATTCTCATTTTTGAGGACAACAATGGCCACACAAAAAAAACGATCAAACGAGTTGCTAGAACAAAAAGTCGTATAAAAAACCAGCAGGACTAATAGTAGTAGTAGTTCTGGCTTCTGGGTACAAATCTACGCGTTATTTACCCTACAAGTTTCAGTTTAATAATTGCTACAAACTTCGTTTGAGAACAATTAACAATACTAAGCTTGACAAAACTTTAGAACAAGAAAATCAATTGTAAAAGTGTTATTTTGCAATTCTGGAAAAATATCAGGAAGTTGCCGAATGCTGCCAAAAATAAATCCCCGAAATCACTTCAACCATTTCTTTCAGGTAAAAAAGGCCTTCCTTTCGAAGACGCTTTTTCAGTTTGAATTTTTTGAAAGCCAGTTTGAATTGACTTTTTCTATCAGTTGAACTCAATAGTTGAAACCCCTCTGCGTGATATTTATTTACGAAATAGTCCCCAATTTCTTGAACGCCAGTTATAATTATGCAAAATATTTTCAATGAAAGATGATCAGTCAATGATGAATGACAATTGAAAAACGTTAAATTCCTATATATGTGACCGAATATTGTAACATTTGTCCAAAATTGACCGTAACATTTATTCGATTCATTTTACGCAAAACGTGAATAAATGTGACCAAGGAACGTCACTTATGTTCACAAAAGCCAGAAAATTTCTAAAAGTGTACGTTTGGCGACGTAATGAGATGTTCTTGTACCTCTTTCATCTCATTAGTTGTGATAGGTAATTTCATATCTCATTAGGCCTTACTATCCATTACCAGAGCCAAAAACAAGCATGTTCGTTCACACTTCAATTTCTCATTCCGTGGCAAATTCTCGAAACGTTTACGGGTTGAGGCACTTAATGTGGGCATATGTTCATCAATTGAACAGGAACCCTATGTTCGGTGTTAGACTCACCTTTTTGTACTCAGCTTTTTAATGATACCACTCACATTTCTCTGCGATGAATATATCGATCGGCCAAAATTTACTGAAAAAAAACCTATTTGAGTATATAGTTCCTTCCCCCACAAGTGGGGTCGGAACAAAAAGTAAAATTCCTTTTATATCTTTTAAATGAGCTTTCGTAAACATCCTTATGTATTGTATCACGTTAAATGGAGTCTTTTCTCAGGATGTCAAGCTCAAGCTCAATTATTGTATCAACACAGTTATTTTTTTCGTCTTTTGTCAGTTTTTGAACCAAAACCAAAAATATATATTTTCAGATAAAAAATTGTTCAACTGGTTTCCAGAAGATTGCTTCAATTCATAAATTCGATATTTCTAAAGGTAAAAAATAAACAAAGTTTGAAGCTTTGGGGTTTTCAAGTTTGAAATTGAAAATTGTGTATTGATGGCCGATTAATGCCGTCTTTGGTTAGTCGAACGCTGCTTGAAAAAATGCTGAAAAAATGCTATTGGAAAAATTTTGACGAAACAGTTTGATGAAATTCAGTTTTAAATGTACGACAGGTTCCCTTTTTCTGGCAAAAACATCGGATTACGTTCCTTTAATGTTGATTTTTGTAAACAGTAATTTCTAGTTAAATCACGCAATTTTAGTCGAAGAGTAAGGTTCCCTCGACATTTTCAAGTGCTTTTGTTATACTTAATCGTATTGAATACTTTAGGATTCGCGTTGCGAATACTTGTTTCAAGATTATGATAGGAATTGCTAGGCGAATACACAACTGCTTGTGTATTACAAATTCTGATTATTGGAAACGCGGTGCGAATCCGTTGCTAAGTTTAGCTTGAGATTATGAAGAGCGTTTGCAGAGTAACTTGAATTCAGATTGACTAAATGAAATTATGATTACTTATGATAAACTAGTATGAACAAAATATGAAATAATTTAGTAGACTAACGGGAATATTAATATAGGTGAATAAATAGAAGTCATAACTTTTAGTTATAAAACACATGATATAATTATAGAAATAGAGGATAAATAATTTAGTACACATAGAGGTTTCGATATATAATAGGTATCCATACGTATCACATTTCCCTCGTGACAAAAAATTTTTTAATGTATTTACATTTTTTAAATCAACACAAAACATGTAATCGAGTGGGATGAACATAACTTAACTCAAAGTTGTAGAAGTATTACGAATGCGAGATTTAAGAATAATTAACGATGAAAATTTTAGCATATGCGAGGCTTATACATCTAAGAACTTTCGATTGCACATAGGCTGTGTGTGTTAATGAAAGTAAATTATCACCACTTGACGGATAATTACAGCGCAGAAATTTCTCAATGTTTAATAATTTTGGAATCGCAAAGCGAATACGCTTCAAAATTCTTAACATGGAAACTGCGTACATTAAACGAAATAAATTTAGCGCACACACAGTAATGAATGGATTCGCAGGGCGAATACTTGAATAAATGTAAAACTGACAATAGCAGAGCAAATGTTATAAATTAAAACAAGGTTAACATGAATTTTAGATTAAAGAAGTGGAAACAAGATTAAGTAATTGAATGGAGTTTATGACAGTTTTGTTGAGTTTTTAACTTAAATTTCATTTTCTGCATCCCAAACAGATAGTTCTCTCTCTTGTTCATATTCATGGTATCGAACTCTTGAATCTGGTGGCGAAACTTGGCCAATTTGAATTTCCGGTCTTGGGGGAGATGGGATTCTTGAATGTTCCGCAATTTGAATCAAGGCTACTACTGTATTTGCGGTTGCTGCATCTTGCTTCTCTTTTTTCGATTTACGTTTTTTCTGTTTGCCGGAACTGGTAGAGGTCAGGGAACTGGTAGGCGAAATATCCGCGTCTGTGAAACCGTAAAATTCGGGCCGATTTCGTTGTGTCTTGAGTCTGCTGGTTTTGAGAGGAAGACATTTGCGGAGCGGGTACTATTGATATCAATTGTTGTTCCTGAACTGTCGCGTTATCATTGTCGTTGATTGGAGCTGCATTTCGACGACGTTTGGGCTGTGACTTTGTAGGTTTACGTACAGTGAGGGCTCTAGACACGTTTGAATTGACTGAGGAAACAACTGAAGTGGTATCTCGATGCCGATGTCGAATTTTGATTTCCCCTCGCTTTTGTTTTTTAATGTCGTTGCTGTGTTTGGCAATCTTTATTTCAGTTGTCTGTTCATAGGGTGCAGGACGCCTTTGTGCGTACGTCCAGAGATTTGTAGATCGTTCAGCCTTGGTGCAGAACTTTGCCAGATCACTATCTCTGACTTTGACTGGCGTTCGCCCCGGTTCGTTAATTATGGTTGTCGTGGGGGAGGATTTAGTGACGAATGAGCCGGGTTTCAAAACTTCGTAAAGCCCAGCAAGCTGTCGTTTCGCCCTCTTTTTGTTTGGCAGTTTTCTGGCTAGCTTCACACTTAATGATTTTTCTGTTCTTGGAATGGGGTTCGTGAGCTTGGGGTGGATTATGAACCGCGATTCCTTATCGTCTGAGTCTCGGTATCGGAGGCCTGCGTCTTGTTGTGCCTTATTCATTGCCGTCTCAATGTCCAGATCGCTTCTCTCCGGATTGACCCATCCAGCATCATCGAGGTATTTGGCTACAGGAACTTTATCAGCATCTACTAAACAAGTGGCTTGATCTAGACGGATTGTTCGCGGGATTCCATGAGTATAAGCATAATCGCGGAGAAATTTTACCACATTTGTCCCATTTGCATGTTCAAAAACTCGAGCTGTTGGATACTTTGAATAACTATCTATACATGTCAAAAAGTAAATATCTTTATCTTTATCATTTGTTATCGGGCCCCCAAAGTCAATTTGGATTTCTTCATTTGATTGTTGACAAGCCTTGTGAGGATACCATTTAGATTTTGGTATAATAGGTTTCAAATTCTTACCAATATCTGTACACGGACCGCAGTCTGATGCTTTGGCTAGAATCTCTCTATGCATATATGGCCACCATGCATACTGAGATAATGAAATCATGCCCCAACTACCAGGGTGGGTCATGTGTATGGATTCCAGTACCGCTTCCTTTATCGAATTGGGTATAGCGACGCGCTCATCCACACACAAGCAACCGGACCTCACGTGAAGGTCCTTCCAGAACGAATATATTTATATATATATAGGGGCTAACTTCCTTACAGCGGTTCTCGTCATCTTGGAGGACACAATCTCTAATTTCTTTTAATACTGCGTCCTTACTTGTTAAGACGGCTAAGAAGGATTTTGTAAATAGTTGGTTTAAGTTACTTTCAAAAATTTCCTCTTTGGACAATTCAATGTCTTGGATTTCGGGTGATGATGAAATTGGGGTGTGAATATTAGGGCTCGTACTAGTTGTCGCTATAGGGGTTGATTGGGTGCGGAAAGTTACTTTGGGAGCAGTAGTAGGAGTTGGGGGGTTAGATTGAGGCACTTCTTTTGCGGACATTGTTATGTGGTTCACTTTATTTTCTGCTTTTGCGGTTGAATTACAATTAAAATTATTTGACTGGATTCGTGATGCGGAGGCGTTAGTGTTTTGAATCAATTGATTTGCAAAGCAATTAAAGTTGGAAATGAATTCAGAATTGTAATTGTTTACTTGTGCTCGAGGAATGAGTGGATTAATTGAGGCATTTGAGTTATTCGTGCTAATTTTAGCAGGTTTGCAACCGTGGACGCGCGTCTTGTTTACTTGTTGGTTATAATTACTGGTTATGTGCCGCTTTTGGAAAGCAATTTGATTCGCGTGACTAAATAAAGATGTAATTGCGTCGCGAATACGGGAAATTGTTGCTACCATGAATTCCTCGTCGTATTGATTGACACTTTTAGCGTTTTGATTTGGTTGACGCGAAATATAATCAACTAAGCCCATTCTAGTGCCAGGAATATGCTCGATGTTAAAATCAAATGGTAACAAACGATCAATCCATCGTGTTAATCTACTGTTGTAGGATTTATTAGAACGGTGTGATTTTAGTACTGAAAGGAGTGCTCTGTGGTCTGTTAAAACTGTGAAAGTTTTCCCAAATAGATAATATTTAAAATATTCAATGGCCCACACCACCCCAAGTAATTCGAGTTCATTTATACTATAGCGTTCTTCATTGCTATTAAGAAAACGAGATGCAAAAGCTACTGTTTTCCACCCTTCACAATCTAATTGTTCAAGCGCAGCGCCTAAACCTTGGCGAGATGCATCGCATTTGATTCGCGTTTCCAGTGTTGGATTAAAATGAGTGTTTTCCGTAGCATTTGCAATAACAGTTTTGATGTGTTCAAAATGTAATTGATGAGTTTCATTCAAAATAAATTTTTCGTTTTTCTTTAATAATGGCCGAAGAGGATGGCATATTTTGGCAAGATTGGGTATAAATTTGCTTAAATGATGAACACTACCTAGGAATGACCGTAATTGTTTCAATGTTTTTGGAGCTTTGATTTCCGCAATTGCCGCTGTTTTAGATTCTATAGGTTTAACACCACTTTGTGAGAATGTGAAACCAAGCCAATTTATTTGATGTTTTGCGAAATGACATTTGCTTAAACTAATTCGAAGGTTATCTGATTCGAGTTTTTGGAGGCAGTTGTACACGTACTTGAGGTGCAATTCCTTGGTGCCTTTGCTAACTACAATTATGTCATCCAGAAAACAGTATGTGTTAGTCAGCCCAACCAATGTGTAATCCATTGCCTTTTGAAACTCGGCCGGCATATCCGCAAGGCCATAAAATCCCGTTTTAAAACGATATGTACCAGTTGCATCGCCGCAAATGATATTAAAATTACAATGACGTGCGGTATCCGGATGCAGTTTTAATTGACTATAGGCATATTTTAGATCAATCGTTGAAAAGTAGACATTATCTCCTAGGTTTGAATTATTAATATGTTGTGAGATTGAATCGATAAGACTATCTATATTTGGCATTTGGTACTTGTTTTTGTGGATCGCTTTATTTAATATTTTCGAATCAAGAGCTAACTTTACAGATTTGTCCTTTTTGACCGTAATTATAATGGGAGAAATGTAGTTTTTATCCGAACATTCTTGTAGTTTTTCGATGTGTCCTTGTTCAGAAAGTTTCTTTAGCTCAGCAGATACTTTGTCTAGTAAGTTTATAGGGACATGACGGCCCTTTTGGTGGGATGGAGTATAATGTTTGTGGAATTTTGAACGAACTGTATGTACTTTGGACTTACCAATTCTGGAGATTAGATCGGGATAATCAATAGCAATCTGTTTTTTATTGGGCAATATTCTTGATCTACCTGATTGATTGTTACATGGTTACTTGATTGATGTATTGAGAGTCCAAGAGCTGGAAACAAATCTCTACCCAATAGAGAACGATGTCCGTCTGCCACTACTTGAATTTCCATTGGATTTGCGTACCAATTGCTGCTTTGAATTGAAGTTTGAAGAATGCCCATCGTATGAATAGGTTCGTTTGAAAATGTTTTCAATTGTTTAGGATTCGCTTCGCGTATCCACTTCGAATTTGGTTCATGGGAAATGATGGAGTTTGCCAAGGATTCGTTTATTATTGTGCATACGCTGCCCGAATCCACCAAAACATTTGTTGATGTTTTACCGAAAATTACGGGAAGATTGATTGCATCCACTGAAGTTGTGGAATCTGTTGAAGATACTGCTGCTACACAATTATCTTCATCTGAAGAATAGTTTGACTCCAAATCAGGATCAAAATTAGCCGAAATTTGATTGACATCTTCAGTTTGATCGTCTTTTTCTACGTTATTGACCCGCGGTTTAGGTTTTGGGTAGGAATTGTGATCTTTAGGTTTGCGGCAAACTTTTGCGAAGTGGTTTTCAATACCACACTTATTGCATCTTTTTCCCCGAGCGGGACATTTATTTCGGTGGTCAGAGGTCCAATTAGATCCACAGAAATGACAGGTTGTTGGCTTTTTCCGTGCTGTTGTATTCATATTGGAGAAAGGGGTAGCACTGGCGATGCGCGTCCGTTGTACTTGGTTAACAGTTGAATGTGACTCGGTTTTACCTGCAATCATTTTTAGTTGATTGAGCGTACCCATCTCGATATTAATCGCTATTGCCAATGCTTTTTCCGGGTCTACTGTTTCTTTAAGGAGCTCCTTTTGAATGTCTTCATTTTGCATGTTCGCGATAAAGACATCCCGGATGATCGTGTCTCCTTTATCTCCAAGGTCACAGTTTTCCGAAAGTTCTTTGAGATGTTCATAGAACTTCTCAATAGGTTCTCCCTTTTGCTGTTTTCGGGTGAGGAAGAGGTATCTATCGAAGGTTATATTGTGGATCCGAATGAAGGTTGTATTGAGAATATCCCAAAGATCCTTCGTTGAAATTGTTTCAAGATTGACGGTCGAATTCTTTGAGTTGAATACACGCCGACCTTCCATGCCTAAGCTCAAGTACATCAAAGAGGATGCTTTCCGATCACATAACTCCCACGGTTTATCACCGCAAAGTATGCCAACTGCTGTAACACGTTGACATTGATTCTTCCACGCTGTTTTTGCTTGTTCATTGCGGGTACGTCGGTCTCGCTCTGATTGTGCCGTCGGGTTGTCAACTGCATCTTCATATGCTGGTTCAGGAGGTAAGAGGACATGGTCTGGAGGGTCCAATAAGAGGAGGTCCACTTCAATTCCTTCTCGGGCGAGAATTGCGAGTTTCAATTGTATTCTCCAAAACTCCCAACGAATTGGGGGTTCTAGTGTTGCCTTTTCCCAAAAGGGTTGAATTCCAAGTGGGGATTTGCCGCTGTCCTTTGTCGCTGACTGCGCCATGTTATACTTAATCGTATTGAATACTTTAGGATTCGCGTTGCGAATACTTGTTTCAAGATTATGATAGGAATTGCTAGGCGAATACACAACTGCTTGTGTATTACAAATTCTGATTATTGGAAACGCGGTGCGAATCCGTTGCTAAGTTTAGCTTGAGATTATGAAGAGCGTTTGCAGAGTAACTTGAATTCAGATTGACTAAATGAAATTATGATTACTTATGATAAACTAGTATGAACAAAATATGAAATAATTTAGTAGACTAACGGGAATATTAATATAGGTGAATAAATAGAAGTCATAACTTTTAGTTATAAAACACATGATATAATTATAGATATAGAGGATAAATAATTTAGTACACAGAGGTTTCGATATATAATAGGTATCCATACGTATCACAGCTTTATATAATCAAATTAAAAAAAATTATTGCTTTTGGTGTGAAATAAATGCCAAAAACTAATTTTAAAGTTAAAGCAGATTAAAAATCGAGAATTTGCGCAACTTATTGTGTACTGAAAAAAAAACAAACTTGCTCCTAGATTTTCTTTGAGTTGTGGGTCGGGATCATTAGCTTTGTCCCTTCTAAATGTCTGAATACATAATAGCAAAAGACTAGAATTGAATACAAATTATATTTAAGATTTAGATTTCACAATTAAACTATATTATTTCTCTTATAAATATTTGCTCAAATATTTGCATTCAAACTTTTTGTAAAATCATGAATTAAGTATTATTTTTTTTAAAAAAAAATGTACAGCATCTCACATTTGAACACATCTTATCATTATACTGCCAAAAACTGAAAATCCGTTTTGTTTAGAAAATAAGAAAATAAACGTAGCAGAAAATTGAAAATGATCGTTATTTTAATAACTTTTTGTTAAACTAAAATGTTTTCATCTCTACGGTTATTGCATCAACGTGGAGAAGAAAAGGCTTCACAAAACAGAGTAGGATTAAATGTGAAAGGAAGTGAAAACTCCATAATTGTTTCTCTTAGAATTGTTGCGTCATTAAATTAATTTACTCTGTTGAAATTACAACGTTTAAAAAAATGCTAAAATTTATTTAAATGAAAGTACGTCTTACAGTGTCAGTTTATTTAAATGTCAGTAAAATGCTACCGTTTTCAATTTCGATTTTAGAAATGGATCCTTCGGTCGTAAGTAATGGTAAGTTATGCAACTTGAAATCTCAAATAAAGTTGAATAAAAACAAAATCACAAGGGTTGTTATCGGCCTCCCGACGTTTATTAACAACTTGGCTTTGTCTCGGAGTTTGATAACTTCTTGTTGGTGCGAAACAACCCTAAGGTAACATTCAATAACATACAAAAAAGGAATCGTCTAAAATTATTGTTTTTTTCTGCACTTCCGAGAGCTGTTTTTTTTTCGAGACTGGGTTTGCCTTAGTTTGGAACTGTTTTCCCTCTTCAATTGCAAAAATTTTTTTTTTCGTTTCGTTACTGTGTATTAACAAACTAAAACTTGGTTTAGCACTAATAATTGGTTTGCATAGCCTAACCTATTAACATGGAAACAATCGATTACAGTTTAGGTACTCCCAAATGTGCGATTAAATTAACCATTCAGTATCATAATCAAACCGTGGGGGGGATGGAGTGTCACTGAGGTGTCAGGAAACAGTTTCAAAATTTAGTCAATACATGGGATGTCATCATCGGATTGCACTTTCTTGCCGACCTTGTTGCCAATTTTGTTCAAAATGTTTTTCACGAAACGGCAGAACAATTGAAGAAGCAACTCAAAAATTTCGTAAACAGAGAGCATGCTTCCTCCGAGAAGCAGTCCAAAAAGACCGCCCATAGCGCTGGTCGCTTTGGCGAAGTTGTACTTGGGCATAATTCGGGTTCTCCGAACCAGAAAGGACCCAATGCTAACCTGCAATTCCGCATAGTTTTGTCGCATGTCACAATGGTATTCTGAAATTGTCCCGTTTGATGGCACTCTGTTGCTAAGTTTGGTGATTTTCTTAAGAGATTTAGCAGCGTTGATCGAAGGAAATTTAGTCATGGTGTTCGTGGCGTGGTACTTGTTGAAGCTGCATTGAGGCCGACATGCTTGCATACAACTTTCTGTAAATGCAGAAAAAAAGGGAGTCTCTCAATATACCCCCCCCCCCCCCCCACACACACACACACACACGCACGCACACACACACACACAAACACACACACACACACGCACACACACACACACACACACACACACGCACACACACACACACACACACACACACACACACACACACACACACACACACACACACACACACACGCACACACACACACACACACACACGCACGCACACACACACACACACCCACACACACAAAAGTACAGCTGCCCAATGGTTTATTCGCGGTAAGGGCGGTATACATTATATAACAATTAAACTACTAAGATGAGGTGGGGGGGGGGGGGGGTGGGTTATAGTGGTACGGTGCTAGGAAAATTGGCCGACAGGGCGTTTAGCCGACAAGGAAAAAATGAGAAATTTAGCCGACAGTTTTTTCATAATTGGTAATAAAAGTCCATAATTGGTCCATAAATCAGTAGTTCGGTTGTGATAGATTCATATCAAGTCCCACGCGCCGCTGAGGCATGGCCATGGCCCGCGAGGCATCGCCAGATGCGGTTAAATACGGTCCGATCATGGATAGACCTTCGTTACACTAGTTCATGAAAAAACTGCTGTATATTTGTCCGCTTACGAAATAGTGTTTCAAATTGGCCAATCACATCTTTAGAATAAGTTTTATTGCTCATTTTACTTAAATTGTCGGTTAAATTTCTCAAATTTTGGTTGTCGGCTAAACGCCCTGTCGGCCAATACGGCGGCCACCTAGTGGTACCAACCAAATTATCATACCCATGGCATTGGCTTGGTGGAATGGACACATGACCATAGTGACCCCGTCACAAGGGACAGTGATATTTTTGGGCATGAAATAAACACCCACACTGTTACAGCCACAAGTCTCTAGTTCCTTGTCAGCAAAACACTCACTCACACAAGTCATATGAGTATAGCCATCGTCGTGGTATTTGAGTATGCTGAAATAGAACAAATTGAAAATCTAATTGAAACTTAAAGCTAATTTGGCCAAAAATTCAAAATGTTACGAAATTTGACAGAAAAAAGTACAAGACATGACCGGATTATAAATTCCTTGTAAAATTCGATTCCATATAATTTTTGCCACTTTATTTACGACTAAGTGCCGATCAAATTCCCTTCATCTCTTGCATTTTCTCCTTAATCATTTTTTGACCACGGTAAATCTATTTGAGATAAACTTAATTAACCAATTGAAAATCTGTTGTTTTTGTTGCAACCCTCGACATCTGGTTGCAAACTTTATGTTAGATTTTATGAGGTCAAACTCCGCGCACAAGTATTTTTTAATCAGTACTTGTTTTATAGGTATGGTTTTTGTCCGCTTCAGAGTTTCCAAATACCAAAGAAAGGGAAAGTTTTCTAAAGTGCTGCCACCCAGAACTTTTTATTGCAGGAAAATTGAAAAACAACTTAATTTGTTCATGCTTTTAAAAACTTTTACGAAGAGTCAAAACGATCAATGCAGTATTTACGCTACAGTTGTGCACCTCATTCAACTCCAGAGTAAAACGTTTGCTTAACAGATCCCTTGTCGGCCTCGGATGTTAATCTTGCAAGATCTTGCATGATTAACAACCAACACTTGCAAGATTACTGCAAGATTAACATCCAAAAACCAGTCGAAAGAAGCCAAAAGAACGTCTAAATCGAAAAAAAAACGTTTAGAAAACGCTAACTAAAAGCCCTTGAGACTCCATAAAAGCGCAAGAGAGCCTAGAAACCTATCTTATGGAGCCTATAAACCTATCCTATCCAAAATCGAAAATCTCTAAAATTTTGAATATAGAAAAAAATTAAAAGAGCAAGAACAGCAATAAAAAAGTATCAGAATTATCAGTCTTGGGCATCTAGTCTTTGCTCTTACTCAACTTGCTATTTAAAGTTGAATTTGTGTTATTGGAAATTTATTTATATTTCAATGTGATATTTAAGCTTACTCCTGCATCCAATTAAACAGGCTAATAAAAAGAAGAAAAAATGGCAATCGAAATAACCATTAGCCATAAACATTGCAACTAAGAACAATTGAAACAGAGTTTTGTCACTTGAAGCATTGAAATTTCTTTTGTTGACAGATTGAAATTCGGCAGTTAATACTGCAACAAGGTCAAATAGTACATAAAAACTCTGGAGTTCTTTTGCATCTTTGGTCATTGGTGACAGATATTATTATTTGCTCTCGAACGAATTTCGAAGCAACTATTGTAAACGTGCGCCTTTTTCGCAAAAATTTTATTTGACCCTTACCGCGCCTTTGACCCAGAACATCTTTGACTTGTCAATTGACTTTTTTATGCTGATTTATTCATTTTTTAGTGATCTAATTTGCACTCATTCCAAAGTGAAGTTTATTGCTTGATTGAAAGTGATTGTACAACTGGACACCACAAGAACCTGCTTTCCGAGTGGTTAAAACATGTGTTGAGACCTTGAACGTTGGGGTTCGAGTCCCTCCTTAGTCGCAAACCTTTGCATTCAAAAAAAATATTTAGGCTTCAGCATCTGAATGACTTTACCCCGTCTATCGTCTGAGAGCAGTTTATCCGACGCTGGTAGTTTTATGAAAGATAATTGGTTGTGTGATAAAAAAGATATCTGACTGATCTAAATTTAACTTATATTTTTTTTGTTGATGTCAGAAAATCAAGGTCGACAAAGATTTTTTCCTATAAAATTATGCAGTTGTTGATGGTCAACTTTTTGTATATGACTGCTATCAAAATTTTAGCACTGAACCTGTTCAAGCCTTTACAAAGATTATTAATCGTGGCACTATTAAACAATACTAGGCCCGTAAGAAACTTATGACTTTCCTTTCTGCAACAAATAGCTAAAGCTTGTTTTTGTTCGTCAACAATTCTTTAACTTAATGATGAGCGTGATTTTTTCTATTTGTTAATTCAGCATTATTGCGAAAAACTGGTCATGAAAGCTGAATATGATACAAAACACACAAAAACACAATGATACTAGTGTCTGTTGCTTCGGATGTTCAGAAAAATTGACCATCACGGAAACTGTCCTATAACAGTTACTATTGCTGGACAATTGACATGATTTTCAATTCAGTATCAATGAGCAGTTTTTTGTAGAACAGCTATATTAAAGGAATCAAAAAGACTGTAAACTGAGCTTATTAAACTACTGTTCTGGATACTCGTTAATAATGGGTCGGTCTCCGGCCTCATTTCAGTCCATTATAGAACCCAGGGTACGATTTCAACTAAAACTTCGAGGCAGAGAGGTTGGTTTGAAAGATTGAACAGACTTAACGAATTAAAATCTAATTTTTGCCCCAAACGTGATGTCCTAATTTAGGGCACCAAGTTTTTCGGCAATAAAATTAGACTTAATTAGAAATCTAACTTTTGACACCTGAATCAAATCACTATAAGTAATAGGCTGTTTCGCCATCGGAGACGGAGAAGTTTGGCTTAATTCAACTCCTATATAGTTCTACGTTTCCTTTCTCTAATCTGTAAGATTATGCTCTTAACTTTAATTTCAAATGAAATTCAACACTTTCGTACCCTTTGCTTCTCCAAAGAACAAAATCTTAGTACCTCTCAAGCCTCGTACCCAGCACTCGGGTGCAAGTACATTAGTTCACTTCGCACGCGGAAATGAACACCTGTCTACCTCAAGACTGTAAAACGAGTCTTTTTATGCCTTGTTCTTTGTAGTTCTCGCAAGATTTTGTAGCTAAAAATTAGTTTCTTTTTGGTGGTGTTGTTCAAAAGTTAATATTTCATACCCTTTTGCACCCTCCTGTATACAGTCGCTCCTTCCACTGTCATCATGGAACTCCTCCAGGGACAGAGATGCTCTGTATGAGTAACCAGGGGCGACATTGAAAGAGTAGGATTTGTCCCAAGTGCTCAAAATGGTTCTGGTGGGGTCATACAAGAACACTTGAAGCGCTAACCCTCCTGCGATGTGTAGAAATGGGATACCCTCTTCCGTTTCCAGATCTGTAATTACGATACATCTATATGAAACCAATCAAATTATTTTTATTGCAAGGATCAGCTTGGTTATCAAAATTTTGGTCACTCAGAAGAAAAGAAACAACAAATAATTCGGCATGGAGCACTTGAATTTTTTTAAGAGTTTAATTACTTCTGAGACATTGATTACTTCCCATTGATGTTGTATTTTGACTTTACATACAATTGACTTCACTCCGAATTATTAGTGAAGTCTATATGAAGGTGTGTCAGGACAATATACTCAATGCCAAAATATACAATTCCAAAATACCCAATACCAAAATACACACGGTCGAACACGTGGGGAAAGATTATTTGACTGTGATGTAGTCAAAGTCAAAGTCAAAAGTTTCGCAACTTTTTTTGTTTTGTAGTTTGCAGAAAACTGTTATTGACTTAAGCGAACAGAGCAACTAGCAAAGATTGGTTCTTGCTGTTTTCAGTTGAGCAACTAAGCTGGTCAAGTCTGAATCAGACTCAAAATAAAATCTTCTGAAATCTTTCAACGAACATTTTGGTTCTAACTTTACTTTCTTCAACAAAACAACCGAAAAAATTTTGAAAGCAAAAAAAGAAGGCTGTTCTACTCAAAAAGACAATTGAGCTCGTATTAAAATAGGGTTTTTAGCTAAATGTAATTAAACTCAACTTAACCCTTAATCGGAACTAAAATTTTTCCATTAATCCGAGGCCATAGCGAAGCTAATAACTGCTTTTTAAGCTCATTGCTCCCTTTTTTGCCCTCTATTTAAACTCATGATTTATTTGAGCGGAATGATTAAAATTAACATATGTTTTACTTTAGTACTAGAAATTAGAAGCGATTATACCAAAAATCATAGTCAATTTGTCGTCAGGAATTTGGACGCGTCGTTCATGCGGCGTGAACTCCCAACAGAGAACATTCAAAGTCCAAACTTGCTTCCATGATCCCAGATCGAGACAGTCCTGTCCCTTCCACTGGCAAAACTTTACCAGGGACTGGAGAGTTGCCGCCATTCCGGAGTTGAACAAGAAGTATTCCTGCCACTTGACTTCATTGTCGCGGTCCGCATCTGTGAGAACCATGTTGACGTAGCTACTCAGAGTCGCTTCTAAGGAGGGCTTGTAACCCAGGAAATCTAAACCACGCAATCAACAATAAAAATTTCCCTTTAGAGGTATCATTTTGGCAATCTTAATTGGTGCCCAGGTCGAGGTGGCCAGACCGAAGTGACCCCTGATCAGACGATCTTCGAGCGCACACTTTTTCCCGGCGCGCTCACTTGCATGGTGTGGAAAAGGCTTCCAGCGCACTTTAGTCTGGACTATGGTCTGGAACTTGTCTGATCAGAGGTCACTTTGGTCTGGGACGTTCTGATCAGCGACAATTTGGAGCGCCCACTTGTCTGATCAGGAGAGGTTTTCGAGCGCACTTTAGTCTGATCAGACGATGTTTCGAACGCACTTTATTCTGATCAGAGGACGTTTCGAACGCACGATAGTCTGATCAGAGCGAGGCTTCAAACACACTTTAGTCTGATCAGAGGACGTTTCGAACGCACGATAGTCTGATCAGAGCGAGGTTTTAAACGCACTTTAGTTTGATCAGAGGACGTTTCGAACGCACTTTTGCCTGATCAGAGGACGTTTCGAACGCACTATAGTGTGATCAGAGGCCGCGTCTAGAGCTAAAATAGGTAAAATAGGTTAAATACTGTCGGAAAAACAACAGTTGAACTAACGAACAATTTTTTGAGATTTTCCAGTATGTCTTGGGTGTGTGTGAGAGTATGAGAGAGAGAGAGAGGGTTTAAAAATTAAATATATTTTCTGATTTAATCAAAATATTGCGAAACTTTACAATACCACAAGATATTTATTTTTAAATGATTCTAAAATACCTTACAAAAATAATTAGATCTTGAAAGACTGAGTACCTCTTATAAGATCTTTTAGCGATCTTATGACATCTTTTCAGTTTTTTAAAATCTGTCAAACTGTGAAAAATATTCTTCTAAAATTGTAGGGATTCACTGAATTCGTTGCCAAGTCTTGTTTGGATAAACATTTGGTCGATTTGTTAAACACTTTGACTTCTTTAATTTAAAAAATGGCGTCAAAGTTCATTTTTGATACATTTCTCTAACTTGTATAAGCAATTTTTAACATCTGTTTGACTCTCAGTCATCAATTCAACTGCCAGTCAGGTCAGAATTTTTCAAGTTTGTTTTTTGGATTGGATTTCACAACTTGTCCGGCTTTGTTTCTTTCAGATCGGGTCGCACTTTTTTGACATTATGACGCCAATCCGACCCCAAATTGAAGCAGTGATTTTATTCACTTTGATCTAGTAAAAGCACTGAGCGAAAAGTAATTAAATTTTCGAAGCGTCGTTTTTTTGTCATAGAATTTGAGCACTGAATAAATTTATATTTTTGAAGGGAATTTTGTAACGTGCAGCTTCGGGTTATGCTCTTTTTCTCTTGAAATTTTTTTGCTAAAGCCCCAGAGTTTGAATTAACCGTTCTAAGAGTGCCTAAGTGTTTTTGTAAATGAACCAAACATTGCGTAACTAATTATTTTTTTTAATTTTGCACAAACTTAAAAGAAACTTACAAAAATTTGAATTCTTTTGAACTAAACCGATGTTCATTTTGTTGGCCTTGAAATTAGTCTCATTTGTGCCAGGTTCTGTAGAAAGCCCAAACATGAGGCAGTAATCTACATAATGTCTTTATTTATAATCTATTTACGTAGTCTATAAAATTTTACTGTTT
Organism: Convolutriloba macropyga; assembly: GCF_964194025.1. Taxonomy (NCBI): domain Eukaryota; kingdom Metazoa; phylum Xenacoelomorpha; order Acoela; family Convolutidae; genus Convolutriloba; species Convolutriloba macropyga. The sequence goes on along the minus strand of NC_134473.1, from coordinate 70,136,254 downwards.
TTTGGTTTACCTATGATCATTTTGTTTGATAATTTAGAACTTAGCTTTATAGGTGGTGGACGATTGGTCTTTTAAGAGCAAAAAATCGAACGAATTTTTATTTTCATTTGACAGGTAACTTTTTTCTTTAATTTTTTTATTGAATAATTTTGTTCGTTTTTTTCTTTTGTGCCAATGCTAATGTGTTTTTGTCAACTTGTAGCTTAGTCTCATTTACGAATAATTCCAACCGTTTTAACAATTATACAGTCTTTTTAATGTCCTTGGTTTTAAGCTACGTGCTTTCTTGGATGGTATTTGGTTTTTAAACGAAAAGGTAAGTTCTACAGATGCCGCTGTGATTGTTGTTTTATTGCTGTCTTGTCTAATAATTTGTAAGAAAACAACTCTAATTATTCCTCTTACAGTATTCAGTTGTCCAAGGGGCTTCAAAAAGCTGCTAAAGTTAATGAATAAATCGGTTTTTATTTTGAAATTTAAGAAAATGTTGTTTTTCACGTGTCTCATTTTTTACTATGCTGTCTATGAGAAATAGAAGAGTGTGTTCCCTAGTCAATTTTTTGTCATTTTTTATTGATAGATAATTTTTGTTCTTATTTCAACACCAATAAATTTTGGAGCAAAAGATGACTGGCAAGTCATCTTTTTGCTTTATTTTGGTTTACTTGGTTTTATTTAAATGACGATTGAAAAAATTTTGGATTACGTTTTCACTGTCTCTGTGTCTGATTTTTCGCGAACACTTAAAAACCTTATGCGATCCAATGGTGCTTGCTTGGAATGCTTGTTCAAATCCCCAATAGGGGGCTAAATCTTTTTCGACGTCAAAGTTAAATAACTTTAGTGCAATATTTTTGTTCAGCTGATCTTTGACGCTGTATTTGTTGACTGCTCTTTGAGTCGCTTTGGTGGCAAGACTCATTAGGTTTTTCAATTCTCAATTGAACCTATTGATCATTTCAACATGATGGTTTTTATCGCTTTATCATTGTGTGAATTTCAATAAACAGTGATAGGAAACTTTTAGTTATAGCACTTTTTAATCATTTTGTTGACATATTACCTAGTTCGAAAACTGAAAAGTTTCACTGTTTTACTACAATTTAAACAAAAATATTAAAATCTGTAAGTCGGTAGCAAATGGTTTTTTTGTAACATTGGAAATTTAATTTTGTTAGAGATTATGCATATTTTTTTGGTTTTCTCAGATCTTGCTGTTATTTTTGTACTTGCAACTTCTAAACTATTTGATAACAAGGCCCCTTGATTTAAAGCAAAATTAGTCCTATTTAACGTAATTTTTTTTGAATTAATTGTTTATGACACTGTGATTAGTATTTCAGTAAAAGATTAGTATTTCGTGTACGTAGGTTGTTGCTCTCGTTGTTGTCATCTGTTTTAGTCAATATAACAACAGATTAGATCGGCCCTCTCTATTTCAAACAAAGTTAATTAGTTTTTTGTTACCAATTTGCAGCTTGTATTCATGCGTAATCATTAGTTATTTCCAAACATTGCAAATATTTTTTTCAAACAAAGCTTCTATTTGTTATTTAGTGTTTCCGTCGTTGCGTCTCTTTTGTATTTATATACAGAGTCTTCGTGTTCTCTTTTTCTAAACTCCTGAGAAGAGTAGAAAGAATTCCGTTGTTTTCATTCACATTTTCCGGAATTTTTGCCTTTCAGTTTTTTAAAATCTGTCAAACTGTGAAAAATATTCTTCTAAAATTGAAGGGATTCACTGAATTCGTTGCCAAGTCTTGTTTGGATAAACATTTGGTCGATTTGTTAAACACTTTGACTTCTTTAATTTAAAAAATGGCGTCAAAGTTCATTTTTGATACATTTCTCTAACTTGTATAAGCAATTTTTAACATCTGTTTGACTCTCAGTCATCAATTCAACTGCCAGTCAGGTCAGAATTTTTCAAGTTTGTTTTTTGGATTGGATTTCACAACTTGTCCGGCTTTGTTTCTTTCAGATCGGGTCGCACTTTTTTGACATTATGACGCCAATCCGACCCCAAATTGAAGCAGTGATTTTATTCACTTTGATCTAGTAAAAGCACTGAGCGAAAAGTAATTAAATTTTCGAAGCGTCCTTTTTTTGTGATAGAATTTGAGCACTGAATAAATTTATATTTTTGAAGGGAATTTTGTAACGTGCAGCTTCGGGTTATGCTCTTTTTCTCTTGAAATTTTTTTGCTAAAGCCCCAGAGTTTGAATTAACCGTTCTAAGAGTGCCTAAGTGTTTTTGTAAATGAACCAAACATTGCGTAACTAATTATTTTTTTTAATTTTGCACAAACTTAAAAGAAACTTACAAAAATTTGAATTCTTTTGAACTAAACCGATGTTCATTTTGTTGGCCTTGAAATTAGTCTCATTTGTGCCAGGTTCTGTAGAAAGCCCAAACATGAGGCAGTAATCTACATAATGTCTTTATTTATAATCTATTTACGTAGTCTATAAAATTTTACTGTTTTTTGGTTTACCTATGATCATTTTGTTTGATAATTTAGAACTTAGCTTTATAGGTGGTGGACGATTGGTCTTTTAAGAGCAAAAAATCGAACGAATTTTTATTTTCATTTGACAGGTAACTTTTTTCTTTAATTTTTTTATTGAATAATTTTGTTCGTTTTTTTCTTTTGTGCCAATGCTAATGTGTTTTTGTCAACTTGTAGCTTAGTCTCATTTACGAATAATTCCAACCGTTTTAACAATTATACAGTCTTTTTAATGTCCTTGGTTTTAAGCTACGTGCTTTCTTGGATGGTATTTGGTTTTTAAACGAAAAGGTAAGTTCTACAGATGCCGCTGTGATTGTTGTTTTATTGCTGTCTTGTCTAATAATTTGTAAGAAAACAACTCTAATTATTCCTCTTACAGTATTCAGTTGTCCAAGGGGCTTCAAAAAGCTGCTAAAGTTAATGAATAAATCGGTTTTTATTTTGAAATTTAAGAAAATGTTGTTTTTCACGTGTCTCATTTTTTACTATGCTGTCTATGAGAAATAGAAGAGTGTGTTCCCTAGTCAATTTTTTGTCATTTTTTATTGATAGATAATTTTTGTTCTTATTTCAACACCAATAAATTTTGGAGCAAAAGATGACTGGCAAGTCATCTTTTTGCTTTATTTTGGTTTACTTGGTTTTATTTAAATGACGATTGAAAAAATTTTGGATTACGTTTTCACTGTCTCTGTGTCTGATTTTTCGCGAACACTTAAAAACCTTATGCGATCCAATGGTGCTTGCTTGGAATGCTTGTTCAAATCCCCAATAGGGGGCTAAATCTTTTTCGACGTCAAAGTTAAATAACTTTAGTGCAATATTTTTGTTCAGCTGATCTTTGACGCTGTATTTGTTGACTGCTCTTTGAGTCGCTTTGGTGGCAAGACTCATTAGGTTTTTCAATTCTCAATTGAACCTATTGATCATTTCAACATGATGGTTTTTATCGCTTTATCATTGTGTGAATTTCAATAAACAGTGATAGGAAACTTTTAGTTATAGCACTTTTTAATCATTTTGTTGACATATTACCTAGTTCGAAAACTGAAAAGTTTCACTGTTTTACTACAATTTAAACAAAAATATTAAAATCTGTAAGTCGGTAGCAAATGGTTTTTTTGTAACATTGGAAATTTAATTTTGTTAGAGATTATGCATATTTTTTTGGTTTTCTCAGATCTTGCTGTTATTTTTGTACTTGCAACTTCTAAACTATTTGATAACAAGGCCCCTTGATTTAAAGCAAAATTAGTCCTATTTAACGTAATTTTTTTTGAATTAATTGTTTATGACACTGTGATTAGTATTTCAGTAAAAGATTAGTATTTCGTGTACGTAGGTTGTTGCTCTCGTTGTTGTCATCTGTTTTAGTCAATATAACAACAGATTAGATCGGCCCTCTCTATTTCAAACAAAGTTAATTAGTTTTTTGTTACCAATTTGCAGCTTGTATTCATGCGTAATCATTAGTTATTTCCAAACATTGCAAATATTTTTTTCAAACAAAGCTTCTATTTGTTATTTAGTGTTTCCGTCGTTGCGTCTCTTTTGTATTTATATACAGAGTCTTCGTGTTCTCTTTTTCTAAACTCCTGAGAAGAGTAGAAAGAATTCCGTTGTTTTCATTCACATTTTCCGGAATTTTTGCCTTTCAGTTTTTTAAAATCTGTCAAACTGTGAAAAATATTCTTCTAAAATTGAAGGGATTCACTGAATTCGTTGCCAAGTCTTGTTTGGATAAACATTTGGTCGATTTGTTAAACACTTTGACTTCTTTAATTTAAAAAATGGCGTCAAAGTTCATTTTTGATACATTTCTCTAACTTGTATAAGCAATTTTTAACATCTGTTTGACTCTCAGTCATCAATTCAACTGCCAGTCAGGTCAGAATTTTTCAAGTTTGTTTTTTGGATTGGATTTCACAACTTGTCCGGCTTTGTTTCTTTCAGATCGGGTCGCACTTTTTTGACATTATGACGCCAATCCGACCCCAAATTGAAGCAGTGATTTTATTCACTTTGATCTAGTAAAAGCACTGAGCGAAAAGTAATTAAATTTTCGAAGCGTCCTTTTTTTGTGATAGAATTTGAGCACTGAATAAATTTATATTTTTGAAGGGAATTTTGTAACGTGCAGCTTCGGGTTATGCTCTTTTTCTCTTGAAATTTTTTTGCTAAAGCCCCAGAGTTTGAATTAACCGTTCTAAGAGTGCCTAAGTGTTTTTGTAAATGAACCAAACATTGCGTAACTAATTACTTTTTTTAATTTTGCACAAACTTAAAAGAAATTTACAAAAATTTGAATTCTTTTGAACTAAACCGATGTTCATTTTGTTGGCCTTGAAATTAGTCTCATTTATGCCAGGTTCTGTAGAAAGCCCAAACATGAGGCAGTAATCTACATAATGTCTTTATTTATAATCTATTTACGTTGTCTATAAAATTTTACTGTTTTTTTGGTTTACCTTTGATCATTTTGTTTAATAATTTAGAACTTAGCTTTATAGGTGGTGGACGATTGGTCTTTTAAGAGCAAAAAATCGAACGAATTTTTATTTTCATTTGACAGGTAATTTTCTTCTTTAATTTAAACTATTTGATAACAAGGCCCCTTGATTTAAAGCAAAATTAGTCCTATTTAACGTAATTTTTTTTGAATTAATTGTTTATGACACTGTGATTAGTATTTCAGTAAAAGATTAGTATTTCGTGTACGTAGGTTGTTGCTCTCGTTGTTGTCATCTGTTTTAGTCAATATAACAACAGATTAGATCGGCCCTCTCTATTTCAAACAAAGTTAATTAGTTTTTTGTTACCAATTTGCAGCTTGTATTCATGCGTAATCATTAGTTATTTCCAAACATTGCTAATATTTTTTTCAAACAAAGCTTCTATTTGTTATTTAGTGTTTCCGTCGTTGCGTCTCTTTTGTATTTATATACAGAGTCTTCGTGTTCTCTTTTTCTAAACTCCTGAGAAGAGTAGAAAGAATTCCGTTGTTTTCATTCACATTTTCCGGAATTTTTGCCTTTCAGTTTTTTAAAATCTGTCAAACTGTGAAAAATATTCTTCTAAAATTGAAGGGATTCACTGAATTCGTTGCCAAGTCTTGTTTGGATAAACATTTGGTCGATTTGTTAAACACTTTGACTTCTTTAAATTAAAAAATGGCGTCAAAGTTCATTTTTGATACATTTCTCTAACTTGTATAAGCAATTTTTAACATCTGTTTGACTCTCAGTCATCAATTCAACTGCCAGTCAGGTCAGAATTTTTCAAGTTTGTTTTTTGGATTGGATTTCACAACTTGTCCGGCTTTGTTTCTTTCAGATCGGGTCGCACTTTTTTGACATTATGACGCCAATCCGACCCCAAATTGAAGCAGTGATTTTATTCACTTTGATCTAGTAAAAGCACTGAGCGAAAAGTAATTAAATTTTCGAAGCGTCGTTTTTTTGTGATAGAATTTGAGCACTGAATAAATTTATATTTTTGAAGGGAATTTTGTAACGTGCAGCTTCGGGTTATGCTCTTTTTCTCTTGAAATTTTTTTGATAAAGCCCCAGAGTTTGAATTAACCGTTCTAAGAGTGCCTAAGTGTTTTTGTAAATGAACCAAACATTGCGTAACTAATTATTTTTTTTAATTTTGCACAAACTTAAAAGAAATTTACAAAAATTTGAATTCTTTTGAACTAAACCGATGTTCATTTTGTTGGCCTTGAAATTAGTCTCATTTATGCCAGGTTCTGTAGAAAGCCCAAACATGAGGCAGTAATCTACATAATGTCTTTATTTATAATCTATTTACGTAGTCTATAAAATTTTACTGTTTTTTGGTTTACCTTTGATCATTTTGTTTAATAATTTAGAACTTAGCTTTATAGGTGGTGGACGATTGGTCTTTTAAGAGCAAAAAATCGAACGAATTTTTATTTTCATTTGACAGGTAATTTTTTTCTTTAATTTAAACTATTTGATAACAAGGCCCCTTGATTTAAAGCAAAATTAGTCCTATTTAACGTAATTTTTTTTGAATTAATTGTTTATGACACTGTGATTAGTATTTCAGTAAAAGATTAGTATTTCGTGTACGTAGGTTGTTGCTCTCGTTGTTGTCATCTGTTTTAGTCAATATAACAACAGATTAGATCGGCCCTCTCTATTTCAAACAAAGTTAATTAGTTTTTTGTTACCAATTTGCAGCTTGTATTCATGCGTAATCATTAGTTATTTCCAAACATTGCAAATATTTTTTTCAAACAAAGCTTCTATTTGTTATTTAGTGTTTCCGTCGTTGCGTCTCTTTTGTATTTATATACAGAGTCTTCGTGTTCTCTTTTTCTAAACTCCTGAGAAGAGTAGAAAGAATTCCGTTGTTTTCATTCACATTTTCCGGAATTTTTGCCTTTCAGTTTTTTAAAATCTGCCAAACTGTGAAAAATATTCTTCTAAAATTGAAGGAATTCACTGAATTTGTTGCCAAGTCTTGTTTGGATAAACATTTGGTCGATTTGTTAAACACTTTGACTTCTTTAATTTAAAAAATGGCGTCAAAGTTCATTTTTGATACATTTCTCTAACTTGTATAAGCAATTTTTAACATCTGTTTGACTCTCAGTCATCAATTCAACTGCCAGTCAGGTCAGAATTTTTCAAGTTTCTTTTTTGGATTGGATTTCACAACTTGTCCGGCTTTGTTTCTTTCAGATCGGGTCGCACTTTTTTGACATTATGACGCCAATCCGACCCCAAATTGAAGCAGTGATTTTATTCACTTTGATCTAGTAAAAGCACTGAGCGAAAAGTAATTAAATTTTCGAAGCGTCGTTTTTTTGTGATGCTTCTCAAATGAAGTAAGAATTTGAGCACTGAATAAATTTATATTTTTGAAGGGAATATTGTAACGTGCAGCTTCGGGTTATGCTCTTTTTCTCTTGAAATTTTTTTGCTAAAGCCCCAGAGTTTGAATTAACCGTTCTAAGAGTGCCTAAGTGTTTTTGTAAATGAACCAAACATTGCGTAACTAATTATTTTTTTTAATTTTGCACAAACTTAAAAGAAATTTACAAAAATTTGAATTCTTTTGAACTAAACCGATGTTCATTTTGTTGGCCTTGAAATTAGTCTCATTTATGCCAGGTTCTCTAGAAAGCCCAAACATGAGGCAGTAATCTACATAATGTCTTTATTTATAATCTATTTACGTAGTCTGTAAAATTTTACTGTTTTTTGGTTTACCTTTGATCATTTTGTTTAATAATTTAGAACTTAGCTTTATAGGTGGTGGACGATTGGTCTTTTAAGAGCAAAAAATCGAACGAATTTTTATTTTCATTTGACAGGTAATTTTTTTCTTTAATTTAAACTATTTGATAACAAGGCCCCTTGATTTAAAGCAAAATTAGTCCTATTTAACGAAATTTTTTTTGAATTAATTGTTTATGACACTGTGATTAGTATTTCAGTAAAAGATTAGTATTTCGTGTACGTAGGTTGTTGCTCTCGTTGTTGTCATCTGTTTTAGTCAATATAACAACAGATTAGATCGGCCCTCTCTATTTCAAACAAAGTTAATTAGTTTTTTGTTACCAATTTGCAGCTTGTATTCATGCGTAATCATTAGTTATTTCCAAACATTGCAAATATTTTTTTCAAACAAAGCTTCTATTTGTTATTTAATGTTTCCGTCGTTGCGTCTCTTTTGTATTTATATACAGAGTCTTCGTGTTCTCTTTTTCTAAACTCCTGAGAAGAGTAGAAAGAATTCCGTTGTTTTCATTCACATTTTCCGGAATTTTTGCCTTTCAGTTTTTTAAAATCTGTCAAACTGTGAAAAATATTCTTCTAAAATTGAAGGGATTCACTGAATTCGTTGCCAAGTCTTGTTTGGATAAACATTTGGTCGATTTGTTAAACACTTTGACTTCTTTAATTTAAAAAATGGCGTCAAAGTTCATTTTTGATACATTTCTTTAACTTGTATAAGCAATTTTTAACATCTGTTTGACTCTCAGTCATCAATTCAATTGCCAGTCAGGTCAGAATTTTTCAAGTTTCTTTTTTGGATTGGATTTCACAACTTGTCCGGCTTTGTTTCTTTCAGATCGGGTCGCACTTTTTTGACATTATGACGCCAATCCGACCCCAAATTGAAGCAGTGATTTTATTCACTTTGATCTAGTAAAAGCACTGAGCGAAAAGTAATTAAATTTTCGAAGCGTCGTTTTTTTGTGATAGAATTTGAGCACTGAATAAATTTATATTTTTGAAGGGAATTTTGTAACGTGCAGCTTCGGGTTATGCTCTTTTTCTCTTGAAATTTTTTTGCTAAAGCCCCAGAGTTTGAATTAACCGTTCTAAGAGTGCCTAAGTGTTTTTGTAAATGAACCAAACATTGCGTAACTAATTATTTTTTTAAATTTTGCACAAACTTAAAAGAAATTTACAAAAATTTGAATTCTTTTGAACTAAACCGATGTTCATTTTGTTGGCCTTGAAATTAGTCTCATTTATGCCAGGTTCTGTAGAAAGGCCAAACATGAGGCAGTAATCTACATAATGTCTTTATTTATAATCTATTTACGTAGTCTATAAAATTTTACTGTTTTTTGGTTTACCTATGATCATTTTGTTTAATAATTTAGAACTTAGCTTTATAGGTGGTGGACGATTGGTCTTTTAAGAGCAAAAAATCGAACGAATTTTTATTTTCATTTGACAGGTAATTTTTTTCTTTAAATTTTTTATTGAATAATTTTGTTCGTTTTTTTTCTTTTGTGCCAATGTTAATGTGTTTTTGTCAACTTGTAGCTTAGTCTCATTTACGAATAATTCCAACCGTTTTAACAATTATACAGTCTTTTTAATGTCCTTGGTTTTAAGCTACGTGCTTTCTTGGATGGTATTTGGTTTTTAAACGAAAAGGTAAGTTCTACAGATGCCGCTGTGATTGTTGTTTTATTGCTGTCTTGTCTAATAATTTGTAAGAAAACAACTCTAATTATTCCTCTTACAGTATTCAGTTGTCCAAGGGGATTCAAAAAGCTGCTAAAGTTAATGAATAAATCGGTTTTTATTTTGAAATTTAAGAAAATGTTGTTTTTCACGTGTCTCATTTTTTACTCTGCTGTCTATGAGAAATAGAAGAGTGTGTTCCCTAGTCAATTTTTTGTCATTTTTTATTGATAGATAATTTTTGTTCTTATTTCAACACCAATAAATTTTGGAGCAAAAGATGACTTGCAAGTCATCTTTTTGCTTTATTTCGGTTTACCTTGGTTTTATTTAAATGACGATTGAAAAAATTTTGGATTACGTTTTCACTGTCTCTGTGTCTGATTTTTCGCGAACACTTAAAAACCTTATGCGATCCAATGGTGCTTGCTTGGAATGCTTGTTCAAATCCCCAATAGGGGGCTAAATCTTTTTCGACGTCAAAGTTAAATAACTTTAGTGCAATATCTTTGTTCAGCTGATCTTTGATGCTGTATTTGTTGACTGCTCTTTGAGTCGCTTTGGTGGCAGGACTCATTAGGTTTTTCAATTCTCAATTGAACCTATTGATCATTTCAACATGATGGTTTTTATCGCTTTATCATTGTGTGAATTTCAATAAACAGTGATAGGAAAGTTTTAGTTATAGCACTTTTTAATCATTTTGTTGACATATTACCTAGTTCGAAAACTGAAAAGTTTCACTGTTTTACTACAATTTAAACAAAAATATTAAAATCTGTAAGTCGGTAGCAAATGGTTTTTTTGTAACTTTGGAAATTTAATTTTGTTAGAGATTATGCATATTTCTTTTGGTTTTCTCAGATCTTGCTGTTATTTTTGTACTTGCAACTTCTAAACTATTTGATAACAAGGCCCCTTGATTTAAAGCAAAATTAGTCCTATTTAACGTAATTTTTTTTTGAATTAATTGTTTATGACACTGTGATTAGTATTTCAGTAAAAGATTAGTATTTCGTGTACGTAGGTTGTTGCTCTCGTTGTTGTCATCTGTTTTAGTCAATATAACAACAGATTAGATCGGCCCTCTCTATTTCAAACAAAGTTAATTAGTTTTTTGTTACCAATTTGCAGCTTGTATTCATGCGTAATCATTAGTTATTTCCAAACATTGCAAATATTTTTTTCAAACAAAGCTTCTATTTGTTATTTAGTGTTTCCGTCGTTGCGTCTCTTTTGTATTTATATACAGAGTCTTCGTGTTCTCTTTTTCTAAACTCCTGAGAAGAGTAGAAAGAATTCCGTTGTTTTCATTCACATTTTCCGGAATTTTTGACTTTCAGTTTTTTAAAATCTGTCAAACTGTGAAAAATATTCTTCTAAAATTGAAGAGATACACTGAATTCGTTGCCAAGTCTTGTTTGGATAAACATTTGGTCGATTTGTTAAACACTTTGACTTCTTTAATTTAAAAAATGGCGTCAAAGTTCATTTTTGATACATTTCTCTAACTTGTGTAAGCAATTTTTAACATCTGTTTGACTCTCAGTCATCAATTCAACTGCCAGTCAGGTCAGAATTTTTCAAGTTTCTTTTTTGGATTGGATTTCACAACTTGTCCGGCTTTGTTTCTTTCAGATCGGGTCGCACTTTTTTGACATTATGACGCCAATCCGACCCCAAATTGAAGCAGTGATTTTATTCACTTTGATCTAGTAAAAGCACTGAGCGAAAAGTAATTAAATTTTCGAAGCGTCGTTTTTTTGTGATGCTTCTCAAATGAAGTAAGAATTTGAGCACTGAATAAATTTATATTTTTGAAGGGAATATTGTAACGTGCAGCTTCGGGTTATGCTCTTTTTCTCTTGAAATTTTTTTGCTAAAGCCCCAGAGTTTGAATTAACCGTTCTAAGAGTGCCTAAGTGTTTTTGTAAATGAACCAAACATTGCGTAACTAATTATTTTTTTTAATTTTGCACAAACTTAAAAGAAATTTACAAAAATTTGAATTCTTTTGAACTAAACCGATGTTCATTTTGTTGGCCTTGAAATTAGTCTCATTTATGCCAGGTTCTGTAGAAAGCCCAAACATGAGGCAGTAATCTACATAATGTCTTTATTTATAATCTATTTACGTAGTCTATAAAATTTTACTGTTTTTTGGTTTACCTTTGATCATTTTGTTTAATAATTTAGAACTTAGCTTTATAGGTGGTGGACGATTGGTCTTTTAAGAGCAAAAAATCGAACGAATTTTTATTTTCATTTGACAGGTAATTTTTTTCTTTAATTTTTTTATTGAATAATTTTGTTCGTTTTTTCTTTTGTGCCAATGCTAATGTGTTTTTGTCAACTTGTAGCTTAGTCTCATTTACGAATAATTCCAACCGTTTTAACAATTATACAGTCTTTTTAATGTCCTTGGTTTTAAGCTACGTGCTTTCTTGGATGGTATTTGGTTTTTAAACGAAAAGGTAAGTTCTACAGATGCCGCTGTGATTGTTGTTTTATTGCTGTCTTGTCTAATAATTTGTAAGAAAACAACTCTAATTATTCCTCTAACAGTATTCAGTTGTCCAAGGGGCTTCAAAAAGCTGCTAAAGTTAATGAATAAGTCGGTTTTTATTTTGAAATTTAAGAAAATGTTGTTTTTCACGTGTCTCATTTTTTACTCTGCTGTCTATGAGAAATAGAAGAGTGTGTTCCCTAGTCAATTTTTTGTCATTTTTTATTGATAGATAATTTTTGTTCTTATTTCAACACCAATAAATTTTGGAGCAAAAGATGACTGGCAAGTCATCTTTTTGCTTTATTTTGGTTTACCTTGGTTTTATTTAAATGACGATTGAAAAAATTTTGGATTACGTTTTCACTGTCTCTGTGTCTGATTTTTCGCGAACACTTAAAAACCTTATGCGATCCAATGGTGCTTGCTTGGAATGCTTGTTCAAATCCCCAATAGGGGGCTAAATCTTTTTCGACGTCAAAGTTAAATAACTTTAGTGCAATATTTTTGTTCAGCTGATCTTTGATGCTGTATTTGTTGACTGCTCTTTGAGTCGCTTTGGTGGCAGGACTCATTAGGTTTTTCAATTCTCAATTGAACCTATTGATCATTTCAACATGATGGTTTTTATCGCTTTATCATTGTGTGAATTTCAATAAACAGTGATAGGAAACTTTTAGTTATAGCACTTTTTAATCATTTTGTTGACATATTACCTAGTTCGAAAACTGAAAAGTTTCACTGTTTTACTACAATTTAAACAAAAATATTAAAATCTGTAAGTCGGTAGCAAATGGTTTTTTTGTAACTTTGGAAATTTAATTTTGTTAGAGATTATGCATATTTTTTTTGGTTTTCTCAGATCTTGCTGTTATTTTTGTACTTGCAACTTCTAAACTATTTGATAACAAGGCCCCTTGATTTAAAGCAAAATTAGTCCTATTTAACGTAATTTTTTTTTGAATTAATTGTTTATGACACTGTGATTAGTATTTCAGTAAAAGATTAGTATTTCGTGTACGTAGGTTGTTGCTCTCGTTGTTGTCATCTGTTTTAGTCAATATAACAACAGATTAGATCGGCCCTCTCTATTTCAAACAAAGTTAATTAGTTTTTTGTTACCAATTTGCAGCTTGTATTCATGCGTAATCATTAGTTATTTCCAAACATTGCAAATATTTTTTTCAAACAAAGCTTCTATTTGTTATTTAGTGTTTCCGTCGTTGCGTCTCTTTTGTATTTATATACAGAGTCTTCGTGTTCTCTTTTTCTAAACTCCTGAGAAGAGTAGAAAGAATTCCGTTGTTTTTATTCACATTTTCCGGAATTTTGCCTAAATTTTCGTCAATTTTGCTAAAATTTGTAAAACTTTTTAAGAATAGTGCTGTTGATTTTATTTTTAAAAACAAAAAAGAATTGCTGGTTATTTTGATTTACTTTTTTTGTCAAAAATTTGGGCTAAATATTTCAAAAGTCAGCCTTAATTTAATCCCACACAGCCTTAATTTAATCTATGTGGACTCGAAATGGGGCTATTCCTACTTCATCTTCTGTTGAGAGTGCTCTGTAATTAAAGCTTTGCCGTTTTTTGCTAACTTTACTCGTTGATTATCAAAAGAGCACAATTTTTTTTCGAATTTTACTTAACTAACAAATTATCTATATCTATAAAATTTGAAAGATAAGTGTCCCTAATGGACGAAAGGGTTAGTTTTAGCAAGGCTGGTTACAATCCAAAAAGAATTCGGATTGTAATCAGTCGGTCTTTTTTTTAGATCAGTCGGTCTTTTATTTTTTTAAATTAATTAAGGTACAGAACGTATTAACTGAAAACTCAGGAGTGCTAGTTCCAATTAGCTTCCTAAGGAGCTCCAAGCCAATAAGTTAATTTTTTACGTGAAAATTTTTGGTTGTTTTGACTTTTAAGAATAATTGATTTTTAAATAAATAATGGCTTAATGAACTTTTCATTTATTCTGTTTTCGTAATTTGGTCATTTTGTAGCTTATTGTTGGCGAAGAAAGAATGCTTCTTCTTTCTACTGATTTAAGATTCAGTAAATATTGCATAGTTTATGGTTTCAACTGCTTCGACACCCCCTTTCTTGAAGAATTCAGTTGAATTTTTTAATTTTGACTTTAATTGTCGTTTTTACTTTGTCGTTTTAGTCGTATGAAATTTCCCGTGTAAGGACAAGTTTCGATGACTTTTCATGATAAAAAACATGAGCCAATTTTCTGATATTAGTAGATAGCTGATGGTTTTCACGACTTTGAAAAGAATTGTTTTCCAAAATAAAAAAATATATATATTTTTGCAACTTTGTTCTTTCTATTGCCTTTTTGTTAACCAGTCTTGTTAATTACAGGTCAAATATGATTCTATTAGTGTCCTAACAAGGTGCCAAAAAGATTGGCATCACAAAGTGTAACATTATTAAAGAATTCGTTATTACCTTACAGGCTTCGACACCAGTCTTTCACAAAAAAAAAGTAAATAAATTTTATTTTTGTCATATTTGACGTTCTTCTTGCAGACGGAAGACATATTCTGGATGATGGCAGGTCTTGGTCTAAAGTGCTTCTTTTGAACGAATAAACGAACTTATTTTAATATTTCATTTTGTAATTAAAGGCTTTCATGACTTTGGAAGTCATTTTTCTTCCGAAAAAAAATGAAAAGTATTACTTATTTTTGCCCTTTTTTCTTTTTTGTCTGCTTGTTACCTAGTGTCATTAAAGAAAGGCCACATACTACATTATTGGTGTTTGAAGAAGGCTCAATTGAACATGGTTTTCATATTTTTTGGGGCAAAATATGGCTTTACGTCTTCGGCAGCGTTTTCTGGCAAGTTCTAATTGAATTTTTGTTTGTTGTCTTTTTGTTGTTCTTTTTAGCCGCATAACAAATTGGATAAGGACAGGTCTGAATGCCCTTCTATATAAGTTTTGTAATTGTAAACCTTCGGGACATTTTACTTGATTTCTAATGGTTTTCATTACTTTGATGCTAATTGTTTTTATAAAAATAAGCGAATATTTTTACTTTACTGTTTTTGTTCTTTTTGTCTTATTGTTACGAAACCTTTTTATGCACTGGTCCCATATCTTTTCAGGTGATTTATAATTTATTTTGTTATTAAGTTTTGTTTTTTAAACGGACATAAAGTTTTTGATGTAATTAATGTTTGTTGTTGTTGTTTGATTTTGCCGTTCGTCTTCGCTCGCTTTCTTAATGTTTGCATATCTCATCAATCTAATACATCATTTTTTTCTCCACTGAGTTGTTTGCTTTGGAGGCTATCTTTTTGTTCATACAACAGTTTTTTTTGAAAAATACTCGAGTTTTTTGGTTTTTCTATCTGTTCCTCATTTGGTAGACAATTATGCCAAAATTGTGGATGAGCGGGTTTGGAACCTTATGTGCAATCGCCCATTACCGAGCCTCCTTGTTTACTTCTTTGTCTACTCAAGAAAATCATAAGATCTTTAATCTTGTACGATATGCATTATCTAACTAACCAAGAATTATTATCTAACCAAGATAGTATATTCATTGCCGACTTCCGATTTGTAATGCCTGCCCCCCCCCCATTTTTTCCATCGCTTTATTCATCAAAAATTCAAAATTTTACCAATATGCACGCAGCTTTATAAATAGTTCTGGGCATCAAAAGGCTTTGGTATCTGTCAATGACCCTTTTTGAGCGTTAGAAATCTAAGGACGGAACCCAAGACCAAAATGGCCAATCATATGCACTGGACAGCAGCCCTTGTTATGTTTGCCTCACAAATTACAGGTTTTAGTGGCCACAAAACCCACGCAGTCTGATTACAGGCTTACAGGCGACGTTCGTTCCATAACGGTCTGATGAAAGGTCAATTCACAAATCTCTTACCTACCTCTTGTAGGATCTTGCGAGAAAATTGCAACAGTCTTGTAAGATTACGTATCTTTTTGCAATATCTTGCAACATAGTAATGGAATGTGCAAAAATCTTGCAAGCCATCCTTCGATAAGCGTCGTGATTGGACTAGGGTTCGGTTTTGGAGCTCGGCTTCTCAACTCAATGATCTTACCTATACTTTTGGAGTGATCAATGCCAGAGTAGTACAAATTGTACAGTTCATCCAGCTTCGGATGTTCTTCCAGAGTTTGCGATATGTTCGTACGAAGAGACCACCGTATAGACTCGAACAGCTCGTTGACTGCCAGTTGGGTCAGGAAGCGACTTATGTGCCCTGTTAACACGTTATGCCCTTCGTAACTCATCCTTTCAACCATATATGTTGCATTTTTTGTTAACAGAGACAAACCTGTCGCTAATGCCCCCACTAATTGATAAATTTGATAAAGTCTATAAACTTGATAAACATAATGAATTTAATAAAGTATTTAAGCGGAATTAAGAAGAAAATTTACCTTAGAGTTTAAAAGTTTCAAAATTTAAATTGGGATTATGGGGGAGCAATCAACAAAAATAACGTGGATAGTTGCTGCTAGTGACAGAAGATTTCTTATAAAATACTGCCAAGAGAAGCCTTGATTGTATTCAAGACTGGGTGAATTTAAACTAATTTCCTTCGTCACAATTTTTGGATGGTGTGCATGTTGCGTAGAAAAAACAAAGAAATTACACAAGAAGTTTTTTTTTCAAATTATGCAAAAGAAGACCAGTGTAGTCACCATTGCTGAAATAAAGGAAATAATGCTGAGTAAAATCAACTGTGATCCAAACTTGTTATTTTCCGTATCTTTATCCCTAAAACAGCTGATAGTGATCATTAGAGCAATAAGTTGTGACTTGTTTAAGCAGACTGCTTTATTGGATTGGGGAAGAACGTACTTCTAGGTCCTCACTTACGCACGCAGGTCACCTTACAAAACTTCAGCAATTTCATCATTCCGTCTTAAAAAAAAACAAAAAAGAGAGGAAACTGTTAATTGAAAATTCAGGTGGTGAAATACAGAACATTATTTTCTAATAACTTTTCCGCAATAATTTTTTTCAAATTATTTTTTTTCTACTATTATTTTTCTACTATTCGCTCCGAGAAAAACATGTTTGAGAATACAACTGTGCACTTCTTTTGAGTACACTTTTTCTTGTCTTTCGCTATATTTGAAACGTTAAAAATGTAAAAAAATAACAACTGTTTGAATGAGAAAAAAATTAAATGTGGTAAGTTAAAATTACTGTTTCAGTATTATATCAAAATAATTGTGACTCATAAGCTTTGTGGTCCATATTTCCTTCGGAGGCATATGGTCTGTTGTTTAATTAAAAGTTTTGAAATTGGACAGATAAGTTATTATCAGACTAAAATTATTTGGTAGTTGAGTTTTAAATGACAATTTTAAGGTACCCCGAACTTAAAAATAGAAAGAAAAATAGTGCAACTGTATGTGATGAAAGCAGTGGTGAAAGCGTGTTCAAAGCCGTTTTTTAATGGAAGCATGCGTTCTTTTTTTTCAAAAATGATTTCAGTTTTCTGTGAACCATCAACGCATATCAATACACTTAATTTTTTCAAAAAGATATGTGATTTTGTGAGATACGCAATGATTTCCTTCAGGTACCAATGATCTGCAAATAAGAGGAATAAGCCAAAAATGGCTTCAAGAGTGATAATAAATAAATTAGTGCGCGGGACCCTAAGACTGGAATAAGGACGGATCATCATTATATATTCTATCCAAAAGTATGATGGAGTTTTTAAGTTTAATAAAATAACTACAAAATTGATTCATGTCACAATTTTATTAAAACTCTCCTTTGTTGGTTTTATTTATTTTAGGGGAAATTATAAATATATAAGTAAATATAGATAGTAGTTTCCAGTTACTATTCGTTCACAAAAAAATCATGAAAGTTGAAAAAGCAACAATTTTCCTAAATTTTCTCTGGTCTTACGCAACATTTTGCTCGCATTTAGAAAGTCTTCATACAATTGAAGGCCTATGATGTGGCCCAATTTTGTCTTTTATGTTAATTAGTTTATTATTTTTGAACTCTGGAAAGCGGGAACCAATTTTATGTGCACAACGATAACATCGGCTGCAAATATTACTTTCATTTTTTTTCAAACGTAAAAAAATAACAAAGATTTCATCGAATTGATTTTTTTGGCGTTATAAAGCTACCGTGTTATACAATTTATACACAAAAACCTGTAAATTATTTCAAAGGGAAATCGTGGTCATTTTGCTTATAAGCGTAACCATTCTACATTTTTTCTGCGGTGCAGCTTGTATTTCGATTCTAAGTGGGACCTGATTTTAAAACCTACATAGTTTTCGGTAAGAATTTATCAATTTGTTTCAGAACTTGTAACATCTTTGCTTGAGCTTCAAAAATAACGCAGTTGATCTGTGTAGAAAAAGACGCGATGGTAAGAATTCCCACCCACAGATATAAATTATCGCACAACTTTTACTTTTTGTGAAGTAAATAGAGCGCCATCTCTACATATGTAAATAGAATACAGAATAGTCAGTTGTTTGCTTAATTAATTTGCAAAAAATAAAAAATTGCAAATGACGACACAATAGTTCTTTGATTTACTTTGATAAGATTTTGACAAGGATTCTTTTTTATCATTTTCTTTATACGACATTAAAGTTTTTCGTTGAGAAATGCAAAATCTTGCATGTCATGAAAAAAGTATAAAGTTTCGTTTTACTTGCCAGCTATTTTTAATATCAATCGGTATAAATTCGATTACCATCATCTGTTAAAATTAAATCCAAGTGCTGTAAAAATAAATCAGCTTAAAATCAATTCTCTAATTAACGTTGTCCTGATACTCTTAAGACTGGCTTTCATATTTTTAGTGCTGCTAAGTTGAAATTAAAACCAAAGGATTCTTGTATTCAATGTAAAATGTAAATGAGCACAGCTTTGAGAGAGTACTGTCTCTTCTCCATAAAACAAAACAATTTTTCCCGGCTCAAAGATTGATCAGAAAAGATAATCACAAATGGTTAACTGTGGTGAAACAATTTATCTCGATTTTTTCTGCAATTTTAGCAATTAGCGTGGTCAAGTCTTACCAGATGTTTGCCAAAATTTCTACTCTTGGTACTGAATTTCTTAACTTTTCCTGTAGCTTTCCCGGTAGCGGCGGTTTTTCTAAACAAAAATTCACCACTTAAGGGTGAAAAGTGTAACTGGGCGATTTTTCCCCTGATTTTAATTAACTGGACCAGCCTCATCGATTATTTATTTGACAAACCAAAAAACAAAACAACACCAACCGTTCCACAGCTTTGATCGCCAAAGTCCCGAATTATAACAAAAACGGGAAAAATCTCATTTTTACAAAAATATAATGATAAGCAAGGATTCATGCAGCTAGACTTCATTGTAAACAAATATTGATATGTTGATAAACAAATATGCCAAAATATTACAAACTTGGTCAAATTCTTACGTTTCTCACCACAAGTTTTATCATTATGTATATCAAGTTTCATTTCCCTGAGGTAAAAGCTCTGGCGTACCTGAGCCGGAGTGTACTAAGTCCAAAAGACCAATCAGTTTGTCATTCTCTTGGTTCAAATCACAAATTACTATATTTGGAAAGTTGAGAGAGGTCTCCCGGTCAAAAGACAATTCCACTACATTCGGCCTTGCAATTAGAAACGTGTAAAAGAGGGAGAACTGAAGACACGAACAAATAACAACAAATATTGATACGAGTGATATCCAAACTATCCGCGCTGAATAGCGTTTTTCAGCGTTTAGTGAGTGAAAAACGCCGTGAATTGACGCGGAAAAACTCCAATTAAGAGCTAAATCCATATGTCAATTAAAAAAGAATGTCTTATTCAAAAATTATTAATGAGTTTAATAATTAAACATTCTGAGAGTTTATTGAAATATTGTCCTCGTCAATTCAAAATGGGCGGGCGTTGTATTTACGAAAATTGAAAATTTGTGGCCCTAACACAAATCTATCAACTAAACTCTGCGATTTGGGGATTTAAATATTTACACATAATGCTTTTATTGACATGGGACAACTGTCAACTAAAAACTTCTCAAATTTTAAGGAAAACTTAAATTTTATTTAGCTGATTTACAACTTTTGTGACTGATTGTTTAAATTATTATTTATTTCAATGGTGGGTGGATCTTAGCTCAGCAGCTGGAAGCGAGAGTTGTTCCCAGTCATGAAAGTTAGCTTAGAACAGGACTTTCAGAGGACGCACCTTATTTCAATTTTGATGCGATAGATAAAGTTCAAAATGAAGAAAATAACAATTTCAGACAGCGATCTACATTGCACCGCTATTTATGAAGACAAAACTGCATGCCAACATTTTAAAGTGCAACTAGTTTCCACTTTTTTAGAAGTCAAAGGCCTCTTTCGTGAGGTTTGAGTTTATAGGGTTGTGGTATTAGCTAGGTTAAGTGCTTTATAACTGAACGACAGTCAGTAGCGGAAAAACCAGTCTTAAAATAGAAACTACAGCAGTCAAACTTCTGTTCCTGGTTTGCAAAGCATTGACAGAAACGTCCGAGGTGGCGAGGTCGACCATTTGAAAAGACTGACAAAGTCCAGGTGGGGTGTAATTTTCCAACCTAGATAACATGGGCGAGCACACTACTAAAGTTGACCTAAGTCTTTTCATAGATTGAACAACGTTGTTTTCGTGGCCAATGTCTAGTACGGTCTTTTAATGCCCAATATCTGTCAATCGTGGTCTTTTCATAATTTAACCCACGGTCTATCCTTAGCTAATATCGGATGACCACACTCTTTTGCTAAGTCGACTCGCAGTATTTTTTAACCAATACTATTCACCTGTTCTTTTGATTTTTTTCCATTGATCCGATAAAAAGGCGAAAGTGACTCGGCCAGAAAAAGTAGACGCATGGTATTTTTCAGAGCTAAACTCACTGTGCATAGCAAGAAAACAACCTAATGCCCGTTCTTCTCTTAACTCACTCCTGTCCGCCAAACTTTACAAGCATTGCAAGGAAAAATGTTTCAAAAAAACTATTTATTTTTGTCAACAGTTTTTCTTGAACGTTGCGATGAAAACAAAACTACAAAAATAGGAATACATTTTATGCAAATTTGGTATACAAAGTTTAATGAGAGTCAGCAACGTTCTTTAATTAGGTATTTCCCATATTTGCATAATTTGACTCATGGCCAGCCTTCGCATAATTCAACCTACAAATACCAAAACATGGCCAATTTGAATCAAATGCTCAAAACTGAACCACTTAATCATTAGATTTTAAAAAAAAAAATCTAAGCACAAACACACCACAAGAAACAGCATATTCTTCAAATATTCACCTGCAATAGGCTTTAAGTCAACAAAATTTTATTTGACCCAAAAACGTTTCGTTTCAACTTCATCACTGTTAGCCGTGATAGGTTTGGCTCCTTCGGCTTCAAAAAAGGTTGAATGCCTGGATATGCCAGTGGGATTTAAAAAACCCCTGACACTATATGTATATAGATATATATATATATATATATATATATATATATATATATATATATATATAATAATAATAATAAATAATAAATTGTTCATTTTCGGTTATCGAGCAACACAAAAGAAGTTTATTTTACTGTGCACAAAATATAGTGCCTCACAATATAGGAATATCAAAGAACTGTTGATTAAGAACCGAAAGAAAATTACTATAGTAATTGAACTAAATCATGGTTGGTTAAAACAGAAAAAAAATTAAAAAAATATAAATAAACCGATAATTGGGTTCAGGGGGCTACAATTAGACGTACTCAAAAAAAATAACTTGAGAAGTCTTGGTTGTCAATTATGTAATTTCTTAAAACCATATGGCAAAAATGTTTTATTTTTTGATTTGTCATTTTTAAAACCGTATTTACAAAGGAAGGTTCCAGAAAAACCAACAAATTCAACATTTTTCGGACCTTAAACCTCAATCGGTATGTCACATTTTTTCGATCACCGCAATCAAGACACGTTTTTGTTTTTCTTCTTTTTTTACTCTGTTTAATTCGTTATCATTCAAGTAAGATTTGACGTGACTAACAACACATTCGTCTCTTAGCATTTTTATTAACAGTTTAAGTACTTCGTACAAGTGTAGTTCTTTTGCTAAAAACAGGTTAAATTTTCTCCTTAGATCACTCACTGAGTTGAACTTTCTTTTATTGAAAATTATCCTTATGAGTTTTTTTAATTTTGAGTCTTTCAATGAAATATCTGACCAAACAGAATTTCCATAAATCAGTATACCATATTGCACTACCGGCTGAACATAACTTTTAAAAACCTGAATCATTTGACTTTTACTAAGAAATTTTCTCAGTCTATAGAAAAGTCCAATGAACTTTATTAATTTTTGGTTAACCACATCAATATGATTTTTGAAAGACAATTTATTATCTATTGTTATTCCAAGATAACGTATTGAGTCAACGTTTTCAATTCCCTCTTTATCGATGTTAATCTGTTCTTTTTTGGAGTAAGTTTTAATTTTCCCAAAAAACATTGATTTTGTTTTTTCAGTATTGATTGTCAATTTATTATTAGTTAACCACTGATTACATTTTTGTAATTGAGTTTTGTGTTTCATCACAACCTCTTCGGCGGTGGCTGAAGTTTCAATAACTGTGTCATCTGCAAAAAGTATGATATTAGATTCAAGATTAGTTAAATTGTCAACATCTTGCGTATTGCTCAAATCATTCACGTATATTATGAAAAGCAGAGGACCGAGAACCGATCCCTGGGGAACTCCAATATCAACAAAAGCAGTACTTGAAACAACTTCTGCAATTTGAACAAACTGAGAGCGGTTAGTTAGGTATGATTTAAGTATATTGAAAACATGACCTCTCAAACCAATATTACAACATTTGTCTAATAGTATTGTATGGTCTACCGTATCAAAAGTTTTTTTGAGATCCAGGAATGTGCAAACAGACATAACGGATTTCTCAGATAATTTTTGTCGCAAGAGTTCAATCAGAAACAAAACAGCGTCAACTGCACTTCTTTTGGCCCTGAAACCAAACTGGGAGCTTGAGAGCAGATTAAATGTCACTAAAAAAGAGATAATTTTTCTCTGAAGCAATTTCTCGAAGATCTTTGCTATCGTTGGTAATAAGGAAATAGGCCTAAAATTTGATGGTATACTCTTATCTCCAGATTTGTGAAGTGGGAAAACTTTTGCAATTTTAAGACAATCAGGGAACACGCCAAGATTGAAACATTCATTGAAACATTTTGAGAGAAAAGGACTCAGGACATAAGAAAATTTCTTGATGCAGTAGTAATTGAGGTCATAACAGTCCTCACTTTACTTATTCGGAGCATTATTAATGATATCAAAAACTTCTTTGTCTGTAATATCGGCAAGAAACATAGATTGTTCTGCTTTATCGGTTGTTTTTAGAAACAATTTCGTTGGTAAATGTGCGTTCATTTTCCTTCCGATTGATGTAAAAAAATCATTTAAATGGTTGACTTCATCTTGAGATGGTATTTTTCCACAATTTTCAATTTTTTTGCCTGTTATGTCACCATAAACTTTAAAAAAGTTTCGGTTTGTGTTTGCTGCACCTTTTTCAATTTGATTTTGATTAAAAGTCTTCATTTTGTTTTTTATCAAAGTTTTTACCTTCCTGCACTGTTGTTTGTATTCGTTATTGGCCGATATTGATTGAGCTTTGAGTGCATTCTTAAACAAACTTTTTTCTTTGCGGCAGCGTTTTTGACTTCGTTGTCAATCCAGATCTTTTGTACATGTTTTCTTGTTGTCTTAGGTAAATAGTGATCTAATGCTTCTTGCACAGTTCTTTGTGAACATTTGAATTTATCATTGATTTCTTTTTCGGTAGAATCAAATTGTTTTAATCGCTGC
Organism: Convolutriloba macropyga; assembly: GCF_964194025.1. Classification (NCBI taxonomy): domain Eukaryota; kingdom Metazoa; phylum Xenacoelomorpha; order Acoela; family Convolutidae; genus Convolutriloba; species Convolutriloba macropyga. The sequence continues at coordinate 70,112,395 of NC_134473.1, read as the reverse complement.
CACAGAACGAAACTAATTTTTTCCTGAAGAAGAGGATTTTCAAGTTTTGCCCAATTTCTCGATTGAAAAAAATTATTTTCTGTTTCTAAGTTGGTTTTATTCTTCAATTTAAGTAAAACTGAACAGTGATCAGTTATTTTTGTTCTTTGGCTGGTAACCTCTGATTCAAAATTTGTAAAGAACAGGTCAATATAAGAACTTGAATTTTTTGTTTCACGTGTAATGAGGTTCTCACTTACCAATTTTAGGTCAAATGTTTGGGTCAATTCCCTTAAATATGATTGTTTGTTCCCTTTAGATAGAAAATTTACATTAAAGTCACCGCACAGCACATGCAGGCTTTGCGGATCGCTAATATGTTGTTCCAAGTAGGTACTAAGAACGTCAAAAGTAGCAATCGTGGTGGCATTAGGTGGTATATAAACACAAGTCATTGATAACTTTTTTGTTCCAATACTGAAGTAAACACTAACCGCTTGTATATTATTCAGGTTTAGAGACCCGCGTATTTTGACATTAAATTTATTTTGTACAAAAATTGCAACACCTCCACCTCTTTTTTCCCTATTGCTTGTAACCAGTTCATCATAACCATCTATGTGAAAAATATTTGATGAGAACTTATCTTTAAGCCATGTCTCTGTTAGGCAGATTGCTATGGGTTTTTCTTTCAGAGACGCAATTTCCAAAGTGAGTTCATCAAAGTTTTTTGTTAGTGAACGTATGTTCTGTAGCATGATAACGTGCTTGGTATCGCCCAGTAACTTTTTATCTATGACGACCATGAGAGAATAGTTCAACTACACAATCTGAGCAATCAACTTTGACTAATGAAATCATTAGCAATTTGAGATAAAAAAATAATAAAAAAATGTATTTGAAATAAAAAAAAATTAAAAAAAAGTTCATGTTTTGTTTTCAAGCATTTTGAAAAATTTGAAGCAAAGAATGTTAAAATTTAACTTAGAGGACGTCCAGTGACATTTTTTCCTTCTTTTTTCATTTTTTAAAAAAAAAATTGCACTCCTTTATGTAAGAATGACTTTGATCAATGGGTGAAAGTTTGTTTATTTTAGGTGCTATCTTTAATATGCAGTATAAATAATAATGTTCCGCGGAAATCACAGAACTTTTTTTTCATCTCAATACTCTTGTTTCAGACTAGATGACGGCGGAAATTACAGTCAGCTTGAAACTTGCTCGCGGAAATCACGAGCAGAGTATCAAAATGAATTTTTTTCTTTCTTTATTTTTTTTTCTTGTTTATGTTATACTTCTTCCCCCATTTTGTTTCTTCATGAAGCAATGTTTCAAAAAAAAACAAGAAAAGCTTAAGAAGGAACGATTCACCAAATATAGTGCATTTCCCCCTATTTTTTTGTTGGCAGGAAACAGCTCTCAGTTATTCCCAATACATCAACAAAGTATAACATTTGTTTTAACAATGATTTTAACAAGTTAGCAAGTAAATACGAAACAAAAAAAATAATTGAGTTCATGTTCAAACATCAGTTATAATCTAGTCTTGCGCCAGAACGTTTCTTTTTAGTTTTGCGATTGTTTGTTTTGTTTCTTTGAAGCAGGGCAAAATTCGTCTTCGTCGTCACAATTGTTTCTTTTTTGTTTGATAACGTTAAGATTATCTAACTCGTCAATTTCCGTAACTCTGACAAATTCGTTTTTTCCTCTACCATTGTCTACTAACACTGAAACCACGCAGTCGTTTGTGCTGGTTATTAAGTCGCGTCGTTTAGCTTCGGCATTGATAGCTGCCTCGCATTCCGGTAAGGGCTCGTTCAAATAGATATTTTTGCTATTTGTTTGATTTTTTTTGTTTCTCAGTGCTCTGCGTTTTTGTAGATCATTGTTTTGTCCTCAAAATACAGAAACTTGCATATGACAGTCGGCATTATGTTGTTAACAGTACTTGGCACAACATGGCATGCTTTAATAGCATCGTATTGAATTTTCACACCCAGATAATTTTGAAAAAATTTGAGCGTTTCGCTGGTAACGTTCTGAACCCTGTTAGCATCGAAGGGAGGGTTAACTATCAGTAAACTGTTCTTCCTAGAGTACCTCTCCTGTGCACGTAAGCGATTATTTATGTTTTGCTGTTGGTTTTTTAAATTAGCAATAATTTTTTCTTGTTGTCCGACTCGGATTTTTAGATCCCTAACTTCATTGGACAGACTTCTTACCTCTTCTTCGGCATTACTAACGGCATTTGCAGAACCTGCAGAAGGACTCGTTCCAGAGCACTCCATTACACAACTCGATCCAGTACACAACTCACAGTATAAGAAACTAAGCAATATAATGATAAGTGAAAAAAAAAACTCTAAGTAAATTTGAAATAAGCTCAATTGTCATGTCAAAAATCAATCTCGGATGAAACTCAGATTGCGCAGTTTAGAACGTTTGAAAAAGTCATTCTTCTAATGGTCAACCGACTGTTCACTTCGAACACTTCTCTGTGATATATATATATATATATATATATATATATATATATGTATATATATAGATATATATATATATATATATATATATATATATATATGTATATATATATATATATATATATATATATATATATATATATATATAAAATGCAGCTGATTAAATGCATTTGCTTCTCATAGCTTGCAAATGCCGTTTTTCTCCAAAACAGACGCTGAACACTTGAGACCCCCATTAAATGTGGTGTTTGTGGGCAGGAACTAACTAGGTGTAGCTTTGAAATCACGAAAGATGACAATTTTGTTAAAATTGCGTCGCAATTTGTTAAAAAAAACGTGGGGGTAGTATGATTTATGAATGAACATGAACTATTGGAAGTTGTCTTGTCGATTGAACCTTTTAAGATTTTTTTGTAATCATCCCTCTAATGTAAAAAAGTATCATAGAGCCTTATTCTCAATTATTGAAAACATCGATATATCCACTATTGACTTATTAGCCTTGCGTGCAATGGATTTACACACTGTCAGATCTAATGAACTGATACAACTAATGAATGAATTTCCAATGGTATGCTCATAAAAAGTGGAACAAAATTTACAAATATTTCACATTCAATTGTTAATCTATTAAAAAAAATCTGAATCAAAAATTGACTTCCGAAAAAACTTTAATAAAAAAGCAAAAATACGATTTAAAAAAACTGTTCAGAATAGATGTACGTCAGATAAGAATTTTCGTCTACAATGACAATTGTTCATCTACGTGAGTAAAAAAATGTTGATGTAATAAACTTCGCTTGAACAAAAACAAAATGCTGCGAATAGGTTTTGCAAATGACGCGGACTACATAGTTGCAAAGTTCGACACAATTAAGCACAGACCAAAGTGCCTCTTATTATTAACAGCATCCAATTATCCAGATAAAGTGGTATAGCTGGAAAATTCATTGTATCATTTTGCGGCGCTAATTTTATTAACATTTTTTAATCACAATTTAGTTTTCTTTCTAGTTCAATATCATAGATTATTTCATTCACTTCAATTTGAAGATCAAATCTTAATCGTTCATACTTTTTTCAATTTGTTTACTTAAAGTTGTGATACATTGTCTGTTCACGTTATCTACCTTGCAGTTTTGCCGCCAATTCCTTTTTTAGTTATGATGTTGCAAATGTTGCGGGATCAAATTGATCATCAAACAATTGGTTAAATTCTGAATTTCATTTTCTCTAATTCTAATACAATTTGCAGTGAAAAAAACCCAATCACTGAAAAAATGCCCAATTTAATATAAAATTATCCTTGGCAGAACATATTTGGGTTTTAAAAAATTGGGACGAGAAAAAGTCCCAAAGATATTGGAATAATGAAGGGGCATTTTGAGCCTATAACTCTTGAGTGCGCTACATATACTTTGAACACATCATCCGTAAAAATTATAAACGCTTTCTATTGAGGACCTTTTTTGGTGTTTAGTGACCTTGGCATAAACTCTCAATTACAACAACTCATGTAGAGTCCTTTAATTTTACCAGACTCTCTTTTTAAATGACAAAGTCAAAAAAATGGTACAGACTTCACAAAACAGTAACAACGGTAACTTGCTAAATTCTTTTTTTTCTCCAGCTCGGAAATCTGTTTTGCAAAAAACAAACTCTCAAGCTGCTGAAACATGAAACTTTCTAAGAGTTGGAGTTGCCAGTCACCCAAAATGAGCGTTGAAAATAAGTTTTTTTGCAACAGGAATGTGGGTGACACACTTTACCTCATTTTTTTTTCTTTTTTACGTAATATCTTTTGTCCTAATCACTGAAAAAAAGCCCAATGTAGCATGAAATTATCATTCACAGAAAAGATTTGTAATTTAAATCAAATTGGGACGAGGAAAAGACCCATAGACATTGGAGTATTGAAGAAGCATTTTGAGCCTATAGCTCTTTAGTGCGCTTCACATACTTTGATCACATCATCCGTGAAATGTTTAAAACCCTTTTTTAATGTGGACCTCTTTTGGCTGTTTAGTGAACATGGCATAAATTTTTAATTAGAACAACTCATGTACAGTCTTCTGAACTTACCAGACCCTTTTTTAAAATAACAAAAACAAAGAAAAAATGGCTCAAATCTCACAAAACGGTAACGACGGTAACTTGTTGAATTCTTGTTTATTCTCCAGCTCGGAAATCTGTTTTGCGAAAAACAAACTCTTAAGCTGCTGAAATATGAAACTTTCCATGAGGTGGAGCTGTCAGTCACCCAAAATGAGGTTTGAAAACAAGTTTTTTGCGACATGAATGTGGATAGCCCACTTTAACCCATTTTTTCGTTTTTACGTAACATCTTTGGTCCTAAACACTGAAAAAAGCCCAATGTAGCATGAAATTATCATTCACAGAACAGATTTGTAATTTCGAATTAGAACAACTTATGTACAGTCCTTTGATCTAGCTTACAAGACCTTTTTTAAAATGACAAAAACAAAAAGAAAATGGTACAAACCTCACAAAACGGTAACGACGGTAACTTGTTGAATTCTTTTTTATTCTCCGGCTCGGAAATCTGTTTTCCGGCTCGGAAATCTGTTGTGAATTTCCAATGGTATGCTCATAAAAAGTGGAACAAAATTTACAAATATTTCACATTCAATTGTTAATCTATTAAAAAAAATCTGAATCAAAAATTGACTTCCGAAAAAACTTTAATAAAAAAGCAAAAATACGATTTAAAAAAACTGTTCAGAATAGATGTACGTCAGATAAGAATTTTCGTCTACAATGACAATTGTTCATCTACGTGAGTAAAAAAATGTTGATGTAATAAACTTCGCTTGAACAAAAACAAAATGCTGCGAATAGGTTTTGCAAATGACGCGGACTACATAGTTGCAAAGTTCGACACAATTAAGCACAGACCAAAGTGCCTCTTATTATTAACAGCATCCAATTATCCAGATAAAGTGGTATAGCTGGAAAATTCATTGTATCATTTTGCGGCGCTAATTTTATTAACATTTTTTAATCACAATTTAGTTTTCTTTCTAGTTCAATATCATAGATTATTTCATTCACTTCAATTTGAAGATCAAATCTTAATCGTTCATACTTTTTTCAATTTGTTTACTTAAAGTTGTGATACATTGTCTGTTCACGTTATCTACCTTGCAGTTTTGCCGCCAATTCCTTTTTTAGTTATGATGTTGCAAATGTTGCGGGATCAAATTGATCATCAAACAATTGGTTAAATTCTGAATTTCATTTTCTCTAATTCTAATACAATTTGCAGTGAAAAAAACCCAATCACTGAAAAAATGCCCAATTTAATATAAAATTATCCTTGGCAGAACATATTTGGGTTTTAAAAAATTGGGACGAGAAAAAGTCCCAAAGATATTGGAATATTGAAGGGGCATTTTGAGCCTATAACTCTTGAGTGCGCTACATATACTTTGAACACATCATCCGTAAAAATTATAAACGCTTTCTATTGAGGACCTTTTTTGGTGTTTAGTGACCTTGGCATAAACTCTCAATTACAACAACTCATGTAGAGTCCTTTAATTTTACCAGACTCTCTTTTTAAATGACAAAGTCAAAAAAATGGTACAGACTTCACAAAACAGTAACAACGGTAACTTGCTAAATTCTTTTTTTTCTCCAGCTCGGAAATCTGTTTTGCAAAAAACAAACTCTCAAGCTGCTGAAACATGAAACTTTCTAAGAGTTGGAGTTGCCAGTCACCCAAAATGAGCGTTGAAAATAAGTTTTTTTGCAACAGGAATGTGGGTGACACACTTTACCTCATTTTTTTTTCTTTTTTACGTAATATCTTTTGTCCTAATCACTGAAAAAAAGCCCAATGTAGCATGAAATTATCATTCACAGAAAAGATTTGTAATTTAAATCAAATTGGGACGAGGAAAAGACCCATAGACATTGGAGTATTGAAGAAGCATTTTGAGCCTATAGCTCTTTAGTGCGCTTCACATACTTTGATCACATCATCCGTGAAATGTTTAAAACCCTTTTTTAATGTGGACCTCTTTTGGCTGTTTAGTGAACATGGCATAAATTTTTAATTAGAACAACTCATGTACAGTCTTCTGAACTTACCAGACCCTTTTTTAAAATAACAAAAACAAAGAAAAAATGGTTCAAATCTCACAAAACGGTAACGACGGTAACTTGTTGAATTCTTGTTTATTCTCCAGCTCGGAAATCTGTTTTGCGAAAAACAAACTCTTAAGCTGCTGAAATATGAAACTTTCCATGAGGTGGAGCTGTCAGTCACCCAAAATGAGGTTTGAAAACAAGTTTTTTGCGACATGAATGTGGATAGCCCACTTTAACCCATTTTTTCGTTTTTACGTAACATCTTTGGTCCTAAACACTGAAAAAAGCCCAATGTAGCATGAAATTATCATTCACAGAACAGATTTGTAATTTCGAATTAGAACAACTTATGTACAGTCCTTTGATCTAGCTTACAAGACCCTTTTTAAAATGACAAAAACAAAAAGAAAATGGTACAAACCTCACAAAACGGTAACGACGGTAACTTGTTGAATTCTTTTTTATTCTCCGGCTCGGAAATCTGTTTTGCAAAAACAAACTCTTAAGCTGCTGAAATATGAAACTTTCCATGAGGTGGAGCTGTCAGTCACCCAAAATGAGGTTTGAAAATAAGTTTTTTTGACATGAATTTGGGTAGCACACTTTAACCCATTTTTTCGTTTTTACGTAATATCATAAATTCTAATCACTGAAAAAAGCCCAATGTAGCATGAAATTATCATTCACAGACCAGATTTGTAATTTAAAGCAAATTGGGATGAGAAAAAGACCCATAGACATTGGAGTATTGAAGAAGCATTTTGAGCCTAAACTTATTAGTTCGCTACATTTACTTTGAACACATCATCCGTGAAATGTTTAAAACCCTTTTTAATGGGACCACTTTTGGTTGCTTAGTGACCATGGCTTAAATTTCTAATTAGAACAACTCATGTATTGTCCTTTGAGCTTACCAAACCTTTTTTTTAAAATGACAAAAACAAAAAAAATAGTACAAACCTCACAAAACAGTAACGACGGTAACTTGTTAAATTCTTTTTTATTCTCCAGCTCGGAAATCTGTTTTGCGAAAAACAAACTCTCCAACTGCTGAAAAATGAAATATGAAATATGTCAGTCATCCAAAATGAGCGTTGAAAACAAGTTCTTTGCGACATGAATGTGAGTGGCTCACTTTACCCCAATTTCTTCGTTTTTACGTAATCTCTTTTGTCCTAATCACTGAAAAAAGCCCAATGTAGCATGAAATTATCATTCACAGAACAGATTTACAATTTAAAGCAAATTGGGACAAGAAAAAAACCCATAGACATTGGAGTATTGAAGAAGCATTTTGAGCCTATAACTCTTGAGTGCATTATATATACTTTGAACACATCATCCGTAAAATGTTTAAAACCCTTTTTTAATGTGGAGCTCTTTTGGCTGTTTAGCGAACATGGCATAAATTTCTAATTAGAACAACTCATGTATAGTTCTTTGATCTAGCTTACCAGACCCTTTTTTAAAATGACAAAAACAAAGAAAAAATGGTACAAACCTCACAAAACGGTAACAACGATAACTTGTTGAATTCTTTTTTCTTCCCCAGCTCGGAAATCCGTTTTGCAAAAACAAACTCTCAAGCTGCTGAAATATGAAAACTTCTATCAGCTGGAGCTGTCAGTCACCCAAAATGAGGGTTGAAAACAAGTTTTTTTGACATGAATGTGGGTAGCCCACTTTAACCCATTTTTTCGTTTTTACGTAATAGCTTGGGTCCTAATCACAAAAAAAGCCCAATGTAGCATGAAATTATCATTCACAGAACAGATTTGTAATTTAAAGCAAATTGGGACGAGAAAAAGACCCATAGACAGTGGAGTATTGAAGAAGCATTTTGAGCCTATAACTTATTAGTTCGCTATATATAATTTGAACATGTCATCCGTGATATGTTTAAAACCCTTTTTATGGGACCACTTTTGGCTGTTTAGTGAACATGGCATAAATTTTCAATTATAACAACTCATGTATAGTCCTTTGAGCTTACCAGATTCTTTTTTAAAATGACAAAAACAAAGAAAACATGGTACAAACCTGACAGAGCGGCAACGACAGTAACTTGTTGAATTTTTTTTATTCTCCAGCTCGGAAATCAGTTTTGCTGAAAACAAACTCTCAAGCTCCTGGAATATGAAACTTTCTAAGAGGTGGAGTTGTCAGTCACCCAAAATGAGCGTTGAAAACAAGTTTTTTGCGACATGAATGTGGGTGGCCCACTTTACCCCATTTTTGTCGTTTTTACGTAATATCTTTTGTCCTAATCACTGAAAAAAGACCAATGTAGCATGAAATTATCATTCACAGAACAGATTTGTAATTTAAAGCAAATTGGGACGAGAAAAAGACCCATAGACAGTGGAGTATTGAAGAAGCATTTTGAGCCTATAACTTATTAGTTCGCTATATATAATTTGAACATGTCATCCGTGATATGTTTAAAACCTTTTTTAATGGGACCACTTTTGGCTGTTTAGTGAACATGGCATAAATTTTCAATTAGAACAACTCATGTATAGTCCTTTGAGCTTACCAGACCCTTTTTTAAAATGACAAAAACAAAGAAAACCTGGCACAAACCTGACAAAGCGGCAACGACAGTACCTTGTTGAATTTTTTTATTCTCCAGCTCGGAAATCTGTTTTGCGAAAAACAAACTCTCAAGCTGCTGAAATATGAAACTTTCTAAGATGTGGAGTTGTCAGTCACCCAAAATGAGCGTTGAAAACAAGTTTTTTGCGACATGAATGTGGGTGGCCCAATTTACCCCATTTTTGTCAATTTTACGTAATATCTTTTGTCCTAATCACTGAAAAAATACCAATGTAGCATGAAATTATCATTCACAGAACAGATTTGTAATTTAAATCAAATTGGGACAAGAAAAAGATCCATTGACATTGGAGTATTGAAGAAGCATTTTGAGCCTATAACTTTTGAGTGCGCTACACGTACTTTGAACACATCATCCGTAAAATGTTTAAAACACTTTTTTAATGTGGACCTCTTTTGGCTGTTTAGTGAACATGGCATAAATTTTTAATTAGAACAACTCATGTATAGTCCTTTGAGCTTACCAGACCCTTTTTTAAAATGACAAAAACAAAGAAAACCTGGTACAAACCTGACAAAGCGGCAACGACACTACCTTGTTGAATTTTTTTTATTCTCCAGCTCGGAAATCAGTTTTGCTTAAAGCAAACTCCCAAGCTGCTGAACTATGAAACTTTCTAAGAGTTTGAATTGTCAGTCATCCAAAATGAGCATTGAAAACAAGTTTTTTGCGACATGATTGTGGGTGGCCCACTTTACCCCAAATTCTTCGTTTTACGTAATATCTTTTGTCCTAATCACTGAAAAAAGCCCAATGTAGCATGAAATTATCATTCACAGAACAGATTTGTAATTTAAAGCAAAATTGGACGAGAAAAAGACCCATGGACATTGGAGTATTGAAGAAGAATTTTGAGCCTATAACTCTTGAGTGCGCTACACATACTTTGAACACATCATCCGTAAAATGTTTAAAACCCTTTTTTAATGTGGACCTCCTTTGGCTGTTTAGTGAACTTGGCATAAATTTCTAATTAGAGCAACTCATGTATAGTCTTTTGAACTTACCAGACCCTTTGTAGAATAACAAAAACAAAGAAAAAATGGTACAAACCTCACAAACGGTAACGACGGTAACTTGTTGAATTCTAGTTTAGTCTCCAGCTCGGAAATCTGTTTTGCGAAAAACAATCTCTCAAGCTGCTGAAACATGAAACTTTCTAAGAGTTAGAGTTGTCAGTCACCCAAAATGAGCGTTGGAAACAAGTTTTTTGCAACATGAATGTGGGTGACACACTTTACCTCATTTTTTTTCTTTTTTACGTAATATCTTTTGTCCTAATCACTGAAAAAAAGCCCAATGTAGCATGAAATTATCATTCACAGAAAAGATTTGTAATTCAGATCAAATTGGGACGAGGAAAAGACCCATAGACATTGGAGTATTGAAGAAGCATTTTGAGCTTATAACTCATTAGTGCGCTACACATACTTTGAACACATCATCCGTAAAATGTTTAAAACCTTTTTTTAATGTGGACCTCTTTTGGCTGTTTAGTGAACATGGCATAAATTTTTAATTAAAACAACTCATGTATATTCTTTTGAACTAACCACACCCTTTTTTAAAATGACAAAAACAAAGAAAAAATGGTACAAACCTCACAAAACGGTAACGACGGTAACTTGTTGAATTCTTGTTTTTTCTCCAGCTCGGAAATCTGTTTTGCAAAAAACAAACTCTTAAGCTGCTGAAACATGAAACTTTCTAAGAGTTGGAGTTGTCAGTCACCCAAAATGAGCATTGAAAACAAGTTTTTTGCGACATGATTGTGGGTGGCCCACTTTACCCCAATTTGTTCGTTTTTACGTCATACCTTTTGTCCTAATCACTGAAAAAAGCCCAATGTAGCATAAAATTATCATTCACAGAACAGATTTGTAATTTAAATCAAATTGGGACGAGGAAAAGACCCATAGACATTGGAGTATTGAAGAAGCATTTTGAGCCTATAACTCTTTAGTGCGCTACACATACTTTGATCTCATCATCCGTAAAATGTTTAAAACCCTTTTTTAATGTGGACCTCTTTTTGTTGTTTAAGGAACATGGCATAAATTTTTAATTAGAACAACTCATGTACAGTCTTCTGAACTTACCAGAGCCTTTTTTAAAATAACAAAAACAAAGAAAAAATGGTACAAACCTCACAAAACGGTAACGACGGTAACTTGTTGAATTCTTGTTTATTCTCCAGCTCGGAAATCTGTTTTGCGAAAAACAATCTCTCAAGCTGCTGAAACATGAAACTTTCTAAGAGTTGGAGTTGTCAGTCACCCAAAATGAGCGTTGAAAACAAGTTTTTGCAACAGGAATGTGGGTGACACACTTTACCTCATTTTTTTTTCTTTTTTACGTAATATCTTTTGTCCTAATCACTGAAAAAAAGCCCAATGTAGCATGAAATTATCATTCACAGAAAAGATTTGTAATTTAAATCAAATGTGACGAGGAAAAGACCCATAGACATTGGAGTATTGAAGAAGCATTTTGAGCCTATAGCTCTTTAGTGCGCTTCACATACTTTGATCACATCATCCGTGAAATGTTTAAAACCCTTTTTTAATGTGGACTTCTTTTGGCTGTTTAGTGAACATGGCATAAATTTTTAATTAGAACAACTCATGTACAGTCTTCTGAACTTACCAGACCCTTTTTTAAAATAACAAAAACAAAGAAAGAATGGTACAAACCTCACAAAACGGTAACGACGGTAACTTGTTGAATTCTTGTTTATTCTCCAGCTCGGAAATCTGTTTTGCGAAAAACAATCTCTCAAGCTGCTGAAACATGAAACTTTCTAAGAGTTGGAGTTGTCAGTCACCCAAAATGAGCGTTGAAAATAAGTTTTTTTGCAACAGGAATGTGGGTGACACACTTTACCTCATTTTTTTTACGTAATGGCTTTTGTCCTAATCACTGAAAAAAAGCCCAATGTAGCATGAAATTATCATTCACAGAAAAGATTTGTAATTTAAATCAAATTGGGACGAGGAAAAGACCCATAGACATTGGAGTATTGAAGAAGCATTTTGAGCCTATAACTCTTTAGTGCGCTACACATACTTTGAACACATCAACTGTAAAATGTTTAAAAGCCTTTGTTAATGTGGACCTCTTTTGGCTGTTTAGTGAACGTGGCATAAATTTTTAGTTAGAACAACTCATGTATAGTCTTTTGAACTTACCAGACCCTTTTTTAAAATGAAAAAAAACAAAGAAAAAATGGTACAAACCTCACAAAACGGTAACGACGGTAACTTGTTGAATTCTTGTTTTTTCTCCAGCTCGGAAATCTGTTTTGCAAAAAACAAACTCTCAAGCTGCTGAAACATGAAACTTTCTAAGAGTTGGAGTTGTCAGTCACCCAAAATGAGCATTGAAAACAAGTTTTTTGCGACATGATTGTGGGTGGCCCACTTTACCCCAATTCCTTCGTTTTTACGTAATATCTTTTGTCCTAATCACTGAAAAAAGCCCGATGTAGCATGAAATTATCAATCACAGAACAGATTTGTAATTTAAAGCAAATTGGGATGAGAAAAAGAACCATGGACATTGGAGTATAGAAAAAGAATTTTAAACCTAAACTTATTAGTTCGCTACATATACTTTGAACACATCATCCGTGAAATGTTTAAAACCCTTTTTTAATGTGGACCTCTTTTGGCTGTTTTGTGAACTTGGCATAAATTTCTAATTAGAACAACTCATGTATAGTCTTTTGAACTTACCAGACCCTTTTTTAAAATAACAAAAACAAAGAAAACATGGTACAAACCTGACAGAGCTGCAACGACAGTAACTTGTTGAATTTTTTTTATTCTCTAGCTCGGGAATCAGTTTTGCTGAAAACAAACTCTCAAGCTCCTGGAATATGAAACTTTCTAAGAGTTGGAGTTGTCAGTCACCCAAAATGAGCGTTGAAAATAAGTTTTTTTGCAACAGGAATGTGGGTGACACACTTTACCTCATTTTTTTTACGTAATATCTTTTGTCCTCATCGCTGAAAAAGGCACAATGTAGCATGAAATTATCATTCGCAGAACATATCTGTAATTTGAAGCAAATTGGGACAAAAAGACCCATAGACATTGGAGTATTGAAGAAGCATTTCGAGCCTACAACTCTTGAGTGCGCTACACATACTTTGAACACATCATCTGTAAAATGTTTAAAACCCTTTTTTAATGTGGATCTCTTTTGGCTGCTTAGTGAACATGGCAAAAATTTCTAATTAGAACAACTCATGTATGATCCTTTGAGCGTAACAGACCCTTTTTCAAAATGACAAAAACAAAGAAGAAATGGTACAAACCTCACAAAACGGCAACGACAGTAACTTGTTGAATTCTTTTTTATTCTTCAGCTCGGAAATCTGTTTTGCGAAAAACAAACTCTCAAGCTGCTGAAACATGAAACTTTCTACGAGTTGGAGTTGTCAGTCAACCAAAATGAGCGACGAAAACAAGTTTTTTGCGACATGAATGTGGGTGGCCCACTTTACCCCATCTTTTCGTTTTTACTTAATATCTTTGGTCCTAATCACTGAAAAAAGCCCAATGTAGCATGAAATTATCATTCACAGAACAGATTTCTAATTTGAAGCAAATTGGGATGAGAAAAAGACCCATAGACATTGGAGTATTGAAGAAGAATTTGAGCCTATAACTCCTTAGTTCGCTACATATACTTTGAACACTTCATCCGTGAAAGGTGTAAAACCCTTTTTAATGGGACCACTTTTGGGTGTTTAGGGACCATGGTATAAATTTCCATTTAAAACAGCTAACGTAGAGTCCCCTGAGCTTACCAGACTCTCCTTTTAAAGTACAAGAACAAAGAGAAATGGTATAAATCTCACGCAACAGTAACCACGGTAACTTTGTAACTTCACTTTTTTTCTCCAGCTCTGAAATCTTTTTTGCACAAAACAAACTCTCAAGCTGCTGAAAAATAAAACTTTCTACAAAATGGAGTTGCCAGTCACTCAAATTGAGTGTTTTAAACAAATTTTTTGCGAAATGAATGTGGGTGGTCCGCTTTACCCCATTTTTTTACGCAATATCTTAAATTCTAATCACTGAAAAGGAAAAAAGCCCGGTGTAGCATGAAATTATAATTCACAGAACAGATTTGTAATTTAAAGCAAAATGGGACGAGAAAACGACCCATAGACAGTGGAGTATTGAAGAAGCTTTTTGAGCCTATAACTTATTAGGTCGCTATATATAATTTGAACATATCATCCGTGAAATGTTTCTTTTTTTTAAAGTGGACCTCTTTTGGCTGTTTAGTGAACATGGCATAAATTTTTAATTAGAACAACTTATGTATAGCCCTTTGATCTAGCTTACAAGACCCTTTTTTAAAATGACAAAAACAAATAGAAAATGGTACAAACCTCACAAAACGGTAACGACGGTAACTTGTTGAATTCTTTTTTATTCTCCAGCTCGGAAATCTGTTTTGCAAAAACAAACTCTTAAGCTGCTGAAATATGAAACTTACCATGAGGTGGAGCTGTCAGTCACCCAAAATGAGGGTTGAAAACAAGTTTTTTTGACATGAATTTGGGTAGCCCACTTTAACCCATTTTTTTGTTTTTACGTAATATCTTAAATCCTAATCACTGAAAAAAGCCCAATGTAGCATGAAATTATCATTCACAGAACAGATTTCTAATTTGAAGCAAATTGGGATGAGAAAAAGACCCATAGACATTGGAGTATTGAAGAAGCATTTTGAGCCTAAACCTATTAGTTCGCTACATATACTTTGAACACATCATCAGTGGAATGTTTAAAACCCTCTTTGATGGGACCACTTTTGGCTGCTTGGTGACCATGGCTTAAATTTATATTTAGAACAACTCATGTATAGTCCTTTGAGCTTACCAAACCTTTTTTTAAAATGACAAAAACTAAGAAAAAATGGTACAAACCTCACACAAGAGTAACGGCGGTAGCCTGTTAATTTTTTGTATTCTCCAGCACGGAAATCTGTTGTGCGCAAAACAAACTCTCAAGCTGCTGAAATATGAAACTTGTCAGTCACTAAAAATGAGCGTTGAAAACAAGTAATATCTGTGGTTCTAATCACTGAAAGAAGCCCAATGTAGCATGATACTATCATTGACAAAACAGACTTGTGTTCTAATGGAATTTGGGACGAGAAAAAGACCCGCAGATTTTGAAATATTGAAGAAGCATTTTTGGCCTATAACTATTGAGTGCGCTACATATACGTTGAAAACTTTATCCTTAAAAATTCTAAACCCTTTTTAATGGGGTCATTTTTTGTGTGTTTAGTGACCACGGCAAAAAATTACAATTGAAACAACTGGCGTAATTTCCTGTGGGTTCAGCAGACTCTCTTTTTAACTGACAAAAATAAAGAAAAATTATTACAAATCTCGCAATACTGTAACGACCGTAACTTGTTAGATGTTCTTTCATTCTCCAGCTCTGAAATTTTTTTGAGCAAACAATCTCGCAAGCTACTGAAATTAAGAAGTGGAATTGTTAGTCATATAAACTGAGCGTTGCAAACAAGTTTCTCGCAACATTAAATTGGGTGGCTCACTTTTTTTTGTTTTTACGTAATATCTTTGGTTCTAATCACTGGAAAAAGCCCAATATAGCATGAAATTAAGGTTCACCGAACACAATTGTGTTCTAAAGGAAACTGGGACGAAAGATTGTGTACAATTTCTATAAAAATTGCAAATTTTCCTCATACAATCTTTCACATGAAAAATCGTGTAATTTTTCATTACACGAGGAAGATTTTTGTCGTGTGAAATCACACGAGACGCATTTTTCACACGATAATCGTGTGGCTTTTCATCACACGAGAAAAAAATCATTTGATTGGACACGAGGGAGTTTTAGAGTGTAGGATTGAAAACAGTGGAAACAATCCTCATCCTTGTTTACTAGTCCAAGCTTTGTTTCTAAGTGTTCTCAAATCAACACACAAGCACGAGTGTCTCCAATTGCATATGCTACCACCGTAGTCAGATTTTTCAGCGAATACCCACTGTACGCAATCATGAACATATCTGCATATTTTCAATATTGTGAATGCCGTACCGAACAGAAGTGATTGGCCGGAAAAAACATGTCGGTCCGGTGGCTAGTTTCTTCTTTTTTTTAATTTGTAGCCTCTGTGTAGGAAACAATAGATTTTATAGTTCAAGACGTCTTTTCGTCTCTGAAATTAGGTACAATTTCACATTTTTCTTATTTTGTTGTTAAAGTTCAGACTGGCGGCAATCACTGTCTTGAATACAGGGTTCAACGATTTCTAAAGTCGAGAAATGTTTTGGGGATCTTATAGCTCAGGCCTTCGGGTCTGAAGCTCTCAATTTTTGTCATCCCTCAACTCCAGGGGCGCGAAGTCATACATCCTATATAGAAAAAATTCTTTCTGCCAGTAGTCAAACGTCAGAGCCTCGAAAAAAATTAGCTTCTGGAGGAGTAGGAAAGAGTTCAAGATTATTTTAGATCTATATTTGAATAATTTGTATGATGATGATAGACAAAAATTGCACTTCTTCTGTTATGGCTCTAGTGAAAGCGTCAACAAGGAGCGCCGGAAAACTGATCACTCACCAGAGAGGCAGATTACAGAGCTATGAAAGAGCGCGAAGCTAAGAATTGTCTGGCTGTTTTTCCATTTTTCATTCAGTGAATCTTGCTGCCAACCTCGAGGCAGATGACCAGGTTCCCCTGACAGCAGAAGATAAATGGGCAGAAGGTGGTTTTCTAGATTTGACAATTTTTTTGTTCAGATTTCTGTTTTTTGATGCTGCTGCGTGATCTTTTTATGAATCCGGTAAGTTTTTAGGGGACTCTTAGCAAACGCATAAAACAATTTTACATCAATAGATTCACTGAAGCGCAAACCAAACAGCCCATTTGCTAAGACATCTAATTGAGCGTCATCATTCGTTGTTGTAATTGTATTTGTGGATGTTTCTCTGTGCAAACTCTGACGACAGGGTTCAATTTTTGACTTAATATCTCGAGCCGTTTTGAGGATCTCAATAAACGCCATAAGTTTTCAGTGACTGCAAACAGAGTCACGTAACCAATAACCAGAAACAATTGCAACATTACTACGCAAAATAGTGATTACGGTCAAGGTCTTAGGGATAAAATCAAAAGAAACTGGATAAAGCCCGCTCTAAGAAGTCATAGTACACTAAGTTATCAAAATTTACTAATAGGGTAAGTGCGTGTTTGTATAAGTGTTGAGCTTATTGTCCTGCAGTTTACTAGTCTGATAAAACGTTGCACTAATTTAGAATACCCATTGCCAATTCACTGTTTCAAACACAATGTCGGTCAATTGGATCAACGTAGTTTACATCCCGGCAGGCTGCTCACCAATTTGTCAAATTGAGTCCGGCTACCTAAATGTTACGTTTTAGTTTTTAGTGCCTCAATTATGTATTATGAATAGCACATATGAAAATGAGCTGCTTCAGGTAATATTTTTGGTAAAAATTAAATTAATAGCTGCTCACATCCGGCTTCTCAGCCTGCTATTATAGCACTCCTAATTTTGTTACAATTCAAATAATTTGAATTGTATTGAGGCGCTGTGTTTTTAAGATCTGTTCTCCCAATTTCATGTTGAATCAAGATAAAATTGTAGTAGTGATTTTGGTCAGGCCGAATCAGGAAGTGAAAAAAAAAAAACGTTTTGCGTCATGAAATTTTTTCACTCTAATTTCAAAGTAGAGTAAGAAAACGGTGTTTGATTTTGATTTTAAAGCTAAGTATTGTCTGCATGAAATTCCATTTATCATTCACTGAACTTTGCTTCCAACCTCTGTATGGCATTCGAGGCCGACGGGCTAGCTCCCCAGGACAGCAGAAGATGAATAGGCAAAAGGTGGTCTTCAAGAATTCACAACTTCTCTGTTCATATTTCCTTTTTTTGATGCTGTTGTGATTTTTTATGAATCCGGTAAGTTTTTAGGGAACTCCTAGCAAACGCGTAAAACAATTTTACATCAATAGATTCACTGAAGCGCAAACCAAACAGCCCATTTGCTAAGACATCTAATTGAGCGTCATCATTCGTTGTTGTAATTGTATTTGTGGATGTTTCTCTGTGCAAACTCTGACGACAGGGTTCAGTCTCAACATCATCACATAAGTCGTTGAGCAAATTGACAAATCGGACATTTGGGATCTTTTCCGTATGTGCTCCCCGCAGTTACAGATGACGTGCTTTTACCTAGTAAATCATCATGTACAAATGTGACACATGCGTCTGGGTCTTGCAAATAATATGTACCCAGAGCTGGGGGCAAAAAATGAAAAGATGCGGCATTTATATGATCATTAAGCTGTTCGAGTACAATTTTCCAGACTGCAGGGTAGCAGAGGCATTACCGTTTTTGGCGCTCCACCTATGATTGATATTCTGATTTCCAAGTAAAGCTATGAGCAGAAGAATAGCAATACCATACATTGCTGTTGCTATCCGGTCACTCTGCGTTCAGGGGGAATACTTCCAATTTATGAATCGAAAAGTTTCTCAAGATCGTTATATGTCAAGTTACGTACGATCTGTGAGAAACATTCGTAATCTAGAAATTGTTCTTTAAAGCCGGTTTTCTGAGTCGTGAGACTGATTTTTAAATTTTATCTAACTATGGGACAATTAATTGTATCGCTTCTATCAATGATTTTATTTGAATATAGTCAACAATCAATTCTTGCAATCAAATAATTGCCAATGGTTGCAATACAAAGCGATTTTTCCCAATCCCGGAGGCGGGCGTAAGTTGTCGGAGTTAAGTTGAGCAACTGTGTTAGCCGCCCGTGTGCAATAATCTATGTGTTTGGCTAATCGAGGGTGGTACTTGCTTAAAATGCAAAATTAGAAGATAAATTATAAAGTAGATATGTGTGAAGAAAATTCGGTTAAGGAAATTAAGATTTATAAGAGTGGTTAGCTCTGTGGTTAGGTCTGATATTCAATGAATGATTTTAATGCTGGCTGTTGTTGGTACCCAATATCAGTTCTACCATCACTGTAAATTAACCAAGTCTACAAAGATATGTCAGTTTCGCTGATTTGGCTCGAAACCCGAGCTTTTACTAATCAATGGTCTTTTTTTACTTATCGTCATTGTGTCCGCCATAAATCAGCAAATAAATCAAGTTTTAAACTCAATCTTTAACCCTGAAACTCACGGTTGTTAGTACATCTTTTTTTTGTATACGCTTGACACTCGTAGTGCCACTCTTAACAAGAATAGAGAGTCCCAATCACTCAAAATCAGGCAAAATTTTCATCAACAGATCTTGTTATATGAACGCCTTACTATACGAATAGTTTGTAGCTTCATATGGAAAATTTAATTATCAGCTTTTGTCGTTCATAACTTCTTCTGCCTCGTCAAGTACAAATATGTTGTACGCTTTTCGCGCCGCATCATTTGTCAGAATCTCATATGATCGGTTGATGGTCATGAGGAACTCTTTGGCTCCACCAGCATCAGGCTGCGTCAACAATCTCATTTTGTGGCAGTTTTTCTTGATCCGATTTTTTAAGCCGAATTTTTACCAACAAAATCTCATATAGCGTAGCAGGCCGGTTCATAATGTTTTTGTTTTGATTCTCGAATAAATATTTCTCCGTTACCTTTGTTTTAGCTTTTTTGTTTTTATCAGAAATCGTTTGTCGATCATTGACAGTATCTTTTTTGGCATTCGTTTGCCAAATACTGGTTGTAGTGTCCCAGCTGCTCAAGCTCTGACCACAATTGGTCATTCATTTCCTCCGTTTTTTTCGATGGCTTCACCCTTTTTAGCCTCATTTACTTTCAAATTGGCCAACTCTTGCTTCAATACTTCAATGGATTGATCTTGTTGAGCATTTTTAGCTGCTGCTGCCTTTAAACTATCACTTAACTCCTCACACTCGGCGCTCCAATTGCCCAGTACTTCTTTTGTTGCCTCTTTGGCCTTGTCAATATGATTATCCATTCTTTATCAAAAATCGACGAGGTCTTTTTGAAGATAAGAGTTTGTACTCTTTAACTGCTCTAACTGCGAGCGCTGGATTGTGGTTCCACTTTAATCTGCAGAGCATGTTACCGAATATTTGCAGGAGCCAGAAGTTCTAGCGTAGACAATTACCGAGTCCGCGAAAGGCAAGATTCCCTTCGGTACGCTCCCGGGAAAATCTTGAAATCACTTTACAAAATTCTGGCATGTAGTGCACAAATTTACCAGTTATCGGATCTCGTTGCCCGCTATTTTGAATGAAAAACCCTTTTTGCTTTTAAACTTTCTCGATATTTTCAGTCTTGAATTCACGACTTTTCCTTTTTTGGTGTGGAAATCAAGACAAATTTTTTTTCTCTTTCTTTTTTTGTTTAGAACTTGAAACGTTCCCGTTTTTTGGTCTTGAACTCAAAACAATTCTGTTTGTTTTTTTTGTTTGGAACTCAAGACGCTTTTTTCCTTTTTTTGGTTTCGAAGTTGAGACGACAGGCTCAATATTACGCAATAGTTTTTGCCAAGACGCTCCATTAAAAAGTAATATTAAATAGATGAACGTTTTAGGAAAAATGTTTACAAATTGAAAAATGATATAGACTGTTAAGACTTACACAGCAACGTCCTCCGCTTTTAACCAAATGTGTCAGCTTTCAGTTTTAAAATTTAAAAAAAATGGTTAGTTCATTTGCTAGAAAATTTTCATGTTGAAAGTGGTCGTTCCAGTGAATAAAATTTTTGTATTTTTCATCCTAATTGCGGAAGGCTTCCCGAGTGATAATTACTGTACACATACGGCAAATGTTACGAGCTATTTGACTCTGTTTTATGTCTGATGCTGGGAAAAGGCTGCGATGCCAGTTTTGATCACTTACATTTAATTTACTATTCATCGACCACTGATATATCTTGCGGTTGAATATCTTCAGCGTTTCTCGATTCTTCTATTTTGATAACATTTGGTTACAGCATGTTGCATGCAGCAATTGTAAAGTTATGAAGCAAAATTATTGGAATATTTGTCCATATATCTAATAGAAGAAATGTTCTGACCCTCTATAACACAGGAATCTCTTCTGTGCAAAAAAGAAGCTTAGTTAGTGCTGCTACCATCTTGGCATATTTATGAACGTATGTAACAGATCCTGCTATTTCAACGTGAGTTCCTTTCTCGAAGAGCGTTACTGATGGACTGACAAAGGTTTTCTGATATTTAACCAATGTTTGATTTCTTAGTCGTTGAGTTCCTCATGGATTGTTCTAATTTTCGAAAGAACATTTCCCTCATTTGAGAAGTTCAAAATAATAGGTGTCAATGAAGTTTGAAAGAAAGGTTTCCATGGTTATTTTAGGGTTACCAGTTTTCCGTTTTGAACTTCCTCGGAGTTAAAAACACCTGGGACTCCGGCTATTTTCGTCTGCTGTTCAAACAAACTAATTGCTTTTTTTCCTCTAAGATTTCTACGATTTCTTATGCAAATTCTTCATATTTGTTTTTGTGTAAAACTTTTCCGCTGAGAAAAGTGGTCTTAATGTTACAAAAAGTTTTTGCAGGGTTCTCCTTATTAAAGTATTTGACCGTTCGACATGTTAGCTCACATTGATTTTCAAAAAAATAATTTACTAAGTCGTCTTTCTAAGTATTTACTAAGTCGTCTAATTTTTTTTCTCCTGTGGGTGAAACCCCCTCTACAAGCCCCGCATAAGTAGCGCCTTTGCCCCAATTTTTTGCCATGACGCTTTGATTAGGCTCTTCGATATAAGTGATTTCGCTGGCCTGTCGGAAAATTTTGTCAGTTACCGACCTATTGACTTAAAAAGTCCTATCTCCAAAACCTGGTAAGACAAAATTTTTGTTCGGCCAAAAGTTCCTAAACGTTCTCTCATTTAAATGGTATATTGATTTAGGTAGTCTTGAATTTCAATGAGCAAAACAACATCGTCTTATACGTTGTTTTAATAAGTGTAGACAGTGAATAAGCCGCTTCATACATACAAAATGTTAGTTTTATCTGAAGCTGAACCTCAGCATATATCAAACTCTACCTTTTTCTATTGTTTTCGATACTCGAATTGTGTCTAGAGAATACGTGTACTGTGATCTGTGATCTAGAGAATAGATCTTTGTTGATACGACACTGTTAAAATCAAACCGGATAACTTGATACAAGGTGACGGAGACACAAATATAATCAGCCTTGCCAGATACAAATATAGTGATAATCCATCACATGATTCTCCGGACGAACCCGCCTTTCTTTTTTGATTCCAATACTTCTTCCTTAGTTTTTCTGGAAACAAAATCCTCAGTTTCCTGAGCGCTAAAATACTCTTGCTCAGTAAATAATTCTTTAATTTCTAAGGCACTAATTTTAATCGGCTGCTAGACTTCGTAGACAATTTTGGTGCCTTGGGGTCATTATTAATATTTTTTCAGGACTTTTTGATTCACTACTAGCTTCATGTGGATTTTTTTGGTTTTGGAATTTTTGTTTCTGCTGCTTTTTTACAGGGTACTCTGTATGTTTTGATGTAGTTGCTACTTCTCCCTGGCCTGCTTTGTTTGCCTTCTAATGCCATTTAGAGGTTTCTTGTTTTGATTCTTTAATTCCATTCTCAGACGTGTCACTGGTAACATTTAGTTAATTGTTAGCATTTTCAGCTTCAGATTGATTTTCTTTGTTGAGATTACTTTCACAGTCTGTGAATGATTCAATTTCAATTATATCATCATCGCTTGAGCTGTTCAAATCGAGATTTTTTGCTCTTTAACTGTTGCGTTTTATTTTGCCTGAGGTTCAGGCGGAATGTTTTTTTTTCTCTTTTTTTAAATACTTGCTTAGTTGGAAATAATGGAGCTGCATGTTTTTCCCCGTCTTTTTATCCACTAACTTGAAACTCAATAATTGTTTATAAATTCAACTATTGTGTATGGTCCTCTATAAAAAGAAGTAAACTTTCTTGTTTCGCCTTTTTTTTACCGTTGGGTTGAAAACTAACACTTCTCGTCCACTTTTTTTGCTTGGTCGACACCTACTGTGATTATAATAGGTCTCCTGGCATTCTTGTTCGACACGAATAAATTCTCGCATCAACTGATGCGTTTTCTGTAGTTTCTGTTTCAATGTGAAAAAATAGTAACTTGGTGTTGCATGTATTGTGGTCTGTGGTGTGCTATAGATGCAGTCTGTAGGTAGCGAACGGGGAAAACCCAGTACCACTTAAGCTGGGCTGTATTTTGTTACGCTATGAATTGATGATCGGTAGGCCATCATCGCTAAGGTTAGAAATCCGGTTCACTCATGTGGATATTGGCTAATGTATTTGGGAAGTCATTCTTCTATTGTTCGTTTTGTTCATTCAATCATCGTTTTTTCGTGTGATTGGTAGGATGTTATTGATGTCCTCTGAATTCTTAGTTCACTGCAAAGACTACGAATTCTTTTTGATATAAAGTTCGACCCTTGGCCACTGTGTAGATTGACTGAAAAGCCAAACCGAACTATCCAGTGTTGAACAAACAATCTTGGCACGGTTTTGCTTCTTGATTGGGTAAAACTACGGCTTCGTACCACTTACTGAATTGATCACATTTAAAGAAAACTTAATTGTGCTCCTGAGACTCCGGAAGTCGACCATGATATCAAGAGAAAGTTGCCAAAAGAGATGATTAGGTTTCCATTTTTTGAGTGAATACCGTTGTTTCTGCTGAGTGCCTTTCCTTTTTAGGCGCACGTCGCAGATTTCTATCCAGTTTTTTACGCCCCTTTCTCATGCACGGCCAATAAAAACTTTCACGAGCTCTTTGGTATGTTTTCTCAATCCCAAAGTGACCTGCACAAAGTGTCATGCAACACCTCATCTAGAGAAGAGATCTTTGTTGATGCGATACTGTTAAAATCATAACCGGATAACTTGATACAAAGTGATGGAGACGCAAAAATGACCTGCATTTCCAGATACAAACATAGTAATAATCTCTCACATGATGCTCCGGACGAACTCGCCTTTCTTTTTTATTCCAATACTTCTTTCCAAATTTTCCTGAAACAAAAACATCATCAGTCTCCTGACTGCTAAAATTCTCTCGATCTTGCTCAGAAAATTATTTCTTTAGTTTCTCAGGCACCAATTTTAATCGGCTGCTAGACCATGTAGCCATTTTTGGTGCCTTGGGGTCACTGTTTTTTTTTCAGTTTTTTTTTGTTTCACTACTAGCTTCATGTGAATTTTTTTGGTGTTGGAATTTTTGTTTGTGCTGCTTTTTTACACTGTACTCTGTAGGTTTTGATGAAGTTGTTACTCCTCCCACGGCATTTTTTTGCCTTCTCATGCCATTTTGAGGTTTTTTGTTCTGATTCATTAGCTGCATTCTCAGACGTGACACATGTAACATTTAGTGAATCTTTAGCATCTTCAGCTTCAGATTGATTTTCTCTGTTTAGATTACTTCCACTCTCTGTGAATGATTCAATTTCAATTATATCATCATCGCTTGAGCTGTTCAAATCGAGATTTTTTGCTCTTTAACTGTTGCGTTTTATTTTGCCTGAGGTTCAGGAGGAATGTTGTTTTTTCTCTTTTTTTAAATATTTTATTAGTTGGAAATAATGGCGCTGCATTTTTTTCCCCGTCTCTTTATCCACTAACTCGAAACTCAGTAATTGTTTATAAATTCAACTATTTTGTATGGTCCTCTATAAAAAGAAGTAAACTTTCTTGTTTCGCCTTTTTTTACCGTTGGGTTGAAAAATAACACTTCTCGTCCACTTTTTTTGCTCGGTCGATACCTACTGTGATTATAATAGGTCTTCTGGCATTCTTGTTTGACACCCATAAATTCTCGCAACAACTGATGCGTTTTCTGTAGTTTCTGTTTCAATGTGAAAATATAATAACTTGGTGTTGCATGTATTGTGGTCTGTGGTGTGCTATAGATGCAGTCTGTAAGTAGCGAACGAGGAAAACCCAGCAGACTGACTCTAGGTTGACTGGAAAGTCGAATTGCACTACCTAGTGTTCAACAAACGCTCTTGACACGATTTTGCTTTTTGATTGAGTAAGGCTACGGCTTCGTACAACTTACTGAATTGATCACAATTAAAGAAAGTGTATTTGTGTTCCTGAGACTCCGGAAGTGGACCCATGATATCAAGAGAATCTTGCCAAAAGAGATGACTAGGTTTCCATTTTGTGAGTGAATGCCAATGTTTCTGCTGAGTGCCTTTCTTTTTTAACTTTCACAGCTTTCTATCCAGTTTCTTACGCCCTTTTTTCATGCACGGCCACTAAAAGCTTTCACGAGCTCTTTGCTATGTTTTCTCAATCCCAATGTGACCTGCACAAAGTGTCATGCAACAACTGAAGCACGTTGGACCCTATATCCCATGGTACACGCTTCAGGTAAACAATTTCAGATTTGGGTTGTGTTTGGTGTTTATGATAAAAAATCCCTTCTATGAGACAAAGATTTGTATACTGAACACAGCATTTCCATAACTCCTTTGATGCTCCTTTTTTCATTTGCCTTGTTTCCGGTCTTTTTGTGTTCAGAACTCAGGAGTAGCCATCTTTGAGTAATTTGTCATTTTGCTGCAAGTCTCGCGGTGTTACTCTCTGCGATTTGTCTAAGCGCTAAACTCGACTACCATAATCGGTATTGACTTGATATGCGGCCTTTGCAATAGCGTTAACAAAAGCTGTTTGTTCATCATCTTCTGTGTTTATGCGCGACAGATTGTCAGCGTACGCGATTTTTTGCCTGCTCTATGCTTGATGTCAAAAAAATTGACTAAGTTTCTCTATCCATCTCGCAACCATACCGTCTGGTTCTTTGAATCTACAGATCCAGACAAGAGACCGGCCGTCCGTTATAATAGAAAAGTGCGGACCAATTAAATAGTTTTTAAAATGTTGTGTAAAATGAATGATTTCAATTAACTCCCGCTTAGTTGATGAATAATATTGCTGACTTTTACTCAGAGTTATGCTAGCATATGCAATAACTCTATCCTCATATCCTTGTTTTTGAGTAAGAACTGCTTCAATGCCTGTCAACGAATCTTCCGTAGTTAATGTATACGGATCCCTATGGTTTGGATATCCTAAAACTGGGGATTCCAAAAGCTCCTTCCTTTACTCGGCTACTGCGTCTGTGCCTTCTGTTCTCCTATTTCTGTCGCCACTAGAGTAGCTGCCGTCTGCAATACTCTTTGTCTTTGGCTAATTGAGCGTGATACTTTTTTATAATGCAAAGTTGGAAGTTAAATTTTTAAGTAGATTAATGTGAAATCTACTTGGTTTAAATAAAAGAAGTTTCTATAGAGAGTTTAGCTCTGATGGTAGGTGTGATGTTCAATGAATGAATTTAATCTTTGCTTTTGTTGGTAACCAATATCAGTTCTATCATCGTGGGAAATTAACCAAGTTCACAAATATATGTCAGTTTCCTTGCTTTGGCTCGAAGCCCAAATTTTGTCTAATCAAATGTTTATTTTCTTTTCTGACACCTATCAAAATTGTGTAAGCCATAATTCAGGTAATAATTCAAGATAAAATCTTAATCTTTAACATTGAAACCCAACGTTTTTACATCTTTTAATCAACACCTGTGGCGATAAGAGCAGTTGAATAAACTGCCTGTTGAATGAACTTTAATGCCCGATCGACACTGGAAAAACGCTTCAGCATTAGACAGTGGCGATAAAAGAGTGGTGATAAACTCATAGTCGAATGATGGAAAAAGTTTGATAAACTTGTAGTCTAAAAAAACTCTGGTGGTCTGGGTTGTGTGTGTGTGGTGTGTGTGTGGTGTGGTGTGCGTGGGTGTGTGTGTGTGTGTGTTTGTGTGTGTATGTGTGCTTGTGTGTGTGTTTGCGTGTGTGTGTGTGTGTGCGTGTGTGTGTGTGTGTGTGCGCGTGTGTGTGTGTGTGCGTGTGTGTGTGTATGTGTGTGTGGTGTGTATTGTGTGAACGTGTGTGTCTGCGTGGTATGTGTGTTTGGTGTGCGTGGCGTGT